>NW_017728923.1:7198139-7200833 GCF_001723895.1 Crocodylus porosus | reverse complement strand
TAATCTGAGTCTTTGACTCTGCTCTGACCCTATTTGCAAATACACCTTTTGTGCTGCTAATAAGTGTGTGTCTGAGATTCTTTGCAAGCCTCCAAAGAAACGAACCGCTTTTTGCATCATGGTGGTGTGGGAGTCCCCAGGAAATGCCAGGCTAGTTATCATCCTGGTAAAAGGCAGGTCACAGCACCTTAAACCCTAGCCCGCAACACTGGGTATGAGGGGGCCAGACCTGGCTATGGCCACCTGAGCCCAACGAGGGTATAAGACCCAGGTGGTGCCCACAGGGGAGGGAAGCCCCAGAGCCCTAAAGGAGGGGGTAGATGTGTAACCCCAGAGAAGGGGTGGTAGTGAGGGCCTGGAAGAGGGTTGAGTAGGGCTGAGGATCAGCCTTAAGGGCACTATATGTGGGTGTGGTGAGTAGGGCTGTGGGACAGCCTGAAGGGCAGCACATGGGCCAACCCCTGGAGAGCAAGTTGAGGGAAGTGTGGAGCCCCAGGAAAGAGGAACAGAGGGCTGGGAGTCTAGTATGTGCTGCCAGGGGCCCAGAATATGTTTGTGTATGTTTATGTGAAGCTGCCCCAGGAGGGGCCAGGGCAAACTTGGCTCAGGTCAGGACCTTGACTGGGGGCTACTCAGGTGAGGGTCATAGGAGAGGCCCGAGAGACTGTCTGCCACCCAAGGTGTAAGTCAGATAAAGCCTATGACATAGGGGAGCAGGCCAGAACAAGTTCTCAATGTGAGAGGGAGACTGCGAGAGGGGGTGGAGTGCAAGAGGCCCTGGTGAGAGGAGGGTGGTGTGAATGTGCATGTGAAAGAGGCCTGACAGTGAGGGCTAAGCTTGGCCTGGCTCTAGGCTGGGAGTATAATGACACCATGGATGCCATCTGTGAGGCATGGGCTGCAGTGTAGGAAAGGTTTGGAGCTGCAGATAGTGCCCCCTGGCATCAAGGCATGTAATGGGCAGTCTCCCACATTTACCACCAGTTTCGGGAACAGCAAAGTTGCGGCAGGCAAGACGGAGTGGGCTGCCCCACAGAGACAGGTGGGCAGGCTAGCATATGATTCAGCCCCAAGCTTACCCTTTGTCACATAGGGTAAAAAAGAGAAGTGAGATGGCTGACAGCATGCACTTCAAGAATGAAAATCCATTCTGACAAGAATGGCTGCTGTGCCCAGCTGATCTGTGGGTGATCGGATCCACACCTTAGAAAAGCTGACAAGACCGACAGACTGCCTCTTTGCCTGTATTGGTGAGAAATTATCACTTATACAGCTAAATACTGGACTTTGCTCTGCTTCAGATTCATTTAACAGTGAATACTTGTAGTAAATAAAGCCTTTCTGTCATTCATGAAACAAGTTGTCATGCCAGTGACCTAACAACTCAGTAGTGCCTATTAGCCTGATTGCAGCACTATCCAGATGTAGCTATGCTGCTTCTACTTTCAAGCAGGCAGCTCAGCCAGGGCAGTGCAGTGCACTTCACAGCAGCGTTTCCTGGCATGGTAAGTTACGTCAGTCTCTGTTTGAATTGCAGAGAAAAGGACTTGTCTTTTGAACCAGTTCCATACAACATGAGCAGAAAGGGCCGGAAATCTACAGAGAGTTGACACCATGGTTGGAAAGGGGGAAGTATAGACTAGATTGGCAGGCAGACAAACATGAACAAATAGGCCCAAAGCTGGAAACCCAAAGGCACAACTAAACCCCCATAGAGCAAGACCAAATGAAAATGCCCCACGACAGTGAGAGGACCAGCTCCAGCAGATCCCTCCACTCCCCCTTTCTCCTTCTTCCTCACCTTTTGCTGTTGTTTCACCCTTTCCTCGTGTGGTGTTCCTTTCCCTGGGTTTCCTGCTCCCTTGGTTTCACCAGACCACCAGCTTCAAGCACAGGTCTGATCCATTGTAAACGGAAGTTGGTAGGATTCTTTCCACTGACTTTAGGGAGTTCTGGATCAAACCTTCAGTGTACTCTTATGATCTGCGTTAAGTTAATATATAGCAGGGATGGGCAATTATTTGGGCATGTGGGGGGGAGGGGAATTGTCTGCTGACCCAGGCAAGCCTGGTGGGGGGTGTAAGAGTAGTTGGCTTACTTGACTAGAAAAACAGACAAAGACCAGAAGTGCTGATACTGCTTAATTCAGTTAAATGTTCTGAGATAAGGAATCCTCCATGCCTTGGGTTATCCTTATGTTGCAGAAATTGCTACGGTTCGTTTCTCGGGAGGCAAAGAACTCTCAGACACACGCTATTAGCAATACAAAAGGTATATTTGCAAATAGGGTCAGAGCGAAGACAAAAGACCACACTCTGCCTGTGAGGGAAACTTCTCAGCGGGCTTTATCCCCTCTCTCCTGGGCACATGTGCAAAAGCAGGAACTCTTACAACTCATTTCCAGTTCATACAAACATATATGAAATGACGTCACGTCATCCGTCGCATGTGTATTATAATTAACTACTTAAGTATGCGGGGCGGATAGGCTTATATGCATTAGCTAATTACGCCTGCTCAGAAAGCTCTTCAGGTTACCAAAAGTTCAAACCCCTCCCTTCTTCCCAAGGACACAGCCAATTAAATCACAGCCTTTGTAGTTTACAAGAGTAGAAACAGAGGAGGTTAAAGGTATGTGTGATTTAGTGTTACAAAGAGATAGTAAATTAGCGAGATGTCCTTGGTGGTGTTTCT
>NW_017728923.1:7165625-7198039 GCF_001723895.1 Crocodylus porosus | reverse complement strand
GTAAACTTCCTAAATTTCTGTGTAATTTACTATTGTTTTGTTTCTCCAAGATTGTATTTTTTTATCTTTTTCTCTGTCTTAAGTATAAATACGCTTGTAAACTTAGAGTCTGAGAAATCCTTTGAAACAGATAAGTGGATGATTCCCCTTGCTGTATGGAATTCTCCCTGTGATCACAGTATAGCCCGAAATAAAGAAAAGCTGGCTCTGTCAGTTCTGATTCAACCACAATGCGAAGTTTGATTTTTTTTCTCCACAGGGGGTAGGGAAATTGATTCTGTCAAGTCCCAGGCCTGCCTACCCATACCCACTGCTGGGGGCGCTGGACAGAATAAGCAGCATCTCCATGGACACCAGCCCATCCAAGGGGCCACAGGTGGGTGGGCAGTGGCATTGGTGGTGTGTAGGGGGTGCAGGCAGGTGCATGTGCACCCCTTGCAAAAAGCATTGTTAATGCTGCCAGCGGCATCTGCGAGCAGTTGTCACTGAGCACCTCCCCTGCCCCTGCCACTGACACAGCCACGGCTGCCTGTGGGAGCTCCCTGCTTAGTCTGCCTTGCCGCCGACACCACCGTAGCTGCTTGCAGGAGCTCCCTGCTGCTGCCACTGCTGCTTGTGGATGGTCGCCGTGCCCCCCAGCTTCTGGGGGCACACGTTGTTCGTAGGCAGTGGCGTCTGGGAGTGGGATGGCCAGGACCAGGGCTGGGATCACAGGTGTGTGTGTTGTAGCAAGTTTGGGCTTTGAGGTGGCTGTAACACCCCCTGGTGACTATACAACCCTTATCCCCCCTCACTCCAGCTCTAGGATCCTCCCCTTCTCCTTGTCTGCTACACTTTGATGCAATGGTTTGATCAAAAGGGAGGCTGCCTAAGGGTCATAGAACAAGCCCCAGTTCTGGCTGTAAGCAGGTCCCTCCTGGTTCCCACCATTCTGCCCTTCTCAAGTGAAGCTTGCAGTCCTGACCCATCTGTTCCCCCCAGGGCACCTGTAGCCTTAAGAGCTACTCACAGTCTCCAACCTCCCCTACAGCCAAGTTCATACTGCACAGGTGTTACTGTACAGTTGCTCCCTTGTCAGGGCTTTGGACTTCTCAGCCTTCGCCATTTTAATTTTGCTGGGCCCTCCAGCTCCAGTCCACTGTGTTGTATTGACCTTCTCACCCCACCACACCCCTTCCCTTCCCCTCCCTTCCAGCACAACAGACTTACCAGCTGTGCAGCTCTCCATGCTGTATCAGAAATCAGATCAGTATCAGCCAATATGCCTCCTTACCGATAGAGATTTTTGGGGCTGATAAAAATCAGCTACTGGTGCACACCTAATTTAAATTTTATTTTTAAAAATATTTTGTCCTGATTTACATGCATTTGCATAATGTGTATATAGGTGATTTCATAATGGCTCAAAAAAAGTCTTACTCTATTATTTGGGGGGGAGGGTTATGAAGGAGGTTTGTGAAGAGGTGTGTGGGGTTTGTGAGGAGGGTGTGCAGGGCTGGGGGGTTTGTGAGGGAGGTCTGTAGAGTGTATGTGGGTGGGTATGGGCCCCTCTGCTATATACCCTCCTCCCCCCTGGTGAACAGCCCCTGCTACTGGCTGCAGCAGAGGCGGCAGCAGGTTGTGGGCCCTTGGAGTGCTCATGGCCCACAGCAGGCAGAGCCCTTTGGGGGGCGGTGTCTCCAACTGAGTCCTGGGAACTGCATGTGGCAGTGCAAAGTCAGCCTGACCTAGCCAGCTGGTATGCACCTTCTGGCCCGACTGAGCTGGCTCTGTGTTGCCATGTACAACTCCTGGGACTCAGCTGGAGCCACATGCCATTCAGCCAAGCTGACCCTGCTCCATGCCTCCATGTGAGGCTTTCAGCATTCAAGCAGGGATCTGCACATAAAGGCATAGAGCCAGCCGGCCTGATGGCATGTGACTCACCAAGTCTTCCAGTCTGTGCACCTTCAGGACAAGTGGGCTCCATGCCTCCACATGCAGTTTTCCACTGGAGTGCTGGAAGCCCCATGTGGAGGCACAAAGCTGGCCTGGCCTGATAGGGCTCCCAGCACTGCAGGTGGGAGCTGTGCACCATGTGCTGGCATGGAGCCAGCCCAGTTGAGCTCAAAAGTGCATGCCAGCTATTGGGCTGAGCTGGTTCCATGCTGCCATGTGCAGTTCCCAGAATTTAGCTGGAGCTGCACAGTGCTAGGGTGTTCTGCCTATCATGGGCCATGAGTGACCCAAGGACCTACTGCCAGCTGCTGCTGCTACTAGTGAGGGCTATGTACTAGTGAGGGCTATGTGGGGGAGGAGGAGTGTATAGTGGGAAAGCCCCCTCCCCACCCACCAGCTGTCCAGTTGCACACCATCAAGCTCAGTGCCTCCACATGGGGCTCCCAGATGGAGTGCTGGGAGCCCCATGGAGGTGGAAGCACAGAGCCTACCTGGTCTGATGACACATGACCTCTGAAAGCCTGCCTCCTTCCGGCCTTCAGAGTGGCAGCAGTGGGTTGGTGTAGATGGCAATGCATGACTTGATTCTGCTGCTGAGATCTGGCACTCCTTTTCACTGAGTGCCAGCTCTTGGGACCAGACAGCTTGGCTTAAATTCACTCCTTAACAGGGCACACCCTCTGTGGCGGGCCAGTAGGGGGCGCTCCTGTGTTGAGCTGCCCACCTCCCTGCGCCCGACCACCTGCCAGGCTCCGAATGCCTCCCTAAGGGCGCCTTATGTCCGGCCCGACTCCTTCCTGGAGCACATATGCTAGCCTGGGGGTAACGTTGTTGCCACCACCCCAAGAATGGACTCACTCCCGGCCCTGTGTCTTTGGTGAAACACAGGCCTAATGTCCTACGGGTGCTCGACCCAGTACAGGCACTTGGGGCACTTCCTCAAGTCCGGGGGCAAAAAGTACAGTCTCCCTTAGTCCGCAGACCTAAGGGGTCTCTTAGGCATAATTTAGACCCACCCCTCAATAAGTCTCCCACACTGGTCACAAAGGAGGACTTTATTGATTACGGGGGTAGGGTGAAAATAGGGTACAAGATTGTTTGCTCTTTAGGATTTCTAGGATGTTGCTCAGTCTGGCTGTGGTAGCCTTTTGATCACGCATCTGAGTTACTGCCAGCTAGATATCTATCAGATCTCGAGTAGCTTACTCACACATTTCATCCAGAAGCTGGTGAGATCCTTTCTAGCATCTGACTGTTCCTGGTTCATGAGTTTTGTGGGAGAGGGCCCTTTCAGATGTTTACGCTCCTCTGAGTCCCCCCCTCATGGCTCCAGCCTCACCTCATGGCCAAAGAGACTGCCTCCTCGCCCGTCCTAACTTATATAGCCCTTGTGACCTCATTCACCTGGTCCAGTGGAGGCCAGCCCCGGTTGGCTGTCAGCCAACCAATTTGAAATACATCACCTGTTACCGGGCAGATTCCAGCGCACCAGGTAGATGCCCCTCACCCAGGTACCAGTCGCATAGACAGAGGGAGCAGGTTTTCCCCCTCCCTCAGGAATGCAGCCAGCTCAAGTTACCTAAAGAGACAGGGTAAAGGTGTGTTTCCTCTGCTGGGCCCACCCTAATCACATTGTCACAGGACAGAGATTTTGGGGAGAAACCAAGCTGGCTTTCTGCCACACCCTCCGTCCCACCTGGCAGGTCTTCTGATTAAGAAGAGAGGAGGATACTTGATCGATAACGCTTGCCTATACAAGTGGCCTACATTACTGGTCCTTGGGGCTCTGCCTCCCCTTAAACCCCATCCTTACACCAACCAGCTCTTAGTCCATTGCCAGGCTGCTGGCTATCAGGTGAAAACACGGTACCATCAGCCAGCCCCTCAATTGGCCGGACTTGATCCCAGTTAGTAGTCTCTAATTATGTTAGGGAGAGTCTCTGCCCTTCCTGTCCTGTCCATTGCTATGTCTGGCTGAACATCTGTGCCTGGACTCTGCACTGGGCATGCAGGTCATTTTTTACTCTCACACAGCTGGGAGGCATCAGGCCCATTCTCTGGCCCCTGTATCTAATTATAAGTTTTGCATCTTCTCAGCCTCAGTAGTTAGGGTTTCTACCCCTTAATTCACGGCCTATGGGGCTTTTATTAGTGCCCAGCAGGGCTAACCTAGCCATATTTTAATTCTATTTACACTTAACAACATTACAATTGATACAAAGCCCCAAACTTCCACTTTCCAGAACAGACTCACAATTAGAGCTTGCATTGTTTCCCTGGGTCAGGCAACATCCCTCTGGGTTCTGCATGGAGTGTCACCCCCTCCTCCTTAGCAGGAGTTCAGCTTCCTTGTGCTAGAGGCTCCTCTCAGCCTCTACTCTTGAGCAGGCTTTCTTCTTCTCACTTCACTCCTACCAGGATATCTCTAATGGGTTATGGAACAGAGAAAGATCCCACACAATTTACTGATTCGTTTGATGCGCCTGGCTGGGGGAGTATTTGGTTGATTGCACGATTTCACAATGATTGCACACTTAATTCATACAATAGAATTTTATTTTAAAATTCCTTGCTACACATATAACACTGCTTAGGTTTAAGAAATTCTTCCCGAACAATGCTATAAGAATTAGTATTACAAAAACAACTACAATTACAAGTAAAGGTTACGTCTCATGGTATACTTACCATGAGAGGAGGTTGGATGAACATCTTGCTGGGGTTGTTTGACCTCAGTATTATTTCCTGCCACAGTGGGGGGTTGGACTAGATGATCTACTCAGGTCCCTTCCGACCCTAGAAACTATGAAACTATGAATCGTAGAATTCCTAGAAACCAAATCCCCAGGTATAGTTTCATTCTTTAGTTATGGTTTTAGGGTTGGTCTCAGCAGTGATAGGAACAAGTCCCCTTCCTTCAGTCCCACTTGGGTGCTCCGCAGCTTCAGCGTGAGCAGGAGTTCTTGTTCATGGAGAGGGTGGTGCAGGTGATCAGTCTGATCTGGCCTACACTTGCGATTCTTCCTTCAGTGTTCTGCAAGTGAGATTACTTCCAAATTGGGACTGTAGGTTACAGTTTTTGTTGGGTGAGTTGCCATCTTGGGCCCCTCCTACCCAAACCTGTCACTACTCCCAAATTTGGGCTCGTATCTTTTACCCACCAGAGTCCTTTCCTGGGTTGTCTTTGGGAAATTTTCCATACCACTGCTGTGACCTCTTGCCAACCCCTTTCCAAAAGCCCCTAGGTTTCGATCTCTCGGAACGTTTACCTAAGGGTCGCTTTTATGTTAACTTTGTTAAAGGCTTCTAGAGATAATATTAAAAAACCAAGACATTCAGCAGGTTCGCTGCAATGCCTCTAAAGATAAAATTCAAAATCAAGACACTTACCACATAGGCAAAAACAAGCAATGACCCTAGATAAAAAGATGAACCTTGCCTTTTTTTCTAAACTGGCTAATGGGTATTTATGACAACCATTCAAACTATTACATTCAATATGACACAGGATAGGATTCACTCGGGCTCCATGCTCCTATCACTCTAGTCCTGGGTCTTTCTCCTTTCTTCTGCCAGTGCAGGGTGTGCTTTTGTGACGTCAGCCCCTGCATGTCTGCCTATTCAGCGCTGGCACAGACTGGTGAAATGGGGTGGATGTAGTGCCTGAGGCTCTCCAGTCCATGCCACTGCTGAACCTGCAGGTGAGTCCTGGAGCCCGGGAGGTTTACAGGCATTCCAACGCCATCTTGGGCGCCCAGTCGGGGTGCTTCTTGGGGTCTCACTACCCTGGGGCCACTTGCCCGGGTCTCCCTGCTACCACAGTCAGTAATAACTATTTTTCAGAGGCACTCTGAGGGCCAAATAGAAAGGCCTGGTGGGCCAGATTTGGCCCACCCCTACACTACTGAGACCTCCGCCAATCCCTGATGATCCCAAACCACCAGAATAACTATAATGAAAACATAAGCCTGCTAGCTACAGCACAAACTAAATCTGTACCAGGACCAAGCATAAACACCAAATTACTGTCAGAGCAGCAAGGCTTCCCCTTACCCTGGGTTGCAGCTTCGTGTTAGCCATCGATATTGTGGTCTATTTTTTCTGGTTTCTCCCTTTAAAATACCAGGAGCAACTCAGTTTCCTCCATCAGTCAAGAGACAGACAGCCATCTTATTGTTTGGTCCATGGCATGAGCCTGGATTAATTTTGTGAAACTCATCAACTTGAAGCAATTTCCAGGGGCAAAAAAAAAATAAAAAAATTCAAATGTCTTGCTCTATGATTAGTTAGAAACCCAAGAGCTGAACCCCAACCCTACCTGCCCATCCTGTTCCTAGACACAGCTCCCCACCCATCTGCAGCCCCATTCTTTCCAGCTGGCTGAGTGCCCTGCCTGTGCAGGTCCCAGTTGGCCTCCTTGGAGACCCTGGGATTCCAGGGCAGTGACAGTGCAGGGCTGGGGCCTGGGGCACCGCTCTATTCCACTCCATGCATGCCTCTGCCCACAGAACCAGTGCTTGTTGCAGGGGCATGCAGGGATCAGCTCTGTCTTAGCCCCAGGCCAGCCCTGCACTGTCACAGACCTGCAATCCCATCCCGCTCCTGGACACCATTCCCTGATGCTGCTCACTGCCTGCCTGTGGTTCCATCCCAGCCAAGAATGGAGCAATGCTACTTTGGGAGTTTTCATGGGATGTTGAGGGGCAACACTGACCTGACATGGGTGAGGAGGGTGCTGTTTACTTGGCTTATAACAGGTCACCAAAACTCCCTAAGTGGTCCTCAACCCCAAATAATTGCCCACTCCTGTCCTACAGAGTCTCTGTGGTGCCTATAACCCAGAACAGAGCGTCTTGGTGCATGCTTTTTTCTTCTTTTTTTTTCAAGAGCTCCAATATAACCAGCAGCTGTTCTATACCAAGGAGAAGGGGGTTCCTCCAAGCTGACAGTCTTTCACCAGACTTCCTCGGGACCTACAAGTTCATCATGGTAACCAGGATCATCACAGCCACTAAAGAAAAATGCCTATGTGCAGGGACTCCAACCTGAGCCACCACAACTGGAGGCTTCCTTTGTGTGAATGAGGCTGGTCCTAGCTGGCAATCTCTGGATCAGAGACCTCCTGGACTACAGCAGGAAAACTGGGTGGACCTCCTAATGCTTGGCTAACAGACAGGCTGTCCTGCCTCGGGTGTCTCAGCAGTGCTCCAAGGAGGCTGAAAATGGTTCCTTATTCCCAGATCTTTATCAACGCTAATCCTTACACAATTAAAGGTTCTTAGTAATGAATTACACAAGCTAAAGATTTAGGATGTCACAAAAATGTATATTTACTAATAAAAATATAAAATAACTGCATGTATCATGTATATTGCCCTGAATAAAGAACTAAGACTATGCTGGGATTATGGGGTAAAATCTTTTTTGCATCATCCCAAACCACAGGTCTCCACCACCAAAAGACTTTTTGAAGAATTCTGCATGACCTCTGAAAGCCTGCCTCCTTCCAGCCTTCAGAGCAGCAGCAGTGGGTTGGTGTAGATAGGCAATGCCTGACTTGACTCTGCTGCTCAGTCTTCATCTGCCAACCTGCCAACTGACAGCACCCCAGGCCTGTGTTCGATGTACAATGCCCCAAATAAGGGTAAAATCCCTTTCAGGTCACTCCAAAACACATGTCTATACCACTGGGAGACATTTCTGAATAAATCTGAGCAGGGAACTACCTGATTCAAAGCTCAGTTTCTGAGTGCCAGGCTGCCAGCTCACAGGCTTCCAAACCTGAATGAGGAGCTAGGTTTGGGCTTGGATTACAGGTGGAAATCCTTTTTGTGTCACCCCAAAGCATGTGTCTCTGGCATCAGAGGACTCTTCCCAGGGTTCTTTGGGGTTGTCCTCTGATGTCAGAGCTGCATGTAGTGCGGTGGCCTGAAAAGGATTTTCACCCATAATCCCAGCTCAAACACAGTTCTTTATTTAGTGCTATATACATAGCACACAGGCCTAGGGGGGTATCAGTGGGCAGCCTGACATGCATTTTTTTTTACTATTTAAAATATATTTTTATATATATAGAGAGAGAGAGAGAGAGGGAGGGAGAGAGAGAATTATGCATATACATCCGCTATCATAAACTTTCCATCACACATCTTAAATTGCATTAAGAAACCCACATTCCCGTTACAATAAGTGCACCTTCTACCCTCCCCTAACCCAAACATGGTCACTTAGTCCAAGCCCCTGTCTTTGTCGCCGTCACTTCGGCTGCTGTTGATCGTGGTGGTGTCCTTCTCGCAGTCTCCAGGGCCAGTTGCGTTTCTGTCCTCTTTGTTCTATCCGTTGCTTTGGGCCAGGCAGTGCCCTGCTCAATTTATTCAGAAATGTCTCCCAGAGGTGTAGAGTCTGTTTTGGAGTGACCCCAAAAGGATTTTGCCCTATAATCCCAACCTAATCTCAGGTCTGCGTTCAGGGCTATGTACTTGATGCACTCTTGTTATCTTATTAGTAAACATGTTTCATTTCTATGACATCCAAGGGGAACGAGGACTCGCTTCAGCCCCGTTCCCAGTGACCCCTGCGGGAGGGCGACCACTACCTGCCGCTCCGGAGCTCCCCATCGGGCCCAGGAGGGCCGGTGCGCGGCGGCCCGTGCACCGCCCGGAAACACCCGCGAGCCTTGTGTTGGGCGGGGCGGGACCGGACGCAGGACCTGCCCCCGCGCTCCGGCTCTGCACCCGCGCGCGGGACTGTTGGGAAGGCGGGTCTCGGGGCCTGTATCGGCTGCGCCGTCCGCCCGCAGGGTTGCAAGATGGCGGTGGCGGGCCTGGCTCGGCTGGTCCTGGGCCCGGGAGCGGTTCGGGCTCGAGGGGCCGTGGCGGGGTCGCTGCCGCGCCGCGCCGGGCCAGGCCGAGCGCCGCGCCGGCTCTTCAGCAACCGCAACATCCTGGTGGAGCTGGAGGAGGGCGCGGGTGAGCGCTGCTCCTGGCGGGCGCGGGCCTCGCTCTTGGACGGTTATTTGCTAGAGCAGGCGCAGGCCCAACCCGTGTGCCCAGGCCCTCTGCGCAGAGCTGCGGTTCTGAACCTTTTTTGTACCAGGACCCATTTGTAAATATCGATGGGCAGTCCCGACCCAGTGCCCGCAGGCCCCAGCGCCCCAGTCTGTGGGGCAGGGGGGGCCCAAGCTGCCTCTGGCAGGCTGGGACTCTGCCAGTGCTAGGGAAAAGCTGCAGTTTCCCACATTTTTCTCCTTTACAGGAGAATCCATTTTTAAAATTTGTTCTGACCCTTCCATATACTCTTGGGACCCACTTTTGGGTCATAACTGGTGGGTTAGCAAACACCGGCATAGAGTGCTGGGGGAAGCCCTGTGGCCCTGACTCCTGCTGGAGCTGCTGGAAGGGGAGAAATGTGGAGTGGGTGCATTGCCACTGCTGGGAGCAGCAGAGCCTGCTGGCATGTGACGCTGTGCACGGTCTGAGGGTGCTTCATGGGCTCTGCGATGTTCTGTTCCAAAGCTGAGTTTGACCTGAGTGCCGAGGAGGAAAGTAGTGTCTGAGTTGTTGCTCCTTTAAAAGAAGGGAGGCTGGGCAGTGATAGGGCAGTGGCAGAGGCCTGGCCCCAGTGTAGGGGGAGCTGAGACTTCCAGGACAGAGTGCTAGTGCAGAGCAGCTGCAGACCCTGAGTGACTGGGGCTGATTGGTTTTAGGGGAGTGGGGAAGCCCTCAGTTGGCCTGGATCTCTAGGCAGAGTTTCCACATTGCAGTGATAGTTTTAGACATGCATAGTGCACAATAACTGGCTTGAATAGGGTTTGGGGAGGGAGCAGGTCAAGGACACAAGAGGACACAAGGACACAAGTAAGGAGGGGTGTTATGGATTGTTTCTGAGAGGCATAGGGGTTAGAAAGGAAAGGGTTGGCGTGGGACCCTTCCTGGGACCATGGGGATACAGGGGAACTTGGTGGCTGGTTGGAGGGAGAAGAGGCCAGGGCTCTTGAGAGCTCCCTTCCAGAATCTGGGCCAAGAAAGGTGTTTCCACTGAGGTGGTGTAGGAAAGATGCCAGGGCTGTGTGTGCTTAATGGGAAGGTGGCACTAGTAACAGGACTCAAACGAGGGAGTGCTTTCTTCTCTGCACCAGCCCACTGGTTTCCCAAGAGGTTGGGAAGTAACTTTTGGATCTAAAGTGAAGGTGCCCCAAAACTGCCAAGTTCTTGGAAGAGAAGAGGAGGCAGGAGGGGGAAATGGCAGTGTTAAGTTGTTCACCCAGAGTGTGAGCCCAGACAAGGGGGAAGTCTCAGCTCTTGGGTGAGAGGCTGAACACTGCAGCCTTAACAGTTTTAAAGGTAGCAAAGTGCAGCGATTTTAACACCAAGGAAGTGATGCAGTTGAGGTCAACCCCTTAACTTTAACTTGTCTCTCTCTTCTCCCTTCATGTATTCCTTGTGTTACAATCCTCAATCACATGCTATTTCAGTCACAAAGTTTTTGCCTCATTCGGTTGGTAGGGCAGATAGTGCTCTGCCAACGAGCAACCATTCACTATCTCTTTCTATTCTTGCTTTCATGGCATGCCAAGGAGACTTTCTGTGGCTCTCATCTCTGCATATCCAGGCATCTTGCAGACCTTGATGGATTTGTCCTTGTGAAGACAAACCTCCTGTGAGGCTGGGAATTGTTATTCCTGTTCATGCAGAATAGTGTTGATGGGTGTGTCCACACCCCACACATGCACCCTTCCTAAGGTATCACCCACCTCAGGAGCAGGGCTTGCTTGACCCCCTCGTCAGAGTGCGGCCAGGTACAGCTGTCTGCTTGAGCATAACTGACATCATCTTCCTAAGCAACAAGTCACGGTTGGGTGCATTTTTACACTATGAGTTAGTTAGGCTTTGCCTACACAAGACAATTGTAGCAGTTATACAAGTAAATTATCCCCACGTGGGTGCTTTGATTCCAAAAAATTAAACTGAAAAATGCCCTGAGGAGCGAACAGTGGTTCTCAAAAAAATTAGATTCAAGGTAGCCCTCAGGAAATGCAAGCTATCAGATTTCACTTATTTTTTGACTACAGAAAAGTAATAGAGCAATTCTTCTGTTGCAAAGAATTTAGGAAGTTTTTGACACTATGGATGTCTGTTTCAGATCTCTGGGTTAATCTTGTGACTTGTTCAGGTGTTTGTATCCCTAGTAGCTAATTTGAAAAACGCCTGTCGTGAGCTGAATTGAGAGCATCCAAATGGCAATACCCAGTAAGATGCCATTGAGTGAGACTGGAGTGTGCTACTTAGTGGCCCTGCAGGTATCACTGAGGTTATTCCTGGTGGGTTCTAATTCCGCTTATGTTTACTGGGGTGCAGGAGTAGCTGTGATGAAGATGAAGAGTCTTCCGGTGAACAGCCTCTCCTTAGACTTCCTAACAGAGTTTTCAATAAGCCTAGAGAAACTGGAGAATGACCGAGGCTGCCGTGGAGTCATACTGACATCTGTACGTGTTATATTTCAGTAAAGATCCTTTCTGGGGCCACCTTAGCTAGCTAGTGGGAATGCAAAGTGCAGCTGTATGCAGGACCCAACCTTGTTTCTTGCTCAGTTTAGTCCTTTTCCTTAGGGGTGGGTACACCAATAAGAGATTTTGGGGGCCAATACAGATAGCCAGTTTTTAAGGAGGCATATTGGCGGATTTCCAATACAGCTGTGTGCAGCTAGTAAATCTGTTGCAATGGAAGGGGAGGGAGAAGGGAAGAGGCATGGGGGAGGGTGCAATGCCCCTGTGGTGAGGGAGGGGGGGGCTGGGGCAGGCACTGCCTAGCTGGGACAGGGCAGGGCACAGGATAGAGCCACGGCTTGTGGCGGGGTGGTGGTGCAACTTCTGCTGCTGTGTGCACTATGGGAGGGCATGAGGGGCAGGGCATGTTCCCCTGGATCTGTGTGGGGTGGGCTGGGGCCATGGGCTAGGCTGGTGGGGTGGGGGTGCTAGCCTGTGCTGCACACAGGGCAGGTGGCAGGAGCATTGGGAGGGGGTTATGGGGGAACTGTGGTGAAATATGGGGTGGCTGCAGTCTCCCCAAATAGCCCCTCTCCTAATGCCACTGCTACCAAGCGCAGTGTGGCCCAGCCCCCGGACTGGGAAGAGCCTGGCACAGCTACTGCCCCAACCATCCCAGGGTGCGTGCAGCACTGGGAGCTGCCCCCCTCCCTATTAATCTGCCCTCCCACACGCCTTCCCTCCCCCCCTCCCCCTTCCACCACAAGAGACTTACGAGCTGCACGCAGCTTTCCAAGCTGACGGGTTGTGCTTCTCGCTGCCTGCGTTCTGTGCTGCATCTGTGCGTACGCACGGGCATTTATCGGCGAAATTATTGGTCAATTCAGACCGATTTCCAATATAGTTAGTTTTCTTTATATCAGTGCTGGTCTGATATCTGACCAATGTATTGGTGCACCTGTACTTTTGGTGTTTAGCAACTGTTTCACACAATATAAGACGGTGATTATGAACTTGCAAGGCAGCCATGTTCTCAGCCACCTCTGTCAAAAAAGGGGAGTGATCTGATCACTGACTCACAGGCTGTTGAGAACAGCAGGAAATGGTGACAGCAGGCTGGTTTGGAAGGGAAATGT
This sequence comes from Crocodylus porosus, assembly GCF_001723895.1. Taxonomy (NCBI): domain Eukaryota; kingdom Metazoa; phylum Chordata; order Crocodylia; family Crocodylidae; genus Crocodylus; species Crocodylus porosus. The sequence continues at coordinate 7,185,481 of NW_017728923.1, read as the reverse complement.
TTTCTGTGTTTTTAAAAATTATCTGGAATTTTTGATATCAAGGTAGGAATATACCCTAATGCTTTCTAAATTAAAATATAATTGCAAAGAAAGGGATTTCTCTCTTGCTAACACGTTTTTGGTAGCAGTTCTTAAAAGCAAGATTCCGTGAGCTGAAGAATGTTTGAGAAATCTGTAGAAAGGTTAGATATGTCTGCATGTTGTGTATGTGGTTGAAGATCAGATTAGGTTTTGTGCTCTAACCAAATGCAGAAGTTCTTGGGGAGAATTGGTGGTAGGTAGGATGCTAGACTGAAAATCCAGACACTTGGCTTTTGTTCCCAGCCCTACAAGCCCATTTGTAACATGACCTTGAACAAACGACAGTGTTCATGTAGGGGAAAGGTCACTTACATGATCTCTTTGGTATTTATCTAATAACTGTGAAAGATCCACACTCATGCAGTTTGGGTAGAATTTTAAATTGAAACAGTCTCTGTCCTAGAGGTGTTGGATTATGTGGCTCAGTACTGGAGCAGTTGCTGAATGTTAACTGTCTTTTGATTATTTCCATTTCCCGGCTATAGGCTGTCCCGAAAATCTTCTCAGCTGGCTTGGATATCAAGGAGATGTGCGGGAAGAGTGTAGAGCACTATGCCGAGTTCTGGAGAGCTGTGCAAGAAATGTGGCTCAAGCTATACAAATCCAACATGGTGACAATCGCCGCCATCAATGCAAGTCTTCTCTGTACCCTGACTTTGCAGAGAGTCCTACATAGTCAGTCATCCGCCAACTATGCTGGGCAGCCAGGAATAAACAAACTATAGAAAGAATGCAGGGTTGGGAGGTATGGGTAAAATGTTAAATGCACCTCAGCATGGAAATATGTAGAGATGCACAGAACACTGCAGACCCAGAACAACCAGAATTTTTTTACCAGTATAGTCATGACAGACAGACAGAAGCTCTGTAATGCTCAGCTTAGTTCTATGCTATATCCAAAGCCATGCACTAGCATTCAGACTCTGACCTGGGATGTGCTTAGCACCTAGCTTCCCTTGGATCTGTTGTATACTTTGTAAAAAGCCCAAGCTCCACAGTGACATGTTCAGCTACAAAATGCTGGTCAAGGACTTAATCAGCAGCTTCTTCATTTGACTCGTTGGGTTGTTTGGGAGTCTCTTACTAATTGTCTTTGCTTGGACTGAATTGTCCATTTCACAGCACAGGAATATTTCACAGGCAGACAAAAGCTTTGTTCTCTGATAGCACTCCCCAGGCAGGGGTGTCTCATCTGGTCTGCACAGGAGTGAAGGCCAACAGGAGAGAACTCTATGGAGGAGCATAAACCTTCCTGATGAATTATCTCCACCATTCTGCATCCCTCCATGACCTAAAGCCTCAGGGTCAAGGATCCTGTTGATCTGGTCTGGGAGGCTGAAGAATCATTCTAGCCTACCTTGTTGCCCATATTAAGGTCTGCACTTCCAGGTGAAAACTTGTTTGGAAATGTATGCTGCTTGTGGGCAGTATGAGTTCCTGTGGAGACTCCATGGGGCAGTTGCTCCTTAGGGGATATGGTCCATGGGGGGCAACAGATCTGGAGAACCCTTTCTGCCAGAGTAAAGAAGAAACAGGTACACCAGTGCTGAGGGGCCAGCCTGCCAGGGAGACACTTCCTTGACACCTGGACTGACCCTGTGTTTAAAACCAAGACACTATGCACGGCCCACACATGCTTTACTCTGTAATGGGTTTGCCGGAAGGGCTGATTACATGGAGACTGCTAGTTTTAACTCAAGAGGAATTTCTTGGCCTGATGATCTCCTTTCCAGAGGCTTCTTTTCAGGAAAGGATAATCTAGCCCTCTGTTAGAAACTGTCCAGCAGGGCATAGTAGAACGGCCCAAGAGAAAGGCAAGGATTCAGGCATTTATGAGAGACTAACGAATTGCCTGTCAAGACTGAGGGGGGGAAGAGGGGGCTGGGGTGGAGTGCTGCCACCTAACGCCCCATGCTGCCGCTGTTCTGCCTCTTGCAGGGCGCTGGGTGGAAGAGCCGAGGCCAGCACTGCTGGCCTCTGCTCCCCCATCCTCTGTCCGGTCCTTGGCGTGGCTTTAAAATCATGGCGGCGGTCCCTTACACTTGGAGCACTCTGGCTATTTCCATTAGCCAATCAGAGTGCAAATAAAGTGTTATGGAAAGACAGACTTGGGCTTTTATAATAGAATGCTTGTGTGCTACACCGGGGTTCCTAGTTCTGTATGGATAAGTCTGGAAGAGGATTCTAGATAACTGCTCTATTAATTATGAGGGTAACAAATCAGGGAGAATGCAATCTGATCAGGTCAGAGGTGATTATTCTTAGCCATTGACCCCACAGGAAATAATGCTGAAAGGAAATCGGCACGTATTCATTGCAGGTATATCTTGCCTGACTAACCTTGTTTCTTTTTACGACCAGGTCACAAAATGCTTAGATGCTGGAGTCAAGGTAGATGTCATCTACCTAGACTTTAAGAAGGTCTTTGATACAGTGTCTTATTCTGTTCTCATAAATAAACTGACAGGCTGTAATGTAGATGATTACATGGTCAAGTGGGTTGCAAATTGGCTTAGGGGTCGCACCCAGAGAGTGGTGGTGGACAGGTCGATCTTAGGACTGGAAAGCTTTGGGTGGTGATTCTATTCGGAGGAGATTCGGCCCAATTCAGGGACCGAATCTCTGAATCTGATTTGAATCAGAGGACCAGTTTAAAGGTCCAAATTGATTCAAAGCTCTCTGAATCTTCGAAAAAGTTTTGGAGAGCTTTGATGATTCGGGCAGTCCCTGGCGGCTGCAGCAGGGAGCTGCAGCTGACTCTGAGCTGGTAAGTACTATAGGCGGGGGGGGGAGGACCATGGGGGGACCCCTGCCAGCCCCCCGACACCCCTGCTCTCCCAGCCCCCCAATGGCTGCCCCGCCCAAGCTCCTGGTACTTTAAAGAAAAGCCCCAGTGCTCACCAGGTCCTGCTGGGTTGGGGGCGATCCCCACTGCCCCATGTTACATGGGGGACTGCCAGAAGCCCCTCCCCCAGATCCCCCCCCATGGATGCCCCACCTGGGCCAGCTCTGGCTCTTTAAGGAAAATATAAACCAAAAAAAGCCCCAGGACTCACCGCTCCTGCAGTGCTTTCGGGGCCTCATGCAGAGCCCCCCACATGGTGCAGGGGGCAGCAGGAATCACCCTCTGCCAGCTGGAGTGGTGAGTCCAGGGGTTTTTTCAGGTTTTGTTTTCTTAAAAGACCAGAGCTGGCCCATGAAGGGCAACTGTAGGGGGACTGGGGGAATGAGGTGGGGGGCCAAGGGGCTTGTGGCAGGGTCTTCCATGCAGTGGGGGGCAGCGGGGATTGCCCCCTGCCCGGCAGCACCCAGTGAACCAGGGCTCTTTTTTTTTTTAAGAACCAGGAGGTGGGTGGGTGGGGCACCCATTGCCAGCTGGGAAAGGGGTGGGGGATGGGCCTGGCCTGGCTGATTTGGAAATTTGGCTGAATCAAATTCGGACAGTGATTTGAATCACCGAATCAAATCATTGCCCCCCAAATCAGCTGAATCCAAAGCAAATACTAGCCACTTCACACAGGCCTAGTTGATATCGACCTGGAAAGATGTGGGCAGGCTTGGTCCTGGGATTGGTGCTATTCAATGTCTTCATCAGTGACGGATGAGGGCATGGAGAGCACCGTATCCGAGTTCACAGATGACACCAAATTATGGGGCAGAGTTAACACACCAGAGGGTAGGGAACAGATCTAGGTGGATCTAGACAGATTGGAAAAATGGGCAGAACGAAATAGGGTGCAGTTCAACAAAGATAAGTGCAAAGTGCTGCACCTAGGCAAAAAGAACCTCCAGCACACTTCCAGGCTGGGAAATGACCTTCTCAGCAGCACAGCATTGGAAAGGGATCTTGGAGTCATAGATGACTCTCAGTGTGGTGAAGTGATCAACAAGGCTAACTGCACTTTATCATGCATTACCAGATGCATGATGAACAGGTCCAACGAGGTGATGTTTCCCCTCTATGTGGCACTGGTCAGGCCGCAATTGGAGTACTATGTCCAGTTTTGGGCACTGAACTTCAAGAGGGATGTGAATTCAGAGGAGGGCCACTGGTATGGCCATAGGCCCTATGAGGAGAGACTGAAGGACCTAGATCTCTTCAGCTTTCACAAGAGAAGGCTGAAAGGTGATTTTGTGGCTGCCTATAAATTCATCAGGGGAGGGCAGCAGGGAATCGGAGATGCTCTATTTACTAGGGCACTCCCTGGAGTAACCAGGAACAATGGCCACAAAGCGGCAGAGAGTATACTTAGGTTGGACATTAGAAAGAACTTCACAGTAAGAGTTGCCAGAATCTGGAATGAGCTTCCAAGGGATGTGGTGCTCTCCCCTACCTTGGGGGTCTTCAAAAGGAGACTAGACAAGCACCTAGGTGGGGTTGTCTGACCCCAGCACTCTTTCCTGCCCAGGGCAGGGGGTCAGACTGGGTGACCTACTGAGGTCCCTTCTGACCCTAACGTCTATGAATCTAAAGGCCTTTAAGTTTTGAGTCTGCCAAAGATAATCTGTAGTAATTCCTTGGTTGCCAGGGCTATGCTAGCTCATCCAGTAGCTCTTGGAAATTAGGGAAAATGTTTTCTGTACTCAGATGTATTTTAGATGCACAACTCCTATGCATTTGTCAACTGCCTCATTTTTAATGTGTTCAACAAAATAAGAGCTTCTACAGGTCGTATCTCAGTGCTTGCTAGTTAGGTGACCATGCGGCCAAATTTGAGGAAAAAACGCAGCTGAGATTCTTTAAACAGAACACAATTGATTTAAGTCTGGTTTCATCGCCTTGTGAGAGCAAGATTTTCCAAACTCCAAGCCAATAGACATGCTCCCGTGGAGTTTTAAACTTGTACTAGGAATAGACTTTTCTTGTAGGGAATCCACTACCGAGTTTGCATCCCAAACGAGACAGTCTTCTGCTAGTGTCTGAGAACCTGACAGTAAAACTTAGGTAGGAACAAATTTAATTTGAATAGACTGTTTTCCAAGCTGGGAAAATACAAGAAGTGAATAGCACAGTGAATGATAAATAATATTTAAATAGGAAGCATTTTAAATCCCAGCCATCTGAGTAATATAGGTTAGGAATTTTTAAGTTGTGGGGTTGGGATTTTTTTCACTCTTTCAGTTAGTTTGACAGGGACTTGCTCATGCTGTCTTTCCTCTATAGCTCTTTTGCCAGCTATATGTAGCACCTGATTATGACATGTTATGATGGTAACAGCCAGAGAATATTTTATAATTAGAAAAACCTTGGCAATTAACAATATTCTCCTTCCGGTGCTAGGGAAACTGTCCTGCAGGAGGTTGTTTGATGGCTGTGTCCTGTGACTACAGAATCATGGCCGAGAACCCCAAATACAGCATTGGACTCAACGAAACGCAACTGGGCATTGTTGCACCTTTCTGGTAAGGTCACGTTTAACCCACAACCAAATTTTTACTGGCCTCCATAGTAAGAGTTAATTTGTAAAAAGGAGTTCATGATACAAATCTGTCTGAACTCAGTTAGTTTAGTTTAATGATTGATTTACATTTTAAATCAACAAGACCTATTTATGCATTACTGATTCAAAAGGGCTGACAAAGCAGTTGCAGCTGTGGACTGGAGGCCAGCTCAACACAGTTTTAGAACTCTGTACTTTTTATCCTTACAGTGTTTACAACTTTTAAAACAAAATACTCTTGGACCTCAGACTTTACATGTTGCTTTATTGCACCCTGTCTGCATCTCAAACTACCATGCTACAAGAGCAGGCTCACAGCTTTCCCTCATTTCATTCTGCATATATAATTAACAAGGACCTACATTCTGCTTCTGATATATCCTGCAGTTAATGCAGTAATGACAATAGTTCAGCCACTAATATATTTTGGCATAGCTTAGATCTTACCATGTGTATGGTCTTCCTGGGATTTAACACAAGTTGTATAAAGGCCTTCTCTGTATATGATGTTAGGAACGGTACATAAATCTTGCATTGGCTTCTACAACGTAGGCCACTGAAGACATCTGTGAGGAAGGTGGGGTGTCATTTAAAATGTGCAAGTAGTACAATTTACCAGGTCCCATTAAAGTCAGTATTAAAGATGCAGTTGAAGGTAATTTAATTTTCCAACTAATTTATGATGGAACAGTCTCTGATGCAGCAGTTTGCGCATCATTAAGGCTCACTGTCTCATTACCTGGCCCCTGCACTGTGGAGCCTTTCAAGGCTGCTACAGAGGCAATTGATAGGAACTAGTCAGTTTCAAGCTCTGGCAGCAGTTAAGATAGACTGGGAGGATTGTCTACCCCATTATTGGACAAGCTTCAGATTACTAAACAAGCCTGCTGCACACTGCTTCAGCTGTAGTGTGTATGTGCTGAAGGGGTGTTGCTCTGATTTGTGCAGGTCAGAGTAGAGCGGCTTCCTGTTAAGGTACCAAGTGGCTCCAGGCCTGTTATGCTGGACAAATATGTATCAGGACACCCATGCCATAGAGAGCCAACAGTTGCAGTACAAGGAGACAATATGCAGATCCATGTAAGGGAGTAGTGTCCATAACAGTGATCCCTGATTAAGTTTTTTATAGACATTGCAGGAGAGAAGTCCTAAAAAGGATGTGGTGGTTAATACTGGTTTTCCTTTTAAAACCTAAATGCTTCTCTTCAATCTTTGGTTGGCCCGTGGCTTCTTCCCTGTCTTAGAACTTCTTTTCTCCTAGGTTCAAGGATACAATGGTGAACACAATTGGACACAGAGCTACTGAGCGTTCCCTTCAGCTGGGACTCTTGTACTCTACATCTGATGCCCTTAAGATAGGCATAGTAGATGAATTGGTACCAGAGGAGAAGGTTCTGAATGCAGCTGCTGCTACCATGTCACAGTGGCTGGCTATTCCTGGTAAGAAACTGCTCTCCTTGCATTACAGGTGTTGCTCTTATTCCTCTTGGAATGCCTAGAGCTCCCTGAGCAGAGGATGCTGAACTGATGGAGCACAGTGAGAGACTGTGTTACAAGGTGAAATTGAAAAGTAATACTTATGGGGCTCCATTTAATCTGAATGTCTTACTGTCAGTAGGACCAGGTGGAATACATCTTACGGTATTTAAAAATAGGCAGACCAGTATTGGAAGCGAACTACTAGCAAACAGAACTTGCAGGCAAGCAAGGTCTTGGAAGGAGGACTCTTAAAATACACAGGGAGTTGGACTAGCCCACTGAACTGCAGTGCCTTTTAGCTACAGTTGACAAACTTATAAAGCCCCTGTGCTTCCCCTTGGAGAGGTTACCAAGGTAGTGGTCCAGGCCTCCCTATGTTAAAATTAATGAGAAGGCTGCCACTGGTCTCTGTAAGAACAGGTTTGTACGCTTTATGAATATTCACAGTGTGAAGAATGTATTGGGTGTATAAGCCAGGGCTGATAGATTACTGGCATGATGTATGGCATAGCTGAAACTGTTGAGTAACTGGGACAGGACATGGCATGTGAGGACCAGGGAGGACGTTTTAACTTGCATTCTGAAGCACAGCCCCTGTGACTAGCTTTGAGGGCAGTATCTGTGCTGGACTTAATAATGTTCTTAGCTTTTGGAATGGAAGGCACATGGCTTGAGGGAACTGCACTCTATGTTTGTGTAGCTGAGGGGATGGGCTAGGACATACAAGTTGAACGTGGGCCTTGTCAGCTCCTCTCCCTTTTGGCTTTGCCTTAGAACCTTTGAAACCTGGAAATAAAAGGCTGGGGCAGCACCGGGCTCTTCCTGGCAGGGGTTTGAGCCAGGGCTGTGCTTGGGGTGGGTGACAGTGATGGCACTGGGAGGCCGGGGTGCTTCAGGGGACTACAGCAAATTTTGGGGTGGCTGTAGCCTCCCCCCCACTTCCAGTGCAACTGTTGCCACCTGCCCTGAGCACAGCCGCAGCCCAGTCCCCCCTCCCTCTCTCCAGGAAGAGCCTGACACCACTCCTGACCCCACCCTGCAGCGGCAGTCTACCCTTATTCTGCATACAGATCTGGGGGGCACCCCCCCAGTGAGCTGCATGTGGCTCTGTCCTGTGCCCTGCCCTGGTTGGGCAGTGCCAGCCCCACTTCCTCATCTGTGGGGGCCTGGTTCTGCACCCCTCCCCCTCACTTGTTCCCCCCAACAGACTTACCAGCTGGATGCTGCTCTCCAAGCTGGTGAGCTGGCTGCATGCATGCTGCAGCTATGCTCATGCATGTTGCATTTATTGGTGAGATTATTGGCCACATAGCCAAAAAAACCCCTGATTGCTGATAATGTCAATTTTCCTTTTTATCGGTACTGATATGATATGGACCAATGTATCAGTGCACCTCTACAATTAGGGACTTGTGAGAAGTTCTGTGGGAGGTGGTATGAGGACAGTGGAGGGGCCCAAAGTGAAACGGGAAAGCGGTAGGGTAAGTTGCAAGGTGCCCTGGTTAATAGGTGAGCAATGGGCAAATACCTTGTTTTTACTTAATGAAGTAATCTGTGTTTGAAGTTAATGGCTAGATTCTCATTTGGCTTCTGTAACTTGGTGCTGCTTCACTGAAGTCCATGTAGCTGTGCTGAGTGATACCAGCTGAGAACCTGGCTTGGCAGTGCTCTTCTGGGTCCAGTATTGAGGCAAGCCTTTGGGCAATAGTTTGTAAATTGGGGGTCATAATGCCACTTGGGGTCGCAGCCTCCACAGAAATCTGTTTACCACAGGGGAGTCTCAAGCTGCTATGGGCTAACTGGAAACTAGGTTATAAGGCCAGAAATGGGCTGTGTTTCCTCCCCCCCCCCAAAAAAAAATAGGGAGCATTTGTGCTGGGAAAAGAATGAGTCAGTATTTTTATGCAATTACATAATGCTGTTTCCAGAGGTTGTGGTTTATTAGGGACAGAATGGCCTCACTAGATCATCCAGCCTGACTTATGTATTGCAAACCAGAGAGCTTTGCCCAGTTGCCCCAGATTTTGCTGAGTAAATTGTCTGGATAAAGTATCTGGTCCAGAGAAGCATTCAGTCTGGAAGTAAATACATTAAGAAATGTAGAATCCATTATTTCTCTTGGTAGTTTTTCAATGGTTAAACACTTGCACTGTCCAAAATAAGGCACAGGTTTTTTTAATATGAATACATTTGGCTCCACCTTGCAGCAGTTCGTGGTTCTTATGTCTTCTGTGGGGCCATGGTCCCATGCATGTTGCATGTTAACAGGGACACTTCTCCTGATCTCAGTGCTCCAGGTTTGCTAGTGAGTAAAAGAAACTGAATAGACCAAATAGCCTTTATTCATTGTAAAGGGCTGGTCAGCCCAACTGATAGGAGATAAGTGTCAGGGTGCGCAAATACAGAGATCTCCTGAGAGCATACATGTTTCTACATACATTATTGTTTGAGCCATCTAATCACAGGCTCATCATAATTGGCAATAAAGTAGTACATTCCTGTCTCTTGCATATCAGTGCATTACCATTTCAACCCACTTTTCATATTCCTTGACTATCAAGTTCCAGGTCACTCAGGAAGTTGCACCTTGATGGAACGAGCCCACTTAACATATTAATACCTCTCAGTCCCCCCCAGAATATTCACCACATTCTTGTTACACTCTCAGTGTGGGTTTGGCAAACAAGCAATCTGTAAGGGGCTCTCACCCTGACAGCCAATGCTGCATTGGGCTGTGCAAAGCTTTGGTCCCTGGTTCGATTCAGCAGAGATTCGGCCCAATTCAGTGGCCAAATCTCTGGATCAAAATAGAGTGTCCTTCTGGCTCGGTGACTGGTGCCTCCTGGGTCTGGGAGGGCACCCGGGGTTCCCCTGCAGCCGATTTCCGAGTCGGAGGGGGGTGGGGGAGGGGGGCAGCGCGCTCCCCAGCGGACCCAGAAGTGGATTGGAAGTACTTTCAGTCCACTTCCAGGTTTGCCACTGAATACGTGGAGGGCCATTTAAAGCTGTGTCTTTTAAAGCCATTTAAACATTTAAAGCTGTCTCTATGTCCGAATCACTGATTTGCCGAATCAGCATCAAGTCTTCCGTTTCAGATTCGGGTGAATCGAATCAGGGACAGTGATCCGAATCAATGAATCAAATCACTGTCCCTGATTCAGGCCGAATGCGAATCCAAATCGAATAGGGCCCACTTTGCACACCCCTACTGCATACTATACTCGTTGCTCATTCTGTTTCCAGAAGCTAGATCTCTAATGTCTATGGCCATGAAGGGTAAGTGCCAATGTGCCAGCTCTCTCTCTTCCACAGACTATGCCCGTCAGATCAGCAAGTCCATGATGAGAAAGCCAACTGTGGATCGCCTGCTTACCCACCGTGAATCTGACATTCAGAACTTTGTCAGTTTTGTCACAAGGGACTCCATTCAGAAGTCACTTCAGACATACATGGAAAGGCTAAAACAGAGGAAAGGCTGAGGATCCAGCCTGCTGACCTGAGAGAGAGGAGACCTCTTCACAAATCTCCCAAAAATGCTGCAGTAGCTGAAGATTTTAAGTGAAATATTTTTTTTTCCCATGTAAGCCATCAGATTTATACAGTCTGTCCCTTTTAGCATTCTGTTTCTAAATCAGTCTGATGCCAATGATGCCTTTTTTTCTCCCAACTTTCTGAAGAAAACATTAGTTGTTCTGGAGATCTGAGTAATAAATGAAGTGCAAGCAAAAGCAGCTGGGGAGTTGGAGGTGGAGGTTGGATGTCTGAGGCCACCTGGTACTTGGATATATGCCTTCTTAAAAAGGGGTGGTTTCTTTTATCTTTTTCTTCATCTTCATTATTACTTTTTATGTGAAGAGTCAATAAAAGGTTTTGTGAGGATGGAGAGAAGGAGGAAGCAGCTTTGTTTTATCTGGGGTTTGTGGGTCCATCTGTACTTCATAGCAGTGAGTTACTGAATAACTGGAGCAGGTTTGTATGTAGCAGTTGCAGAGCCTGCAGCTGAAATCCTAAAGTGATGTGTAGCCATTGCTGTGACTGGATAAGAATGGCCTGTTGACTGACTGCTGCTTGAAGGGGGCTGCTTTTGGGAAAACATTTAGTCTCTAGATTGGCAGTTCAGCTCCAGCCATGAGCTCTGACCGATGGAGGGTCAACAGCTATTGGGCAAGCCTTTCCAGCTAGAGGGTTCAAGGGCTGCTTTTGTCTTGGAGCCTGGGTCCCTTTGGAACATGAAGATCAATGTGTATAGTTTTGTGAGTGAAGTGTTGCTGCTTATGCTGGTCTCTTCTGTTGCTAAGTAGATGTCGGGTGCTTGAGTGGCTGATTGGCACCCTCCAGCAGTGTAGCAGTGACTTAAATGCCAGCCAGTTGAGAAGGAGGCAACAGCTGGTTTGCTGGGACTGAGCATGCTGCTGCTGGTGAGTGCATTTAATACAGTAGGAGAGGGGATGAAGATCGGAGCAGCATTGGTGTATGAAGTAGGATGCTTCAGTGAGTCTTCAGTGTCAGTTCGACAGGGAAATGGTCACTGACATGCAGGGCCTAGACGTGAACAAGTAGGAAACAGGTAGTGTCACAACTTTACCCAGGGCTCGCTCCCTTCCCAAGGCAGCTGCCTCCCAGAGATACAGTGCGGGACAGGACTGATGTACTTTGCCAGGCCCTCCACTGTATGTCTGTAAAAATATTCCTGAGACGCCTGATAACCTGGCCTTTCTTGTGGCTGGAGAGTTCTGTAGCTGTGCCCTTAGTGCTCCACACAACAGCTGAAAGCCTGCATCACTCAGGGAATGCTTGGCTCTGGCAGGGAAGGTGGGGGATGAGGGAGTGCTGGTTCCAAGCTATTAATAACAACTAGATAGTGCTGGTAGTGCCTATGCTGTCTAAACAGAGAAGAACTACAGAGAATATGGGAACCTTTCCAGCCTACATTTGACAGACTAGTGGCTTGGCACCAGGCCTCTGAAAGCTAAATTGGAGCTTGGCATGTAGGGGTCCAGCTGTCACTCAGGTGAGTTACAGCACAGATGTGGAGCAATGTGTAGAACTAGGTCTAAATTAATCTATGTTAGATGCTTAGCTGCCTCCTATTCTGTCTCCTAGGGCCATTTCCAACAGCCTTGAGCTGCTGCTTGATTAAAATCCTGTGTCAGCCACAAAAATGATCCCCAAATGTGCAATTTTGTTCCCAACCTCAAATTAACTCCCTGTAAATCCTGCTCACTTGTGAGTGAAAGGGCTAGGATCCCAGCACTGTCTCCCAGCTGTGTTTCACTAGATGTGGGCTGCCTGTGTCAGGTCCTGAAGTCCCAGGAAGCTGGGTTTCGATGAATGGATGAGCCTTTCCAGGGTATTCTAATGAAGTTTTCAGTGTGCTGTTTCCTTGCTTTTGGAGCTCTGTCTAGTTATGGACTCTGCCTGCCAGGACACATGGTTTTACTAGTGAAGGTTCATGAAAATGGTTTCCACAACATGTGGTGGCTCTCAGGCAGGACACAGGCAGGCAGGTGGTAGGGAGCTGTGCTTCACGGTGTTTCGGTAACTCACACATGCATTCTTTAGCTCTCCCACTGACAGGTCATGTGAGTATTCTGATGAAGCAGTCTTGAGACCACACTGTCTCAGAGACATTGGTTTTTTCTAGGGCTGTGCGAGGCTTCAGACAGAGCTTTGGATCCAGAGAAGCTTCGGAGGCTTCAGGGTCCGAAGCAGCACATCTGGGTTGAAGCGCTGCCCCATTAGGCTTCCCGAAGTGCTTTGGGGCCTCCTCGGAGATCTGGCCATAGGGTATAATGGGGAAACAATAAAATATATATAACTTTGTTGTTTTTTTGTCCGATTTGGAAGAAATTTTCCGGGGTGGTAGAATCTGTAGAGAGCATAAAGCCTGCCAAGTTTCAAGAAGATCGGTTCAGGGGCTTGGGAGGAACTGCACCCCAAATTCTTGAAAGCAAAACTCATGTCACATCTAGGCGGTACAACATAGGGGGTGAAAACTGCAGGGCTGGTGGCTTTTACTGAGGCCACAAAGCCTGCTAAGTTTCAAGGAGATAGGTGGAGGGGTTTGGAGGGAACTGTCCCTCAAGCTGCAGACAAGCAAAACTCAAGCCATGGGTGCTTGTGGGACTGACTGTGTCTGTCTTGGGGTGGGGTGGGGAGGGGAGACATTGCTGTAGGCCTGGCTGCTAAGCTGCTGTGTTACCAGTTACCAATCAATCAATCATGATTCACTCAAGGACCAGCTCAATACACAGGATCTAGCTACTACATAATGACTTAAGGAGCAGCAATTAGCACCTACAAAGCCAGGCTAAGGAGAGGAAAGAATCAATATAGACAATCAACTGCCCCAAGACAGACACAGAGTTTTGTCTGTCAGCAGCTAGGGGACAGCTAGGGCCCCAGAACCCCCCTGCACAGATCGCCTCCACAGGGGCCATGACCCCTGCAGCTGTCACCTCGATGTGCCTTAACACACGCAGTGTCACCCATGGCACGAGTTTTGCTTGTCTGCAGCTTGAGGTACAGTTCCCCCGAAAGCCCTGCACCGATCTCCTTGAAACTTGGCAGGCTTTGTGGCCTCAGTAAGAGCTACCAGCCCTGCAGTTTTGACCCCCCTGTGTTGTAATACACAGTCATGACAGGAGTTTGGCTTCCAAGAATTTGGGGTACAGTTCCCCCCAAACCCCTGCACCGATCTTCTTGAAACTTGGCAGGTTTTATGTTCTCAGCAGAGGCTACCATCCCTTCAAGTTTCATCCAAATCGGACAAAAAACAAAGTTATAGCTATTTCATTGATTCCTCATTATACCCTATGGCCGGATCTCCGAGGCAGCTCCAAAGCTTCAGAGCCGCTTCAGCCAGATCAAGGTGGAAACCCAGTCCGGAGCTCTGGATTGGATCGCGGCCATCTGAAGCGGCCAGATCTGAAGCCGGATTGGATCACTGGTGACTCGCACAGGTTTAATCTTTTCCAAACACTATTGTGTATGCCCCTGTCCTGTCAGTGCCTTTGCTTGTTTCCCAGGGAGTTGAGGAGGGACTTGTTGTCATGGTTCCTCCTAAGAGGTGTTGCTCTTTTTGACAATGCACAATGTGAGTTCAGTCCTGTGACTAGGAAAGGATTGGAAGATGGGCTGTGGCACAGAGAGACTTCCCAGGCTCAAGGACTGGGATTCAGAATTGCCATACAGTTGGCAGTGGAGTTTCATCATTTAGAACAGTGTTTTAATAAAGCTGTTAAACACTGAGCTTCAAGTTGGCTAAACTTGTTAAATATAGATGTTTAGATAGGAGCAGAGGGCAGCTCCCACCTTTAACAATTTTCTAAGGATCCTCCTCTAATGACTAGGCAGGCTGCCTTGCCTGTGGACTTTGGGGAGCGATGCTGGCCAAAGAGAAGCGATGTTACCAAAAAAACTTTGCTGTTCGTTAGGTGTCCATTAGACAAACATACCTCTGCCTGCTCCAGCTTGAAAGCTCTTTGGAAATTGTAAACGGTTGCAGACTTGGGCACTATGCTTTTCCTCAGCTTAGAGCCACATACCACGATCCTGCAATGTAAAAAACACAGGGGTTGGGATTGAAATCCTGCTGTTTTATTCAGGCTGCACGTCATGTTCAAGCACAGCAGAACTCAGCCAAGCCAAGCAGTTGGATCAGCGCAGGGGCAGGTGAACTTGGCACCAGGCCAGTTCTCTGTCCTTCTCTCCTGTTCCTGCCCAATACTGTCTCCTATGTGTTCTGCCAGATTCCCATGAATGAGAAACTGGAGCCAGGACCTTGAGAAAGATGAGCAAACATTCAGTTGCAGTTCTACCAGTTCAGTCAGCATGCTGTTGTGCTGCTGCAGGTATGGCAGCCAGCAAGGAGTGAGTACCCTGTGGAGTCCTGGGCAGATTTGCTGTAGATCAGCCAGACCCCTCCCTGCCCTCGGGTACTTGCACTGTACCATCCTCTCTCTGCAGTGCTTTTAGTGCCTACAAAACAGGCCTGCCAGCTGCAGCCAGTCCTTCCTGTAGCACATCATATAGGGACCAAAGTCATTTCACCTGTTTTGTGGCTGGTTAAAACCACTAAAACTTCAAGTCTTAACATTTTGCCCTGTCTGGAGGAGGGGTCTCCCCCTGTTCTAAAGCTTGCACAGCAGGGTAGGGTTAAGGCCCCAGAACTTCAAGGGCTCCTACAGGAAGTGAGTCCTCCCTCCCTTCCCAACCCAGTGCTACTCACCTGTCATAAGCACAGTCTGACTTCCCCACTGTGGTATCTGCATCATCAGGAATGAGCCACTTAAACACCTCACTGGTGCGCAAGCGGATATGCTCCCAGTCCCCTTCTTTGACATAGGAGCAATCAGCATTGAAGTCCCCCAGAAACATAATATCCTGCGGAAGGAACAGTGGGAGTGGGTTGAGTGTTTGGAGCTGGCTGGTACAGGGGAGACTGACAAGCTATAGTCTACATGCCACAGTCCTGCTTGAAGGTCCAGCCCAGATGCCTTTGGACTATGCCAGGTGGAGACCCCCCCACCGAGACCTGTATACAGGATGGGTAAGAATCAGAACTTCCAGTGTGTCAACATTTCTGTTTGGAACTGAGATGAAAAGTCCAAATATAATGAAATGAAGTTTCTGGAAAAACTTGATCTAGAAATATCTGGACATTGAGTTTGGGGTGAGATGTTAACCCACTCGTGTCTCTGCTGCCATGGAATATCCTGGCAGCTGTAGTTCAGGTGCCTCCTGCCCCAGTCCTCACTATTGACCCTACCCCAACATGCACACTAAATCTCCCATGATACCCAGTGAAAAGCACTGCAGTGAAATTAGTTTCAGAGCATTGATGGTTGCCTGCCTAAGGTAGGAGCACACTCTAAGACAAATGGCCTTTCATCCATCAGTTTTCCACCATTTCTTCTACCAATCCATCCCCCTAGGCAGCACTGCTGGAAGCTTGCATTCAGACTAGGCTTCAAGATGACTGCCTGTAATTTATGCACTGTGGATGGGATTTCCAAAGAAGCCTAAGGGCATTGGTTCCATAACCACTTCCTGTATGGCCTTCTGAAGCTCTCAGAGTGGGGTTACGTGATTCAGTCCTTAGAATGCCAATGGACCCAGTGCCTGGACCATGCCAGTGCCCTGCACTGCTGGGGTGAATGTTAGGGAACTAGGGTCAGGGTGGGAAAAGCCAACCTGCCTGAAAAGTGCATGTTAGGGATGAGACACCAGGCACCTTGTTCTCAGATCCTGCAGGCAGAGAAGACAGGACACTCCTCTGGCCAGAGGCATTAGGAGTGTGTTGTGTCAGCATATGGTCTAGGTCTAGGAGCATCCACAGGTTGTGATATTCCAGTGATTCTCAACCAGGGTGCTGTGGCACCATAGGATACCATGAGAGCTTCTGCAGGGTGCTATGAGGTGTTAGGAAATAAGCAGGTGTGAGGAGACCAGAACAGGCTCAGGCTCATTTCTGCCTGACTGCTGTCCTGTCCCCACTGTCTGGCCCTTTGGCAAGGAGGTAAGCCCTATAATAAATACATGAGCTTTTGAAATGGGTAGCATTCAATTCACAAAAGCTGTGGAGGGGCACTTGAAGTCAAATGAGGGGGTGCCTCATACCTCAAATAGCTGAGAACCACTCTGCTATTCCATGTGTATTTTCACAGATGTTAGTCCCATGCACTCTGGAGTCTGAGGCCTACTTACGCCGGTTAAATCCAAGATGACCCTGCTGTCTCCAGGGGAGCTATTCTAAATCACTGCAAGCATATCTAGGAAAAGAATCCAGCCCCTGGAAGGCTAATGCTTGGCATCACCTGAGACGTGCATCATTGTACAGCACTGGTTTTTGTGGTTATCCCAAAGGAGCAGGCAATAGCGGTGATAGGGGCCCCAAGGATTGATTGTTTAATCCCACTGAAGCTCAAACCAAAGGCAAAGCGGCACTGACCTAGTGCAGAAACTACTGGCCAGGACTTGGCCTGTGTTGTGCAAAGAGGCAGACAGTATGGTCAGAGCCTTGTCTGGCATTGGCAACTGTGACCCTGTGAATGTAGAGCCTACATGAGTATTCATGTACAGTTGGACCTGCCTACTTACATCAGTCTCCCACTTGTCAATGATGTCTAAGTAAACATCATAAAGGGCATCAATCTCTGTGACGGCTGTGTGGGGGCATGTGTGCAGGGGCACCAGCACGAACTCCTTCACCTCTGCCAGAGAAACAGCAGTTATACACACAAAGTCATCATACATGCATATGCACACCGGCACTCGTGCATACAGTTATCTGTCATCTCCACTAACACAACTCAGGATTCCCCCAACCAGTCCTAAGAGAGTCCTGGCTCCGTAGAGCTGAGTGACCTCACTCCCCACCGATGGATTGAGCTCCTTCTTGCCCCTCATCAACACGTTATTGCCTCTGTTTTACCGAGCCTCCCCTGCCACACAAAGTTCTGTGCATCCAGGATATGAATGAGAGCTGGGGACACAGGCCTGCAGCTCTTCTTGTGGGAACATGCCCGGATGTGGCTGAACTGCAGCAGTACCCATGTCTGTGATCCAGCCCAGCTGGCACCAGCACCTCTGCTGGGGGAGTGGAACTGCCCAGCCAGCTTCATGGACCTTTTGGCTAACAATGCCCCCTGGTGCTCCAGCAGCTCCTGTGCTGGGGAGCGTGAGGGGCTGGCGCTGATGCTGCAGTGCTAAGAAGTCCCTAATGGCTGTGGCGTTCAACACAGGCGTAGCTCATTTGTCAAAAACATGGATCCTCAGGACAGTGCACAAGGCAGCATGGGTAAGAATAGGCTCCCATAGGGCTCAGAGTTCCCTTACTATTCATTCCCTTGTTGTAAGTGGCAGTTCACCAGTGCACTGTGGCCCAGCTGGGTTCATAGATAAGTCTCAGGAGCAGGACTGGTGAATTAAGCTTGAGGATGTCACAGTGCAACAGAAGCGCCCAGAGTAAGATGCCCTACAGGCCTGGGTATGGCCAGGGCCAGGCAGCACTGTAGGTGAGACACTAATCTCCCATCCACCCACTCTGCTTACTTAAATAGGGTGAGGAGAACTTCATGATGAAAGGCTCCCGACTGAAGATGTCCTCTGGGTCCTCATACTGGTACCTGTCCACCACAGACACCACCTCTTTCCTGGGGAGGGAGATAAAGAGGGTTGGACAGAGCAAGACGAGAGGGAGGGAGCTTCAGGAGGGTTTGCAGAAGGCTTGGTCTGCAGGGACTGGCCTACAAGGGAAAGTTCTTATGGGGAAAAAAAATCTCTATCAAGTGAACTGGATCCAGCTGTATGCATGGAAAAGCCCCGCACAGACAGGCACAGGGACAGCCTCTCGGACAGGGGTGCCCATGTGTCACAGAGCACTCAGGTGCCCTGCACCTGAGAGCAGAAAACAGCTCGGGAGAGACCCCTCTGGCAAGATGTGGGGGTGGGGAGGGGCTCAGCTGCCAGTTGCTTGGGCAGCCAGAGTAACAGGTGCTGGTTGCCAGGACAACCGCTGGGGGGGCAGCTGACAGGAAGGGGTGGGGTCTGGCCCAAGGAAGGAGCTCAGCCAGTGCAGACAGAGGGGACAACACTGATTGCGTGAGCATCCCCTGGGTGCTGCTGGGGTTGGAGTATTGCCTGGTAGGGAGTGAATGTTGTTTGGCCAGAGGTGTTAGCTTTTTACATTATAGCCCAGGGGCTTTGTGTTTTTTGTTTGTTGTTTCAGCTGGAGGACCGGGTGAAGCATTAGGGGTTGGAGGAGGCCTCACAGGGGCTCTGTGTTAGTGTGGGGACCCCAGTGCCAGAGAGGGTGCAGCATTTGGGGGGTACACTGACCCCAGTCCCAAAAAGGTGAGTGAAGAATTGAAGGCCAGGTAAGGCTGAGGCTGCCTGAGCCCAGAAGGGGGTTTGAGACCCTGAGGAGGAGACTTGGGGCCAGGTACAGCAAAGGCCACTGGAGCCCCAAGGCAAGGGGGCAGTGTGGGGAGCCCCAAGGCGAGGGGGCAGCGTGGGGAGCCCCAAGGCAAGGGGGCAGCGTGTGGAGCCGCGAGGTGAGAATGAAACAGACCCGAACAACATCAGGTACATCTGCGAGGGTTGGGCTGCGGTGTAAGGGGAGGAAAGGAGCTGCAGATAGTGCCCCAGCTATCGAGACAGAAAATGGGCAGCCTCCCACTTGATTAATATCCTCTAATTAAGCAAGTAACAACAAGGCATGGCAGATGAGAAGGCGGGCAGTTGGCCCATAATCGGTTTTGTGGGTCACTAATGAGCAGACCCCGAAGAGGCACACCTGTCACACTATGCTACCATAGGCAGATTAACACACAGGCTGGTGGTCCAGGGGCCCCTGCCAATCGGGGACCTCTGGGTGCCTGGATTCCAGTGGGAAATGATGGGTTTCCCTTCGTAGGTGAGCAGCACTATAACCTGCAAGGGATCCTGTTTGGGGGTGCTGGGAGTGAGACACGGGGGGGTCGCATGCCTGTGCACGGCCACTTGCATGAACATGGCCCAGAACCTGCAGGTAAGTTTGTGGTGGGGGCAAGGCTGCCACAGTGAGGAAGAGAGGGAGTGGGGCAGGGACAGGGGCTGGGAGTGCTGCCCAGCCAAGGCGGTGCATGGTACCTAGGGCCAGGGTAGGGAGTGGGATGGAGCCATGGCTGGCTTGTCCAGTGGGCATGGGGAGTGGCTTTCCACCACTGTGCACGCTCCCGAGTGGATTCATAGATTCATAGATTCATAGATGCTAGGGTCGGAAGGGACCTCAATGGATCATCGAGTCCGACCCCCTGCATAAGCAGGAAAGAGTGCTGGGCCTACATTACCCCAGCTAGATACACATCCAAC
>NW_017728923.1:7147151-7165525 GCF_001723895.1 Crocodylus porosus | reverse complement strand
CAGGCTCCTAGCCTGGGGATTTTTAAAAGGAAGTTAGATGAGCACCTTGCCGGGGTCATCTGACCCCGGTGCTCTTTCCTGCCAAGGCAGGGGGTGGGACTAGATGATCTACCTAGGTCCCTTCCGACTCTAGCTACTATGAAACTATGAAACTCCTAGCCCACTTGGATTCCAGGCTGGGCTCTCCTTCCATGCACACATGCACGTACATGCTGATGCTTCTCAGCTGTAATCTGCACCCCTGTCCCAGCCTATGGTCCACCTGTTTCCCCACTTTCCCTGCAAATTCACTGTTGGTGAATTTCCGCAACACAGACAACAGGGCAAGCAAGGCTGGAACACCACACCTTGCCTGTGGGGGTCCATCCATGGGCCATGTCAATAACCATGCTGCGTGCCCCCCAGAATTGTCACGGCTTCAGACCTTGATGATTCGCTAATGTGTTTTGTTCATCTGAATCCATAACTCTGTGTTCCCTGTTATGACTCAAGTTATTAACATCAGCTCTGGGCAGGCACAGACTCATATGCAGGCTAACTAGAGCCTCACAGTGGCTATGAAAGAGTACCTTATCCTAAGGCCAATGGAAATTTCCACACCAAAAATCTGGGGAAATTTGGGATTCAGCATTTTCAGTCGTACAAGGAGAAGCATGAAGAAGCAGGCTGTAGGTTTAAGAGCACTAACCAAGTAAAGACTAGCGGGAAATGCCACATATGGCCTGCACTGTATTAGGAAGTTGAATGTGTGAGTGGAATCTCAAACAGCCTTAGCTCTGACCCTTCTGGTCACAGCCCTCATCTCACCCACATGTGGGGGCCCAATTCTCAGTTACCCAGCTCTGACACTTACAGGAGCCTTAGGGAAGATGCCAATATAGGTCAGAAAGGGCTGAAGGTACTGTTGTGCATGGGACAAGGAAGAGCTGTTCCCTGATCACCCTCAGAATTTGGGGGGTTGTGATTGACAACAACTGTGGGAGGGTTGAAGTGGGCCCCCAGCTCTTTGGCAACATTGCCCAGCAGACCTGAATGAGACATTACCTGTAGATGAATAGGTACATCTCCTTGTAGCTTTCCCGGCCCAGGGGCTTGCTCCTTTCATAGGAATAGGCATCCATTGTCATGCTACAGGGGACACAAGGGAGAAGTGAAAAGAGCAGGGGGCATTCTTCCTTTACCTGACATTAGCAACAGGATGAGATAATGAGGCTTTGTGTATGGGCCATTCCAGCTACCCAGCCAGCATGGTCCAGTGCCTGCCCCACTCAGCCCCAACCTTCTCTCCTTGGCTATTTTGTGTCGGGTCCTGAGGGCCAGGGCACCTTCACTGTTTTCCATCAGACTGAAGCCAGCCCCTAGGCAAAACAGTAAGGAGCCTCTCTATGGATAGCACTTTGCCTTGCCTAAGTTCGAGCAGAGGGCAGGTGGAGTCATTCTCAAGACCCAGGTATTTCTGGGTTCTCTGGAGTTGCCTTTTCCACCTGCAGTGATTCCATCTGCATTGACGCAGAAGTGGAGGACGGGCAAACTCAAGTGCAGATTTACAAACCACAGGTCTTTAAAGTCACTGGAGGTTAGGATGGACCTCCTGGCTTGGGGGTCTGACTCTGCCTCCTGAGGTTGGCCAAATGAAACGCCCTACAAACCAGCCAGTCCACAGTGCTCCTCTACACTGTGCTCACTATGTGGCACCTGATCATCTCTGCTAGGCAGGCTCCCTTGCTCTTGCCTAGGCAGTCTCTGATGCTTTGTGGGAGCCCCAGCCATGACTGGTGCCAGTTGATGACGTATATACCATGAATCCCTTCCTCAGGAAACCTCTATATTCTGGAAATGCTCAGCCCAGTGCTCTTCACCCAGAAGGTTCCACTTCTGGAACGCATGGGTTCTGCTGGACCTGGTGGTAGCCTGAGGGAGCACAGCTGGCAGGGGGACCCTTCAGTTTTGGGGAAGTAAGTGGCTGAGGCGGGTATATGATAGAGGTCTGTAAAATCATGAAGTGTGTGTGGACCAAGTGAACTTCACCAGGTGTTCTTCACCAAGTCCCAGAATATTAGAACTAGGAGGCAGCCACAGAAATTAGTAGGAGACAGGTTTATACAATGTGTATTTAACTTGTGGAAATCATTGCCACAGGAGGTAGTGGAGGCAGGTAGCATAGACTAATTGAAGAAGGGACTAGACAAATTCATGGATAACAGATCTATTAACAGCTGTTTTGGGGGCATAAAATGGGCTGACATCAGTGGTGAACTCCAGTGGTGACAGCGACCTCCGGTTGTTGTTGATTGATGTACTACATTCCCTATAATACCCTTCACTCAGTGACACATGCTACTGCACTAACTGGGCAGGAGTTGGAATGTGGAGCTGGGGATGGGAGGGTAAGGCACCTTCTCCATTCCCTTCTGGTGCCCCCCCACTTAGGCAGCACCTAGGGCTTGTTCCCACCTCACCCACCAATTCTCACATTACTGGTTTTGTACCTGTGGTCCAGGGGCCATGCTCTCACCAAGTTACCTGTTGAGCTGGTCCATGAGCTTTGTCACAGCACTGAGATCAGAGTCCCGTACCTCCTGCACCAGGGCAATATCGTACCTAGACAGGATCTGTGGATGATGGCAGGAGCTCTCAGCAGGTGATATGGCTAAGACCAGGGCTTAGATCAGGGGTGGGCAATTATTTCAGGTGGAGGGCTGCTTACTGAGTTTTGGCAAGCCATCAAGGGCTACATGACAGGCAGCCAGGGGCAGATAAAAAAATATTTAAATTTGGGGGGGGCCCACAGGCCGGATAGAATGGCTTGGTGCTCTGCACCTAACCCGTGGGCTGCATTTGCCCACCCTGGCTTAGGTCAGACAGCTGGCCGGGATGACTTGAGGCTCAAAGTGAGAGACTGCATGTTCAGGGGACAAGCACCACAACAACACTCAGTGGTACAGCAATCGGCTTCCTCCCAAGCCAAACACAGCCTGTTTGCTAGCAGTGGTGCTGAGAGCCCCAGCCAGGGACAAATCACCAGGCTATCTCCATCACAACAGATAAATTGATGCACATTCAATGAGAGAGCCTCAGGGAAGGACTAGTAACTCCATGGAGTATAGAAAGAGGCTCAGTTCCCCACTCTGATACTTGGAAGATCAGAGCAGTGGTTGACACTTGTCCCTGCTAATTTCGCTAAAGGGTAAGGGTGTTATCTCACAGAGGAGAACACCAAGGCTCTGTGGGGAAGGAACACACTGGAGGTCACCCATCAGGCCAGTTCCAAAGCCTGAGTGCTGAGTGTCCTGTGACAGTGCCCCCTGTGAGCTGAGAGACAAGAATCTTCCATGCATCAGCCACTGTGATGTTTTCCCAACCCCTGGTCCCAGACTCCAGAACTCAGTCTGAGCTGACCAGAAGGAAATCCAGGACACTGCTTTCCCTCCCCATCCCCATCTCCATCCCCATCCCCATCCGAGCCAAGTCAGCAGTGCTGCTGCAGGCAGAGTCAGGGGCAGGGCAACATGTGGCACACCATGCTGCTCTGCCTCTGCCAGACTGCATTCTGCACCTCTGTGTTTCTGGGATGGTCATTTTAATTCTCACCAGACAGCCAGGACCGGCTTCCAAAATCTAGAACTCTCCCAGCTAAACCAGGACATATGGATCACCCAGACATGATCAGAGTAAGAGCTCAGCCCTGGGTCGGATCAAAGAGCAGCTGCCAGCCCAACATACAGGGGAGCTCAGACCACTGAGCTCAGGAGTTGGGTTCTTCCAATCACAGGGATATGGAGGCAAAACCAGGTCTGGGACAGGGGCTGTGGGCACCTTTCTGGCTGCCTCCATTCAGTATAGAGTCCCTTTCTGGGGTTCCTCCCTGGCAGAGACAGAAGTGCCTCCAGGGCATGAATGCTGGGTTCACTGCCTCCCCTTTCCAGAGGGGAAGCAGTGAAGTGCCTGCCATAGGTAAGTGCTGACAGGTGACCCTCAGACAGAATGCATCTACCCCTGATCCGCTCGGTCTTGTCACCTTAATATTCAGTGCCATTTTGATTTTTCTCTTGCTGGTATCAGGCTATACTGTGACACCAAGATGAATCCATAGATATGCTCCCCTCTAGATCAGGAGAACTTTCCCAGGCCATCAACCTCTCCCCCTTGAATCCTGAGTGGGGCCATTTTTTTCAGTTAAACACCTGCATAAACCTTTGCTAGGTGTCATAGAGGTTATTGAGCTGGCTCAATACTGGACACAGACCATGCCTTGGCCCCAATTCCTAAAAGCAGTAAGCATTGGCACAGTGGCCAGCAGCACTTACATCGATGATAATATCTGCAGTAGTGTCATTGGATAGCTTGCTGTCTCCAAATGCCTGGATGTTGAAAGCACTGATCCTCAGTGTGGCAACCATGTGCAGCAGGGAAGCCACAGACAGCAGTGGTAGCACCAGCTTCCTGGCACCCATCCTGCAGGGAAAAGGGAAACTGAAGTCTGCAGCATGGGGCTGAAAAGTAGCAGGAGCAGCCCTGGCAGAGGAAGCTGCATCCTAGTGGCACTGCTGGGGTGAGGCAGATGGACCATGTGATTTGCTCACAATGCAGTTCCAGCACCTCAGCATCAGGCCTAGCTGTGGATTGTTCTGCCTTGTGAAACTGCTTCCAATATGGGAAACAGGGAAGCAAATGAATGTCATTAAACATCATCTGTGGGGGGGGAGAGAAGGAGCCTGATTTCCTTCAAGAAGGCCTGTTACTGATCCCGCAGCAAGAGTCCCCAGTGTCTGCTGCCTAGGCTTCCGCGGGCATTCCCACCTGTAGTTTTGCTTGAAGGTACTGGAATCCTGTATGTCCTGTGCTGTGCTATCCCTGTGGGGAATGTATACAACAGGAACAGAAGGAGGGTGATTAGTTTGACCTTGCAAGGAGCTGACCCTACAAATGGACCTGTATTCTCCAACAATGCTCGCTGAGCCCACCACTTCCAGCAGTGACTATGAGCAGAAAGCTACTCAGCCATTGAGTAGGAGTTATATTCTTACCCCCTGGGGCATGTAAGTGCCCCCATTCTAGAAAGAGATATCTGTGTGTCTCCAGAGCAAATCCTATTCTTATGATGAGGACACTTGCACACCTAGAGGGGTAATAGCATTACTCCTACACAACAATATGCTAACTCAGGGCCAGATTCTGTTCCACCTGTTAGATACATAAGTGATTTGGCTTTCCTGAAGGGTTGTGACATGTGCTTTAATTAACCCTTCAGGACTTTAATTCTACCCTGCTCAAGTAGTTGAAAATCCATGAATGCATCAAATCTTGTAACACACAGTCATCTGATACTTCAGACTGTGTCACAAAAATGCAGGGAGGAAAAGAAGAACCCACCCATCATTTGCATTAACTATTTTTCATAGACTGGAGCTAGATGGAGTACATTGAGGTACCCAAATTCATTTATGTGCCTAATAAGTAGAAGAGAATCTGGCCCTTAGACTTAGTCCCAGACTGTGCTCTGGTTATCCACTAGGTGAAACAGATTTCTGCCCTATACTTCTGGGGATGGCTTCTCTACCCCACCCCCCTAAAATGGCAGCACAGAAGCACTTGGCAGCATGACCATCACTTATCAATGCCCATATGCCCTATCCCCACCATGGACAGTCATGGCAGGTTATGGGGAAATGCAAAGCAGTGTCTGACTGAGCAAACCAGCAGGTGACACCAGAATCTGGAAATCGGGGTTCAGAGTGGGTGTCCCTTGCTAGCCCGTTGTAGGGGGCTTGAGCAGTGGGCAGACAGACGAGCCTCAGATAGCTCTGATATCCTGGGGGGCCTGACTGCCAGCTGCCTACGTGCCCCCATCTGGCTCAAATGTTTGGATGTTGCTGCTGCATATAAGCAGTATCCCTTGTAATGCTCTTAGTGCTCCTGATGCTGGGTCTTGGGTTCCTGCTCCTAGTTTGGTCCTTGATTCCTGGCCCTGGTTCCTGATTTCTGGTTCTGAGTTTCCTAATCTGGTTCCTGATGTTTTGTTCCCTGTTGTCTGATCTGGTTCCTGCTATTCCTCTAGCTCCTAACCTGTAGCTCCTACCTAAATTCTTGCCTAACTGCTACCTGCACATTTGCCTAGCCTCAACCCCTTTACCTAACTCCTAGTCCCCAGATCCTGCTTACCTCTTTGTGCTTGAACTCCATGGTAATGTGACCCTTGACTCTTGGACATCCCAGGCTTGTACTCTTACCCATGAACCCTCACATCTGGATCGTACCTATGACACCTGCTATCTGAAGGTGCACTTCCCTCATGCTGCTAATTAAAGCACGTGTCACAACCTCTCAGAAGATCAGTCTTTATCTCTATCCCTTATTTCCATAGAGACACTGAGAAGGGAAGGGGCTTGCCCAAGGTCACCCAGCAAATCAATGACAGATGGAAAAAGAACCCAGGAGTCCTGATTCCTGGTCATCTATCTTAACTCAACACTCTCTAAACTACCACAAGATGTGGGAAATCCATTCCTCAAGTCCCCTTTACAACTCTGCACTCCAGAGGGAACACATAAAGGCATCCCACTGAAAGGCAATGATTCTCAGTAACTGCCTTAGGCCTTAAGGCTGAGGTGCTAATATGAATTGGGGCCCAAAAGAGAAGGGAAGCTGGGACAAGGGAGCAAAACCCTTCCGTTCCAGCCTGCACCCTCTTCCTGAGCTATGATCTATGCATACTAGTACTTAAGGAACTAGATCTGGAGCTGAGATCTGCCACTTTGTCCCATCTCTGCTGACCACCATGGAGAAGCCAATGCACCTCCTTCAGGGTTAGTGTTCTGTACAAGGCATTTGTTACAAGGCTCAAGGCTGAAATGCTCTCCATGCTCCTACCATTTCCCCCTTCTTTCCACACAATCACTTCCCTGAGCTCTGTGCCATGCCCATTCCTTACATCAGGGAGGGTGTACCAGGGCCCATGGCACCTATTTGAGCGTGTGGCAGCATTGTTATACCAGACCCATTCTGAGAGCTGAGCATGTTTTTACCATTCCTTGCAGCCCTCTATCAGCCCCTGCACTAAGAGCAATCAGTCTGACATGACATTACCATTCATAGGGAACTTGAATTATAGCTTTCCCTTGCAGCCATTTCCCCTGGGGGAATAGATTTCTACAGAGTTTATGTTGGATATCACGGATGTCTGCAGTGGTCCTTGTGTCCCTTGTAAAAGGTAAATAGTTTCCAGCTATGGAGGAGTTCAGCTAAGGAGAACAATCTGATTTCTCCTAGTGTATCTGATCCTCTGATTTGTTAGTGACCTGCAGGAGCATCTGGAAGGAACCGCAAGGAGGAGGTTATAGAGAGCTAATGCACCATTTCTGCTATAAAACCACTCCCTCCAGTTCCCTCCATAGGCTTGCAGGCAGTTGGAAAGGCAGCACTGACAGAATGGCTCTGTTTGAAGATCTGAGGCATCTCCATGGAACTTGGCTACTCTAGAAAAGGCCCCTGATGTATGGTCTCCACTTTTGGCCAGCTTGGGAGCTTGCTGTCATTTGGCTTGTGCCTATTCAAGGATGTGAATCTCATAACCAGATTCCTCTTGGTATTTTGTGCCCAAATTCTCCTGATCTGGTACTGCCCGTGGAGAATAGGACACATCCTACTGCTGATTAGTCTATGCCCAGATAGCACCATTTTTCTCCTCCTTTCAAACACTCTGAGACCTCCAAGTTCCATGGAGGATTCCTGCAGTAACACACCAGCTCCTGTTGTTTGCCTGGGCTGCATGGCTCTCTTTTTATCTGCAAGGGTCCAAACCTGAATGGCATTTAAGCACCTAAATCCCTTAGATGGTGTGAACCTCAGCTGGTCGGGGCAGGGATTCCTTTCTTTGACACGTTAATTACTCCAAGGTCCTGTATATACCTACATTAGTCTGTGCACAATAATGACAGCCCTGTCACACCCAGTGAGATATGCCCAATCCCTCCTGGCATATTTTGCTTTTGATGTTTGCTCTCAGCCAATCCATGGGCAGTAAGGGTGCATGGGACTCTCTTGTAACCTATCCCTAGTCTCTTTTAAGTTCCCACCAGGTGAATCTCCATTATTCCCCCAATACTTCTTTCACATTTTAATTCCTGACACCATGTCTCTGGTGTGCTGTTTTTCTTAGTGCCTCTTGCCATCTCCAGCGCTCAACCTATATAAGCAATTCTACCTTGCTCGTCTCTGAACTGATTACAAATCTTGCCTGCCTTAAACTTCTGTCCCCTCCCTGCCTTTCAGACCTTTCCAGTAGAATCCACGTCCCTTGCTGGCTGTCTTAAATCAATCTGCCTTTCCCTGCCTACTTCCCACAAGGCCCAAGGTGATGCTGACAAGTCCCTACTCCCCCCCCCATACCTGACTATTTCTAGTTCTTCTAGCTTTGCAGCAGGTACCTCTGGCATTTATTTCTGTGTGATTAATAACTGCAACAATAATCTCCAGACTTTAAATTATGTAGATCAGCCTCTGAACAAACACTAGTTACATTAATTGACAGGCCAGCACCAAGTTAAAAAATCGTTTGGATAATTGTATGCTTCAGAATGTAAAACCTAGATGCATGCATTGAGAAACATGGTGAGCTCTTACTGTGAGTTGAGTTTCCAGCTGAAGGGACAGGTCTGAGGACCTGGACAAGGCAGCTCTGCCCTCCTGAACTCAGCAGATGTTCTCCTGGTCTCTGACTGCCTCCCTGGAAATACAAACAAGGAGGTTAGGCAGAATGAAATGGACACCTCAGTGTATGCTATAGCACCTGACTGGAGCTCCTTCAGATTTATGGAAATATACACCCATCGCTTGGGAGGGGCCACTGTAATAAGCATCTGAACACAGATTTTAATAAAGAGCTCAAGGGAAAAACATAGATATTGCGTAAGTGGGAGTAACTAACCCATCTTGGGGGTGGCAGTCAAACAGGTATCCAACACACAACTATTGCAGTGTGCAGACACTTAGCCCAGTAGAGTGGGAGGGACCAAATTACTCATGATGTGTATCACAGTATGGGGGCAACATGAGCCCCACATGCTGCCATCTTTCCAGATCTAACAGAAAGGGTCCCAAACTATTGTCTCAGGGTTTTCGGATAAGCCTCAATCCAAATAGACAAAGAGGAGGCGAGAAGTTCTGGAATCAAAAAGACTAAGGATCTTGAGCAGCAGCGGATGAGAAATACAAGTATTAATGTACTAGTGTATCTCAGCACTGCAGCCAGGGTGCTGGGGAGATGCTTTTGGTTGGCCATGCCAAGGCTCTATGGTATAACAATAAAGAGTATGGTGAGAAACTTGCTGAGTGAAGATGTAGGGAATGGAAAACAAAGGAGGCACTTGCCATTACATTGGGATGTGAATTAAAAAAAAAGCCTTTCCAGACCACATCTGATGGAAGCCCAAACCACAGAACACATAGTATAGGTGGGATTTTAACTCCCACTATGTGCTAGGAAACAAAGCCAGGCACAAAAGGACAGCTAGGTAGGTTATTTTTCTTTAATAGTGTCAAAGAAATCATTTCTTAGCTTTATAAAGGCCCAGCCCCCTGATAACCATGGCAAAGAATGTGCAAAGACATTTGCCATTTGAAAAGACATGAGAGCATCAAAAGGTAAAACTTATTAAAAGTGATTCAGCCTTCAGAGTCCTCTTGTAAAGTAAGGGATAATTAGAAGGAAACCAAGGATGTTAAGGAGTGATTACCTTCTCCAGTTTAGTCAGGCTGATCTAGCTGCATCACTATTACCCCATCTCAGAAATGATTCATCAGGAACTCAGCTAACAAATGCCCAGAAATAACTTCTCCAATCCTGCTCAGCCAGGGAGGCCAGTCTCAACAACAAGAAGCCATGCTCCTATGCAGAAATATGACAATATTGACAAAGAACTCCATCGACTTTTTAAAAATATCGGTGATGAGCTGTTAAATCCATGTTCTTTAAATGAACTCTGCCAAGACCTCAAGGCTCAGTCAATGGACATTTGTAGATGACACATTAAAGTGGGTTAAATGCCCTTTTGCACTGCCTTTAATGGTGTTGTTTTTTGCACAAGTTTGCAAATTCGGCTGCGTGTTATCTGTTAATTTCAGCTGCTGTAGCAAATTAGGTGGCATAATGCACTTAAATGACTTAGTGGTGCAGCAAATGACTTCGGGGCAGAGCAAACTAAAACCCCTCCAAGAACTTTTAGTTTGCTACCTTACAGCCACAGAGCGAATCACCAGGCCCCGTGGGGCTCTGGGGCTCTGCAGGCTACCTCAGCAGGTAGCCTAGCAGCAGCCCGGGAAGGCAGGCTGCACTAAAGGAAAAAAAAAAAGCTGTGAGCCTGATCTTTTTTTTCCCTTCCCCAGACCTTGCTTTCCTGCCTGAGCTGCACAGTGGCCCGGTGCTCCCTCCGCAGTTGCAGTGTCCTCCGGAACTGCCTGGGCTGGGTGCCGCCTCAGGGGGCCTGCTGATGCCACAGAGGGAAACACCAGCTTCCCCCACCCTGCAGCTCAGGGACCTCTTGGCCTGCTGGCAGCTCGCTTTCCCCTCCCTGCCGCCAGAAAGGCAGGTAAGAACATGGGGGTACATGACATGGGGGTTTACTTCTCCCTAAATTGAAGTGGTGTTTTTAAAAAACCACTGCTTCAAGTTAGGGAGAATTAAACCCCTGTGTCATCTACAAATGCCCATTATTATTAGCTCTTGAGGTTCTAGAATGAGTGTTTTGGTGTTTTGCTTTTCTAGCCAGCTCCTACAGTCAGTTGATTATGGGAGAATCTGAACTTGCATTAAGAAAAGCCTCATAATTGCAGAGAATTTCAAAATTAGAAGACTCAGAAATTATAACACAAAGATCCCAGAAAATAGAGGTTTTAAAGAAAATCACATTATTTTAGGGGCTTGATTTATGATTTGTTAACATTTAGGAGTGGCAATACTAGTCAGTCTTAGCCAGAGCTTGTTAGGTAGTCCTGCACACCAGGGATAGCATTCTGTGTTTTTCTAGTCATCCAAAAGGCAGCTTTTTGGTCATCTACATGGCATTTCTGGTGCTTACAGGTAGGTAGGCATTCTATTTCTGCAAATGTGAACATATAGCATGCATGTGTGTGGATATGCACAGACTGGACATCTGACTAGGCTACACACTGGCATTGCATACACTCAGCTAGGTGTGCACACCTTTTATGAATGGATAGCATTGTGTAAGGTCCAAAACTGTAGTCAGTCTAATAACCAAAACTATGATGGAGAAGAAAGAGGGCCATGCAGTGTTTTAGCCATAACAGCTGAGTGGCTAGGAGCCCTCTTAACCCAGAAGGGAGTTGAACTTGTATTATTCAGATTTCCTGGTATAGTACTTGAACTACCACACCATAGGGAAGGCATTATTCAAAGCCTTCTCTGGCATTCCCTTTGAAGTTGGCTCTCTGGGCAACCATAAAAAGAAGATATATGGGGCCAGGAAGAAACCATTTCTGACATTCTCTTTGCCCTCTCTATCTCTTACAAATACTTATAAGTAGTCATAGATAAACTAAATTCTTGAATGCCATTATTATGACATGCTCCTTTTTATATTGTAAATAGTGTTCTGTTATTTTTGTATTCATTTTTACTGTTTTATATTGTATTCCTATTATGTTTGTATTGATTTTTACTGTTTTATATTGATATTGTATAATTTAGGCCTGTTCCTGTAAGTTAACCAAAGTAATGTCAACCCTCCATCTTGTAATGTCATGTCTCCATTTTGTGTCTACTGGGAATACCCTATTGTAACTGTGTTGCAACTATGACTCCTACCTACCTCTCATATGTAAATTGGTTCCTGGGTGAATGAGGATGAATGAGGGTGCTTGAGACATAATGGGAGCAGGCCTAAAAATAGCTCATGGTCCGTGACCAGACCATCAGTTCAACGACTGGACCATCTGCTCAACAGCCAGACCACTGCCTTGCTTTGACTGTCCCTGAAACCACAGACCTACTCCCAGGACCCAATATTTGAAAGATAAAGACCCTCCTAAAAACCAGCAACATAGAAACAAAGAACAGAATAGAAACCAGAAATTCCACTATTGTATACCACGGGACAATGAAGACACCTAGAACTGCATGACCTCATCTGAAAAGGACTGGCCCTTGCTTGGGCATGTTCTGCCCATTGGAGTCACAGGTAGCCCACCCCTAGAATAGGGGTGGTAGAGTGTAACCTCCTTGGGATGCCCTCTCCATCTGGAGCACTACCACCTATTCATCCAGAGGCCCTGCTGGTGACCCCCTTTGGAAAACACCTTGCTGGAGAAGACCCCAACTGCCCACCGAGGATCAACTCACAGCCCAGATACATAGCTATCACCCACCTTCTTCCCCCAAGCAAGGGACCTGAACTCTGTCTCTGCACACCTGGACCTCAAATCCCTCCATTAAGTCTTTTCTCTCCTGCTACCATTGTGTGGGTGTGCATGAGACAGTGTTTGTGTGTGTGTGAACCAATAACTTTGTGGAGCTGTATAGTGTGTTGCTTGTTTAATAAAACTGTTATTTTGGAACCTTGAATTGGGTTTTTGTCTTGCTGACCTCCTGGCCCTGCTCCAATCTCTGCTCTCCGCCCCTCTGACCTTCATTCTGTCTCTTTCTCTCTCTCTGTCATCTTGTCTGCTTCCCTGCCGCCTCTGACCTCCAACACCCCTGTCTCTCTGTTCTCCCTCCTAGCTTAAACTCCGACTCTGCTCTCCTTCAAACCCTGGCTTTCACTGCCCCTCACCTCCACTCCACCTCCCGGCTTCTGCCTTTTTATCTTCTGGCTAGCTGCTTTCCTGATCTCCCCCATCTTTGCTTCCTCCACCGCCCTCTGCTTCACCTGCTCTGCTGTCTCCTGGCTTTCTCCCTCTCTCTCGGCTGCCACCTGGCTTTCTCTCCCATCTCTGCCACTTCCTGGCTTTCTCCTCCTACCTCTGCCTCATCTCTGCCCCAGCTTTCTTCCCAGCTTTCTCCCCTGATCTCTGCTTCACCTCTGCCCCGGCTTTCATAGTTTCATAGTTTCATCCCAGCTTTCTCCCCCGTCTCTGTCGCTTCTCTAGCTTTCTCCCTGTCTCTGCCATTCCCAGCTTTCTCCCCCATTTTCTGCTCCACCGCTGCCCCAGTTTCTCCCCTGACCTCTCCTCTGCCTCCTCTGGCTACCTCCACCATTTGGTTCCCTCTGCCACCCAGCTATCTCCCTCAGCCTCTGCTCTGCCTCACTGCCCCTTACCTTCACTGCTTCTTCCCATTCCTCCCAGCTGCCTTCCGACTTCTGTCCCACTGCCCCTTACCTCCAGTCTCCACTGCTTCTCACTGCCACCCTGGCTTTCTTCCCTGGCTCCACCACCCACTCCGCTGTCTCCAGCCCTGGCTTTTTCCCCTCTCTTCTGCCTGGGCCCCAAGTGACCCCAAGTAACCCTGGAGCATGTTGACCCCAAGTAACCCCAGCACCATGACCCTGAGTAACCTCAGAGCACTGTAACCCTGACTAACCCTGGGGCACAGTGACCCCAAGTAACTCCACGTGCCCCCTGGTGTTAACACGCACAGACACTGAAGCGCATGTTTGTGTGTGTATATGTGTATGGATCCAGTGTTGTATGTGCAGTTTGTATGTGTATGATTTTGTGCTCCTTCCTAACAGTGCAATATTGAGATCCCGAGCATTGATTTGATGTGTGTCAAGTCAACACCAGTATATTAAATGCAAGGGACAGTGGCTCTGTTTTGAAAGGTGTGCTGGAGAGGGCTCTGCATGATCCTTACCTGTAGTATTGTGGTTCAAGTGCTGTTCTGAATTAACACAGGAACGCAGGCTCAAAACCCCTCTGGGTGAGAGGGAGCCTATGCTGGCTATGAAAAGTTGTGAATGCTTAGAACAGTGTCTCTTGCACAAAAATGCAAGACAGTGACTGGGGCAAGACTGGGTTGTGGTAACAAGCCTGCCAGAAAGAATATTAAACTCTGCTAATGGTTTGCAACCCATTAGGCATAAGAGAGTAGAGCTTGTGGAACTCAATGCCAGACTCATACCATAAAATAAGAAGAAGGATGGTTCCTCTTAAAAGAAAATTGTTGGCAGAGGTTGGACACGCTCATTACATGTGTATCTCCAAGCTAAGAAAGCCAGAGAGAAGGCTGAGCCAGTGTAATTAAAGAAGGCAAGGACACTACGTATGCATTTCAATTGAACTGGCAACTAAAGAAAGCAAAAAATTTAAATATACATTTCAAGCAAAACCTGTAAAAGGTACATTGAATACAGGAAAAATGTCCTATACATGACATCCTCACATCTCTCAAAACAGGCATCCAATGTCTAAGGTGTTACAAATGACTCAATCATTGCTGAGCTAGTCAGAAGCTGTGAGAAACACAAGCCCTCACATATAAATAAATCTAAAAAGGGGAGTCAAGCAATTTAACAATTGTAATATGACGGTCACCCTTTTCCTCCCTGTTTTGTTCAGACTTTAATGTGTCAACCATCAAGGAAAAATACTTTAAAGCTATACTGTTTAATTGTATAGCAGAACTGCCAGCAAGGTTTGCAGTCCAGGAAAGATCAAAAAGCCTACTGCACCCAGCCCACGAGTAAAGGCTGCAAGACTGGATTATTTTCCCTGTCTGCATTGGTGGGAAAACAGTGTTACAGCTAAGATAATACAAGGACTAATAGCTCATTTTATATTGAGAAAGAGTCTTTTTCTGTCATTTAGTTTTGTAGTTTGTTGGTTGTTATTAAAGCAAGCCTTTCTGCTATTCATCAACCAAGTGTTGTGTCAATCCTTAGAGCGCTAGTTTTAGAAATTCAGTTTTTAAGTGCAACAGCCTAGAGCCTGTCTCCAGCTACCCAGGTGAGTGCCCTGTCCACACAGCCATTGGAACTAAAACAAGGCTGAATCCCACTCCACTGCGTTGCTTGGCATTATCTGCATATGTTGCTGTCTTTACCTGTCGGGTCACATGTTCAGGAATAGAATCTGTACCTGTACCAAACTGCCACTTAGACAACTAAAAAAAATAGAATCTCCTCTGGGGGCCAAGGTGACCAGAGAAGAAAATTCACTTATTTTCCCCCTAGGGCTCTGTGCATTGTAATTGTGCTACATGCTCAGTGACAGATTCTAGGCACGCATAAACCAGACAAAAGAGAAAGATACAGCAATGCAACTGCTGCCCACTCTGACAGACATCTCCCACCCCAGAAGCAACATTTTGACACACAATACCTCAATTTGCCCCTCCTCTAGTCCCATCTTGATTATGGAAGATGCATATTGCTCCTTAACACAGAGAGCAACACCCCCTTCTTTTTTCCCTACTCTATCACATCTGTACAGTGTATAGCCCTCAATGCTTACTGCCCAATTGTGGGTAGGGTCCCACCAGATTTCAGTTAGCCCCACCCCCCCACAATGGGTGTTCTTGGTGCCCCCCTGTCCCCGATGCCAATCGGGCCCCTTAGTACTTATGTGAGCTGTTCCAGCACATGACTCATGGTTTGTTGATCCTAGGTTCTCTCTGTTGTCTGCATCCCTGTCCTGCAACGAATCTAGTTTAAAACCCCATGTAGGAGATCAGCCAACCTGTAAGAGAACAGACTCTTACCTTTTGAAGAGGGATGAAGACCATCATATCCCAGGATGCCCCTCTTGTGGAAGTGCAGATCATGGTCAAAGAAGCCAAAACCCACTTGATGACACTTACTATTCCTAAATCAATTATAGAGAGAAAATTTTTCGATTCAGAATTTCTCCCATGTTTTACTCACCTGCCATGAGTTGATGGGAGTTTATTTTCAGAAAAGAACATGTGGGCTACTCTGTGTTGTTGTCACAGTTGAAAATTAATCTCAATATTTACTTTCTTAGTCCATCTCTGTGACCAGAGATCTGCTCACTTCACAACAGGTAACATGGTTCAGGGCATTCATGTACACATCTTATTCATAACTTCATCACCACCCTTTAAACCCACACAAAAAGGGAATTATTAAGGAAACAGCTTCTTTGTCCAACAGGACTCTTCCCCCATTTCGGGTACAGTAACATCAAAAAAAGACTTTACAGTCCCATTATGTAATTATTAATTTCTAACAAAGTCTCTAATTGCTTCTTGTTACCTGATCTGGAGTTCACCAAAACTCTTCCTAATTTGCAGGCAGCTTCTATATCTTTAATACCTGCTTCTTGAGGGGTGTTACTCTCCATCACTATTGTGCCTCCGCATGAAAATCCACACTTGTTAAGTCACCACGGTTCTAGTTTCCCCTTCCAGGGGTTTACTGTTCTTTCGTCATTCCTTTTATCCTTTTGTCATTTCTGCTTCTCAACTAACAGTGCTTCCTGTCTTCCAGGTGCAGTGAATGCTCCCGACGCTGGCTGATGACATCAGCATTTTCTGCCACCTCAGCACCAGCATGGTAAGTTTCTTCCTTCACTTGTCTCAGTAACAGGGCCAACAGCTCCCTGCTACAGACACCAACTCCAGAGCCACAGGTTGACTTCTTTGATGCAGGTGGTGTGATGCTGACCACGACTGCTGACCAGGAGGATCAATGAGAAGACCACCTGTGCCCCCATCTTCCTAAGCCTGGCCCACAGAGCCCTGTAGTCACTCATGATACAGTTCGGACTACTCCTGGCTGCATCGTGCCCACATAGATGAGGACCATGGGATAGTAGTTGGAGGGCCAGATGAGGTCTCTCAGTGATGTCCCTGATCTTGGCTCCAGGCAGGCAGCACATCTCCCATGCCATGGGATCCAGGCAACAGATGGGACCCTGCCTTCCTTTCAGGAGGGAGTCACCCACCATGATAACTCAGCATCTCTTCCTTTGGCTGCCTGGCTGACCCTCAGCCTGCATGGTGGTGGTTGTGACTGTGGCTTCCTCTACTGTACTGTCAAACTTGAGACTGTTGCTTCTTGTTCTGTCATCTGCCACCACTAAGAACAGTTTAGCTTCATCTTCTTTCAAGGCCCCTTCAGGTAGTTGAAGGCTGCTATTAAATCTCTTCTCAGTCTTCTCTTCTCTAGACTTGACCCAAGACTTGACAGAGGGAGTCCAGGGCATGTATACCAAGCACATGGGATGGGGTTTCTGAGCACTGTGGAGTCAAATCCCTTTGTGGCATCTTGCTAAATTCTTGGCCTCAGTAACTCCCTGTGGCTGTGCGTTCCACCATATAATACACACATGAAAAAGCATTTTCTACTAATAGCTTCTCCCATTCTTTCTAAATGTCCCGTTGCTCTGCATGAGCAGAGGATAATTGCCATCAGAGCTTCCACAAGCTCAGACTGCACGGGGTCCGCGCTGGTGCACCTGGGCCAGAGCTGGTGGGGCCCAGAGCAGGGTGGCAGGAGTGTGATGCCGAGGCCGGCAGGGGCTCTGGAGCTGGGGCAGCTCCCCTGCACCCTGCTGGTGCAGCCCAGCTTGGTCCCATAGAGCCCCTGCTGGTCCCCCCCCACCCCCGCACTCCTGCTGCCCCACTCTGGAGCCCTCCAGTGTGTTACCTGTCAGCTCC
The DNA here is from genome assembly GCF_001723895.1 of Crocodylus porosus. Lineage (NCBI taxonomy): Eukaryota > Metazoa > Chordata > Crocodylia > Crocodylidae > Crocodylus > Crocodylus porosus. The sequence continues at coordinate 7,147,950 of NW_017728923.1, read as the reverse complement.
ATGTTCTTGGGGGAACCCTGATACAGGACACAGACTGTCTGACTCACAAAGACTCACCCCCCGCAACCTAAACAGAAAACCTGAAGCAGAGACTGCAGTAAATTCTGGGATCAACGAAGCAGGGGAGTACTGCATGGTAAGGAAGCTATGTTCCAAATGCTAATCGACCCTTACACCCAGCTCAGCATTTATCAGACCAGTTCTAATCTGGATTTACAAAGGACTTCCCCCCCCCCACACACACACACACAACTCTAAGCAAAAGTAAGTTTAATAGGCATCTTGGGTCATACATTCCCCGGTCCCACTATGGGAGGCCTATGTAAACTTAATTGGCTAAAACTCGGGTGCTGGGTTAGGGAATGCTGAGTCAATAGACTGAGTCAGAGGGCGTATGGGCCACATTTGAACAATGGCACAGGGTTCATCACAACGTCCAGCCCGTTGGAGCCCTGACCACAAGTGTTGTTATACTTTTCCGGAGACGACTGGTGGAAGTCCTCTCCACAATAGGTTATGAACACTCTAATAAGTGTCTTAAGTATGTTAAAAGACTATAGTAAGATCTAAAAAGTCATGCTAAGCTGAGGCTTGTTCACAGCAAGCAAAAATACAAAAACCCCTTGTCAATTAAAAGGGTGTTTCTGAAAACGCCAAGAGAGATATCTGCTATCCATAAAAATGTCAAAACAATTTGATTTGCAATATTGACAATGCTTGAAAGAAACTAAACTGAGGGTATAAAATCTGTAAAAAGAAGCAGCAGTGGGGGTGCTGACACCACTCACTTTCTTCTGGA
>NW_017728923.1:7126378-7146626 GCF_001723895.1 Crocodylus porosus | reverse complement strand
ATTAAAAATTGCAATTTACTCTTATCTGCATGAGAACGCTAAGGAGTATATGCTTTACTGTAACAAAGAGATAGTAAATTTGCAAAACAAAGAGAGAGTGATACCTTAATACAAAGAGCCCTTAGTAGCTTCTCCTCCAACCTCCCCCTCCCAGCAGGGAGAGCTGGCAGCTGTGCTGTTCTAACAACACTATTGATGAGAGCTGGCAGCTGTGCTGTTCTAACAACACTATTGATAATGCATTTTCAATAATATTTCTAACAGTAGCTCCACTGGGGGTGAGGGCTTGCAGAAGGGAGAGGTAATGCTCTGTATAGAAACACAAGTAACACAAGCAGCACATTGATAGAATTACCAAGACCCTAGCCCTAATAAATGAGAACACCCCAAAGTAGTGGGCAAATCTGGTAATAAGTGCTAGCCCTGGTGCACTGCATGGGCCCTGCACGTCCACCCAGCTGCACTCCCCATTCCAGTTCGCTCCCAATCCCTCTTGCTGCAGCCATTTGCAACGCTGCCACCACTCATCTCCACCCCCACCTAGTTGCTCTGGCACCATTTGGTTCCCAGCTGAAGTGCTGGGCCACAGTTTGCAGCAAAAGCTGGGCTGGCCCCTGTGAGTCTCAGCTGGTTCCATGCAGTGCTGGCTGGGCTGGTCCAGCTCCTGCTGCATCCTGTGGTCTCTGCTGTGCAGCTGGGATGTGGTGCTGGAGCAGCCAACTGGGGCAGGGGATGGGGAAGTGGCAGAAAGGCAGTGGTGGCAGACTGGGAGGGAATGGCTGCGAGCAGCAGTACAGAGCCATGCTGGTGCCCCAGGGGCAGGAGCAGGAGGAGTACGGAGCCTGGACTTGGAGGAGCACTGGTGGGGACTCTGCCTGCCATGGGGCAGCTGCGGGCAAACCCTCCCCCTCACACATACTGGAGTGCCTGGCTGGCTGCAAACCCCCGGCTCCCAGCCAGCTGCAAATCCCCCTTCCCAGCTGGAGTCCCCAACTGGGGAGTGCCCAAGCTAGCTGGAGGCTGAGGAAGTGGGGAGGCTGCAACATCTCTGCCCCTCAGCTGGAGTGCCTAGGGGGCTGCAAACCTCCCCCACTCCTGGCCAGAGTGCTCAAGCCAGCTGGGGGCTGAGGGAGCAGGGAGGTTTGCATCTGGCTGGCCACTCTGGCCAGGAGGCAGGGGGGTTGCAGCCTTTCCACTCCCTCAGCCCCCAGCCAGATTGGGCACTCTCCAGCCGGGAGTGGGGGGAGGTTGCAGCTGGCTGGGCACTCCAGCTGGGAGCAGGGAGGCTGCAAATCCTGCCCCCACCTCCCGGCTAGAGTGCCTGGCTGGCTGCAAACCCTTGGTCACAAATGCTGCGCTCCCCGCCCTGCTGCCCTCTCCCCAGCCCTCTGGATCGCAGCATGTGCAACTGGCACAGCAAGGCACAGTGGGGCTGTACAGGAAAGCTGCCTTGGCCACACTTCCTCTGCATGGGGGCAGCTTAGAGTTATGCCCCTCACTGCTGCCCCTGCCTGCAGGGGAATCTTGGTCAGGGCAGTGCAGAGCTTGCAGTAGCAGGCAGCTTTCGTGCATGTCCCTCTGTGCACTGCCATGCTGGGTTGCACATGCCACACTCCAGAGGGCAGCGGGGGGGAGAGCATGAACCCACAATGCACACATGCCCTGGCCCCACCCCCCATAGATCTTGGGGGCGTGGGTCCTCTCTGCCCCCGGGGACTGCATCTGCAGCTGGGAGCTGGCCCTACCTGAGCCCACAGCAGACAGCAAACAGGCAACAGCAAGGGAGCTGGCTTGTGCTTTTGGTGCAGCAGCCACTGCCTTCTGCTGGGTGCAGGGAGCTGTGGACGTGGGTCCCTGGCCCCATAGCCCTGGCAGCTGGGGTCCTGTTGGTGTCACTGGGCATAACCCTAGGTAACTCAGAGGGATGGAAGACCACGAGTGTCGATGAAGCCCCTCTGCTCTAGGCCCAGGTGAGCCAGGGCCCCGCCCCGAACTTTTTGTAACCTCCTGTAACACTGGAAAACAGGATGGGTAGCAGGCAAGCTGAAACTCCCTAAAACCGTTATCTGTGGAATGCAAGGGCACCACTCAGAGAGAGAAGGGAGGAGGGGAAGGGGGGGGTGGGAGCCAGCTAGTGGAAAAATACTGCTGGAAGTGACCAGGGTATAAATATACATTGTTGCAGGGCTAGGGGTGCAGGATTTGAGACAATACAGTCTCCCTGTGCCTTTTACTTGAGCTCAAATAAACTCTGTCTACTTCTCCCCCCAGTGTGTTTATTGGCGCGACGCACACCGGGCAACGAACCCAATTGTTGCCTCCCTCAGGCACCTTGTGCCGGCAACAGTCCCCTCCAGCAGAGCTGGAGGCAGGGGCTGTGGCTGGGGGCAAGGAGCACAAGCAGGGCTGGGAGGCTGTGGGGCACTGAGTGAGGGACACAAGCAAGGCTGTAGGAAGGTTGTGGGGGGCTGTAGGGGGCATTTAATTTTCACCATGGATTTAGGGATTTTTACCAGAGAATTTGCAATTTTTTATCAGAGAATTTGTGATCTTTTTTATCACGGAAAACCAGAATCCCTGGGGATAAGGCCACAGCCTAAGGGAAAGAGGGACTAGGTAGGGGATCAAGTACAAATCAAAGCGATTTTTCAAGTACAGCTGCAAGTACAAATCAAAGTATTACTTTCTGTGGCTGTAACAAGGAAGGAGCGACTATCACAGAGCACTTAGGTGCCCTGCTCCTTTAAAGAGTGGAAATGCTAGGGAAAGAGCCCTAGCAGTGAGTGGGGCGCCCCAGCTGCTGGTTACCAGGGCAACGGGAGTGAGCTAGTGGCCCACGTCTGCCAGCGGTCAGCTGACCGGAAAAGGCAGGGCCTGGCTCATGTATAAACCCCAGGACTGAGGCCAGGATGGCAGTTCCCTGTCAGCAGCCAAGGGGGAAGGAGCTCTGTCTGAGCAACTAAAGGGGAGAGGCCTGACGACAGGTATAGCCTCCAATACTGGTGAGGGACGGAGCATCCCTGGTGTGGCTTGAATGATGTTATAGCAGGGCGGCTTGAATTTATGTTATAGCCTGGGGCTTGTGTTTTGTTTACTGTTTAAGACCGGTGGTTTGGGTGAGGCTATTAGGGGAAGGAGGAGGCCTCATAGGGGACCCATGGCAGCGTGGGGACCCAAACACCAGAGAAAATGCAGCATTTAGGGTGCACCAACCCCAGTGCCAGGGAAGCACAGTTTGAGATGGCTGCAGAGAGCCCAGGGAGGACCAGGGGGCCAAACTTATAACAAGGCCCAGACCGAACAACATCAGTTCCATCTGTGAGTCTTGGGGTGTGGTAAAGGGGTGGTTGGAGCCACGCATAGCCCATAAGGCTAGGGTGCCCTGAAACACCCATTGCAGAATGGGACCCACAAGGGGTGCAGGAGCCCACGGGGTCAGAGAGTAGAGCAAAACCATGTCCAAGATGATGTAAAGGCAGACTCCCTATTATATATTTACCATCAAAGATGTGGTGGGTGAGAATCAAGGGTGCCCAGTAGGCCAACTTGGCACGGTAAGGGGGCCTTGGGAAGATCATGGCCATTCTGCAAGACCCCATGCCGTGACAGTGACCATTTCTCTTTCTTTTTGTACCTCAGAAAGCTATTATATTTTTGCAAGTGGGTGTGCATTGCCATGAGGCAAGAGGCAGCTAGGGAGGGGTGGTTTCCTGAGTGAGAAGCTGGGTGCTGAGGCCCCTGAGGCATTACTTTCTGTGGCTGTTTGTAACAATGAAGGAGTGGGCTGTGTGTACATATGTTTATTATTAATAAGATATATTATGGTAGCTCCCAAACATCCATAAGAATTGTGAAATGAGGCCCCAGCCATGGGTGCAACAGGGAGATGGGGAGGGAGCCATGGCGTAGCAGAACTGTATTTACTTATGTATGTATTAACTTATGTACATATTTACTTCTGTACATATTCAGGTACTCTTGTATTTACTTATTATTACTCATGATTATTATGTATATATGTGTGTATGTGCGTGCGCATATGCCCCATGCAGCAGGGAGGGAAGAGTGCCCAGGCAGCAGGGATTTAGAGCATGAAAGAGGGACTGAGGCCCTCATACAGATTTACCTGGCATTAGACCTGAGAAAAGAACTTGTCAGTGCAATGCATGAAATTCAGTGAAAACGACTGCTAACTCCAAAGCTTTTTCTACCACTGGAAGTGTGCATAGACCAAGAATTGATTTTAGCTGAAAAATACGCTGGTAGAACTGGCCACTATGTAATACTATAAGTCTACTGTGTTGATTCATATTATCAGTCTATAGACATTGGAGTATATACAATGTAACTCTATATATGAGTCTATAAAATAAGTCTACTATAAGTATAATAGATACTATAATATATAATAGTATACTATTTGAGAGAATGCTAAATTAAGTGTCATCCAGCTCTTTTGCTTCTTCCTCTTATCTTCCTGCACTGGGAACAGCATGCAGCTAGCAAGCGAATGGTAGCTAAAAATTAGAGGGAGGGAGCATAAGAGCATAGGAATTTGTTTGAAAACCAACATGCAGTGCTATAATACGATATGAATGACGGGGCGGGGGCAGAGTGCTGCCATCCAGCACCTTGCAGTGCCACCGCTCTGCCTCCGGCCCCGTGCCCCACTTCCCTGGTGTTCCCCCATTCCCCTGTTTGTGCACAATAAGAAAGGGCATTTTGTTGTTTGGGGTTTTTTAAATTGCTGAATAAATTAGTTTTGTTTTATTCAGCAATAACAGGACCAAAAGGCTGCACAAATGCCCCTATGCCCTGGGGTGACTTGTTGAAAAAGCAGAGGTCATCTATTGAATGAAGCTAGACAGGGCTCCAGACCACAAGCCACCCTCCTGCACCTGCTAGCCACATCCCTCTTGAAGTGCAGTGCCCAGAACTGGACACAGTACTCCAACTGGGGCCTGACCAATGCCACATAGAGGGGAAAGATCACCTCCCTGGACCTGCTTGTGATGCATCTATAGATGCATGACAAGTTGCAGTTAGCTTTACTGACCAAATTGTTCAGTTCATCCATTCAATAATGACTCCAAGATCCCTTTCTGCCACTGTGTTGACAAGAAGGGTGTTCCCCAACCTATAGGTGTGTTTACTGGTTCCTTCTCCCTAGATGCAGCACCTTGCACCTGTCTGTGTTGAATTCCATCCTATTCTTATCCGCACACCTCTGTAACCTGTCTATCTAGATCTAGCTGGATTCTGGCCTTCCCCTCCAGCGTGTCCACCTTGCCCCACATCTTGTTGTCAGCAAATTTGGACAGTGTGCTTTCCACACACATCCAGATTGCTGATAAAGATGTTGAAAAGTATAGGCCCCAGGACCAAGCCCTGGGGGACTCCACTGCCCACATCCCTCCAGGTTGAAAATGACCTGTCTACCACTACTTTTTGGATGCAACCAGCTAGACAATTTGCCACCCATCTGACTGTGTAGGCATCAATGGCACAGTCACCTAGGTTTTTTTTTTTTTAAGAGAATGTGGTAGGAAACCACGTTAAAGGCCTTCTTAAAGTCCAGGTAGATGACATCTACCTCAACACCCTCATCCAGGGACTTTGTGACCTGATCATAAAAAGAAACCAGGTTAATCAGGTAGGACCTGCCCTCAATGAACCCATGTTGGTTGCCCCTGAGCATTACCTCCCCTGCTGGACCCTTGCAGATGTGCTCCTTGATAATTTTCTCAAAGGTCTTCCCAAGGACTGAGGTAAGACTGACTGGCCTATAATTTCTGGGGTCCTTGTTTCTGCCCTTCTTGTAAATGGGGACCACATTGGCCCTTTTCCAATCCTCTGGTACCTGGCCAGTGCCCCACTGTCACAGGGGCACTCTGGTGCCCTGCTCCTATGAAGGGATACAGGTGCTGGCTGCTGGGGCAACCGCAGTTGGTCATCTGACCAGGAAGGGGCAGGGCCTGGAGTATATAAACAGCCCAGGCTGAAGCCTAGCAGGCAGTTTCCCTCTGGCAGCCTGAGCAGCGGAAGCTCTGCTGCAGAGCAGAGCAGAGCAACCTGAGCGTCTGCATGTTGGTACGGGGTGAAAAGAACCCTGACAGGGAGGTATGACGGAGAGCCAGGGTGGCGCAGAATTTATGTTATAGCCAGGAGGCTTCTTTTGCGTTACAGCCAGTTGGCTTATGGCTTTGTGTTTTGATTTGGTTGTTTGTGTAATACCGGAGGACTGGGTGAGGCTGTAGGGGTTGGAGGAGGCCTCAGGGGGAGCTCCCCAGCAGAAGGGGGGGTTCCTGGCACCGCTGAGGGCACTGTGTTTTGGGGTGTCCTGACCCTGGCCCCAGTGTGGGCGATTATTGGGATGAGCCCAGTGGGCGTGGGACCCGAGGAAGGGGTCTGGGGGCCAGATAAGGCTAAGGCCGCCTGAGCCCCAATTGGGAGAAGCCCGTGAAGGCATAAGACCCAGGAAAGTGGTCTGGGGCCAGGTAAGGCCGAGGCCGCCTGAGTCCTGAGTGCAGACATAGGCCCGAGCGTGGGCAGGGAGCGCAAGGAGTGCAGGCATAGGCCTGAGTGTGGGCAGGGAGCACGAGGAGCACGAGCTTAAGCTCAGAGAAGGGCGCGTGCACGAGCTTAAGCCCGGAGAAGGGCGAGGACACCGAGAAGCCCCAGGGGAGGGTGAGGACCAGACTAGAGAGCCCGGTGAGGGCGGGCGTACAGCCAGAGCCAGGTGAGAGCCAGTACAAGATTAGGGAGCCCGGTGAGGGTGAGAGTACAATTATGGCCCGGTGAGGGCAAGTACGGGAATAAGGAGCCCGGTGAGGGTGAGCATAGGGTTAGAGGCTTCGGAGAGGCCCACCGAGGAAACAGCATAGACGAGATAACATCCAGAACAACTGAGAGGCTTGGGGCATGGTATTGGGGTGGAAGGAGCCATGCGACGCCCATAGGGTTGGGGCACCAGAACCTATTTGTAGAGAGTAGGGACCAGAAGGGCAAGAGCACTGGGTCCAAGGGGCCAAGTAAAGGCAGCCTCCCATTAATATTATGGAACCATCAAAGTCGTGGTGGGTGAGAACGAGGGTGCCAGACAGGCAATTTGACACAGTAGGGGCACCAGGAGAGATCACGGCTGCTCCTGGGTCTCTGTCCCGTGACACCCATGAGTACTCATAGAGCCATGCTAGGGGCTATGACTCCTGCCAATTCTGTCGGCACACTTGGCTGAAAAGCATCTGGACCTACTGATTTAAACACATCCAGCCCCTCCAGAAGTTCCCTAACTAGGTCATTCCTGACTCTAGGCATAGCGGTGCCTCCCCTGGGTTTGTCCGCAGTTCTAGTGGGGGAGATGTCTCAGTCCCTGTTCAGGAATATAGAGGCAAAGAATTCATTAAAGAGGTCAGCTTTTTTGTTTGCCACAATCACCAGATTGCCAAGCCTATGCTGTAGGGGCCCCTAATTACCTGGTGCCTTTTTCTTACTTCCTATGTATTTGAAAAAGGACTTTTTATTATCCTTAATTCTGGTCGCTTGCTCCATCTCTGCCTTGGCCTTCCGAACAGCCTCCCTACATTCCTGAGCAATGGAGATGTAATCCTTCTTGGTGATAGCCCTTTGCTTCCACTGTTTGTATACCTCCTCTTGCTCTCAAGATGGATGCCTTTTCTGAGCCATGGGAGCTTCTTAGCACTCCTGGCCCCCTTGATGCATACTGGGACTGATTCCCATTTAGCTCGGAGGATTGTCTCCTTGAGGAACAACCAGCCGTCTTGGGCTCCCATCTCATTGAAGCTCTGAGACCTCAATGCCTCTTCTACTAACCTGAGCTTACAGAAGTTGGCCTTCCTGAAGTCAAGGACCTCTGCCTTGCTGCTTGCTTTCACCATCCTGTGCTGGATAGTAAATTTCAGCAGGCAATGATCACTGTCACCCAGGTGGCTGAGTACCCACAGACCCCTCACCAGGTCATCTCCTGTGGCAAGGACCAAGTCCAGTGAGGCATTTCTCCTGGTGGGATTATGCACCTCCTGGGTTAGGTGGAGGTCCTGTATCCCAGCTAGGAACATACACAAGTGGTTGGACCTGGCTGACTGCTTCTCCCAGCAGATGTCTGGGTAGTCTAGGTCATCCTTGACAACAACATCCCTTGACTTTACTGCCTCTGTGAGCTGACCTGAGAATTCCAGGTCCAGCTCGTCCCCCTGGTGAGGCAGTATGTAGTAGTCCCTTTCAAGTCCCTTTTCCCATGTCCCACATTCAAGGCCCTTTTCCCATGCCCCCCTTGCATTCTTACCCAGAGCGCTTTATTTTACCCCTCCTCTGACCCCATCCTGATCACTGAGGATGTGTATTGCTCTCTGACATATAGTGCTATACCTCCCCACCCCCTTTTCCCTGCTGTCTTACCTGTACAACCTGTACAACCTGACCCCAGCTGACTTCCTGCCCTTTGGGCAGGGGGCTGGACTCGATGATCTCCCGAGGTCCCTTCCAGCCCTAATGTCTATGAAAATTAAATCTATGAAATTATTGTTCAACTTCCACTGCCCAGTCATGGGTAGAATCCCACCAGGTTTCCATGAGCCCCACTAGGTCTGGGTTTTTGCTAGCTAGCAGGAGGGTGAATTTCTTCTGCTTTTTCCCCATGCCATGAGCATTTATGCAGAGGCATTTGAGGCCTCCTGTAGGTGCCCATGCTGCCCGCTTGTTCCTAAGTCTGCCCTGGCCCCTGTCACTTACCTGGGTGCTACCTGTGTACGTCACCTGGCTTGACGGTGAAGTTTTCTCATGTTCCTCTGCATCTCTGTCCCTCGACAAACCTGGTTTAAAGTTCACCATATGAGATCATCCAGTCTGGAAGAAAAAACATGCTTACCTTTTGTGAAGAGATGAAGCCCATCCCAGCCGAGCATGTCCCCTGTAAGGAAATGTGAGTCATGGTCCAAGAACCCAAGGCCTGCCTGGTAACACCAGCTCAGAAGCCACCAGTTAACCTTGCCAATGCATGTCTCATGATAACATCCGCATCTGCTCACTGGAAGGATAGAACAAAAAACACCTGTGCCCATTTCTCCTTGAGCTCTGCTACTAGAGCCTTGTAGTCACTCATGATGTGGTCTGGGTTGCCCCTGGCCACGTCAGTCATTCCCGTGTGGATGAGGACCATAGGGTATTGATCAGAGGGTCAGATGAGGTCCAGGATCAGCTCCGTGATATGCAGAATCTGAGGTCCAGGAAGGCAACAAACCTAACGTGCCATGGGGTCAGAGTGACAGATGGGCCCCTCTGTTCCTCTCAGGATGGAATTGCCAATGAAGGACCTGGTGTCTCTTCCTCTTGGTGTTCTGGTAACTCTGGACTGTGTCATGCTTGGAGTGGCATCAATTCCCTTGGAGGCATCCTCTCCTACCTCCTCCTCGACGACTTCCAGGGCATCATACCTGTTCCCCAGCTGTACCTGGGGAGCTGACACTGAGGTAGCATGAGTAGCCCTGGCTCTGGAGGTGACTGTTTGTCATACCTCTGTGGCAGGTCCCTCCCAGGTGGCTTCTCCTCTAGGTTCCTGACCCTGCAGAAAACAGAAGTACCTGTCAATTTAGTCCTCGGCCGCCCTAATTCCCCACAGCCTGCTGACCTCAGCGTACAGCTCCCTCACCTGCTCCTCCAAGATTTGAAAGTGGGCACATGTGGGACAGGCAAGGGAACTCCCAAGGCCCCACCAGGCAGCCCCCACAGACGGGCAGGGAGGGTGGCTCAAGCCCCCTCCCGTGGGCTCCGTTGGGCTGGAGGCCACAGAGGAGCCCCAGGCAGGCAATGCCACCTGGGCCAGGGCCTGGCAGTCTGCTGTGTATTCACCATTATTGCAGAGTGAAGTGTCCTCCTTTCTCCACTGGTGAAGTCTCTGACCTGGCTCCTTCTGCGTGCCCGCCTTGTGCAAATGCCAGCACACGCCTACAGAGGGAGTGTACTCCTGCCCACCAACTGGCTTCTGAACTGCCTGGAAACTGCTCCTGTTGGCAGTCCCTGTTCACTGGCTCCCTGGTCACAGGGTCCCTGGTTGCCTGGGGCATCTTCTTTATACCCTTGTGGGCCAGGCTGACTCAGGCCCAGGCAGCTATCTCACAGCAATCAAACAAGCAGCAATCAACACTCACTTCTCAGAGCACAAACACACAGTCAGTCAGCTAAGCCAGAGCTACAGGCAGCTGGATCACTTACCTTTCCTGGGCAGGATCTAGTGCCTGGCCTGGTTTCTCTTCTTCCTCCTCTTGCCTCCAGCAACTGCCTGGAAACTGCTCTTCTTGGCAGTCCCTGTTTGTTGGCTCCCTGGTCACAGGCTGGTTAGGTTTTGGTTAGGTTAGAATAAATTCTTTTACAATTTACATTGTCTGTCTGTCTGTCTGTCTGTCTGTCTGTCTCACCCTGTGGGTGAAAGGGTTAACTATACCTCTCCTGGCCAGCTGGGGGGGGGGTGTGCAGATAATGACTTGGTGTAGAGGGGAGCATGCTGCACCCCAAGCCCAGCAGCAACCCACCATTTCAAAAATATTTCACAACACCACTCCAAAAGCCATACATTGCGCTACACAAACAGATTCAAGGAGGAACATGAGCAAGGAAGTGGGGTGGGGGGAGCAGCACCATTCATCCCCATGGAAAACACTGATGCATCCCATGGAAAATGTTCCAAGCCCAGTCAGCCTAGGAATACTGGGAAATGTAGTCCTAAAAAGCCAAAAAAGTAAGAGCTCACCACCACCACCAGATGCAATAGCCAAGCAACACCCTGCCACTAATCTCAACCCTATACATTTCTGCCACTACTCTTAACCAAGTACATCTCTAATAGCACATCAATTATATTTTTAAAACCCCATATATGTGTAACATGGGGGGAAGGGAAAGGGATGGAAGGGGAGGATTCACGTGGCTTGTCGCTGGGATCATCATGGGTTTGCATACTGGGAGACTAGCCTGAGCCTAGGTGGGTGCAAGTGGCAGGGTTTTGGGGTGAACATGCCCAGCTGTGGGGTAAGGAGGGGGGGCTTAGCAGGAGACTCCCAGCAGGGGCAGAGACTGTGGAGGCTGGTTCACACGCACCTCCTGCTGTAATTCATTAGGAAAGACATTGGGAGGGGGGAATAGATTGGTATCTAGTAGGGCTGTGTGAAGATTCAGTCCCTGATTCGATTTGGTGGAGATTTGGCCTGATTCGGTGGCTGAATCTCCGAATTCAAATTGAATTAGAGGACCCTTTAATCTCTCCAAATTGGAACCCTCTGAATTGATTTGGAAAGATTCAGAGATTTGGACATAAACGCAGCTTTAAATGTGTTCCATTGTACCTCTAGGTAGCAGGGGCTCATCATCACTGTGATGCTGGGGCGCATGGAGTGTCCCACAAAAGCACTGGGGGGCTCCCCAGCATGCTCAGCAGCAGACCCAGAAGTGGACCAGAAGCACTTCCAGTCCACTTCTGTGTCCACTGGGGAGTGCATTGGGGCCCCCTCCACATCCCCTCAGCTCAGTGACTGGTACCTCCTGGATCTGGGGGGTGCAGCCAGGGTTCCCCTGTGGCTGATTGCTGAGTGGGGAAGGTGTGCGTGTGGGGGTCCCAATGCGCTCCCCAGTAGACCCAGAAGTGGACCGGAATTACTTCCGGTCCACTTCCAAGTTTGTCATCCAGCACAGGGAGGATCCCCCCATGCTCCTGTGGGACACTTCATATACCACAGCATCACAGTGATCATGAGCCACTTGTGCTACCTCAAGGTATGTAGAAAAAAACTTTAATGCTGTGTCTATGCCCAAATTGCTGATTCTCTGAATCAGCATCTGTAAATTCCCGTGGTGTTTGCTGGTACGTCTGGCACTTATGGAACTTTAAGTTCTCGCCATTTTGTTGGGAATTGGATAGCTTGATGTTAATGTATTTATCTTGAAAGGCCTTAAGGGGGTTCTCACCTGCCATGTCTTTGATGGAAAACAAGTATATCAGGAGTAAGATTGTTATGTCTCACCTTCCCTGTGTGGAAGAACTCAAACTTCTTGTTGTGGTTGAATCAGAACTGACAGAGCCAGCTTTTCTTTATTTTGGGCTATACTGTGATCACAGGGAGAATTCCATACAGCAAGGGGAATCACCCACTTGTCTGTTTCAAAGGATTTCTCAGACTCTCTAAGTTTACAAGCATATTTATACTTAAGACAGAGAAAGAGGAAAAAAATACGACCTTGGACAGTAAATCACTGATCATTAACACACACACAGACATACAGGCTGTTTACTTAAAGGAGAGTGAAACATTGTGCTTATAGAAATAGTTATCAGTTTCTGGTTTCTCAGAGAGAAAAATAAACTTAACATCCGTATGCAGAGTAATATCAAGACAAAAACAAGGCGTACAGAATTCCTTATCTCAGAACATTTAACTGAAATAAGAAGTATCAGCACTTCTGGTCTCTGTCTTTTTTTCTAATCAAATAGGTCAGAAGCCCAACTAAATTACTCCTACACCTGGGACCCTCCTTAACTTTGCTTGTCCAGTTTCCTGATTTGGGGCTCCACCTCCCCTACACCCCACCTCACACCGACCTTAAGCTGTTATCTTCTGCCCACCACTAGGGTGAGCCACAGTGGTAATTTTTGTCTTGGCCTTTTGACTTCAGAATAAATAGGACGTGGACCTCACTCGGCCTGGGCTCCAGGCTGTAGTGAAAAATGACTTATGGTCTTTGCCATCCCCGGGTTACCTTGTTTCCAGGGACATCTCTACTTCCCAGCTGTGTCTGTACTGTGTTCCGGACTTCTGGCTCTCTTTTCCCTTTGCAGGGTCCCTGGAAGTCCAGTCAAGTCTGAAGACATCCGGGATCCATGACTCGGCTTCAGGTAAGCCCCTGCAGGCTTGTCTCCTCTCCAGGTGCCCCCTCCTGAGGCAGCCACCACTGCTTCTCTCTCGAGTTCTCTCCTCCTCAGGGCTCTTCTGGCCCCAATGGAAGCCTCACTTCTGATCTCCCTGGCTCCAATCCCAGTGGAGCTTTTATCCCTTCCTTAAGGGGCCGGGTGGTAAATCAGCATCAGCATGCTGCCATAAAGTGGGTCCATGCCAGGGGTAGAGCTGATCCCAGCTCTTCCTGGACCCATTGTTCTTTTTTTTTTTTACTTTTGTTGTCACAGCATTTTTCCCCACCATGGCTTCACTCCTGCTGGGCTTCTGTTTCTCATCAGTGTCCCTCTGTTTCGGGAGCTCTCTTTTTTGGTGTAAGCTTTCTCTCAGGGCATTGCCCCATCACAGCATCAAATCTTCAGATTCCGATTCGACTGAATTGAATCAGGGATGGTGAGCTGAATCAACAAATTGAACCACTGTTCCTGATTCAGGCTGAATCTGAATCCAAATTAAATAGGACCCACTTTGCACACCCCTAGTATTTAGCTCCCCCTACTGGAATCTGTGGGGAATGACACATGGGACTTAAGTTGCTCAAAGCAGGGTGTTGTCCAAACACAAACACATCACACCAAATTAACCAGGGTTAAACTTTTAAAGGTGCAGTTAATTAATGAGGACTAAATGTTGTGTCGTGTACTAACATCCATCATTTTTAAATACCTGAGCCTCCCTCAGAAAATTTCTTTTGTAATAGCTTGGTACCATAGATGGGGACTCACCAGAGCAACTAGAGGTCTTTTTAGTTCATGTCATCCAATATGCAGGAGGGAAGAGAAAGGAGGGAGGGCCTTGCATTAGCCTCTGCCCGGGGTCTCCACAACTGGTGCCATCAGCATAAGATAGAGATGAGCAAAGCAGTGGGAGAAAGCCTCATTCCAACTCTGTTCCCCAGAAAGCCTTAAGCTTCCCTCATGCAAGCTTGCAAGTGCATCTGCCTCCATATAGCCAGATGCATAGGCAGATTGCTCTGTGCCCTGCTGAATCCCTCCTTGCTACTGACAGGACGTAGTGTAACCGCGTGGAGAAGCTGCTTGCCGGTGTACCTTCCCCCTGCCCCCCGTAACAGGCAGTGGGGGGAAGCAGGGGCAGGGGACTGCAGACATGGATCCATAGCCCTGGAAGCTGGGGGCTTTCTCCTGCAGGGCTGGGGGAGCAGGGGCTGCGGGTGGGGGGCAAGGGGTACCAGGAAGGCTGTGGAGGGGACTGCCCCTGTCATTCAATAAATGACAGAAAGGCTTTATTTACTACACTAGCTCATTGTTACCGCAGAGTAGCATTGCCGGGCAGTAACCATGATGCAATGCTACTACACAGTAATGTCAGGAAACTGTGCTGTATTGCACAGTAATACTGGTTAAAACACAGTCATTTGGTACTTGTCTATGCAAGTACTGAATGACTATGCAGAAATCATTCTGACAAGAACTCCTACTGCACCCAGCTGATCTTCTCATGAATGGATCTATGCCTTGAGAAGCCAACAAGACTGAGAGTAATAATTGTGCAGTCCACTGCTTATGTAGATGTGGCCACTGTTTATTATTGGTTATCAGAAAGCCACTGCAGGCTGGTATGGGCCAGGGAGAGGGGGAGGCAGGACCCATGTTCCTTGATGCCCATAATGGGCCTGTGGGGCCTGCTGGGGGCGGGGGTCAACTGTGGCACCATTCAGCCAATCTGCCCTCAGCTAGGCTCTGCCTCTGGTGCCAGGGGCACAGGCTGGCTAGATGGCTGTGGTGGGGCTGCTGTAGGCTGGGGAACAGCAGCAGGAGCAGCTGGGGCAGGAATGGCAGCTATGATCTGGTCACTGACCCTGTGCTCATGTGCTATGGCCATGTCAGTGGAAGTGTGGAGTTGCTGTGTCTCCTCCAGGCTCTCCCTGACCAGCTGCCACTCCCCCTCAATAATTGCATTCCAACTCCCCAATGGCCACAGCCTGGTCATGGTGGAATTGATGGAGCTCCTGCAGGACTTGGGTCTGGAAGTCCTGCGCCTGCTGTTGGTGTAACCACTCCTCCCGGATCACTTCCTCCTGTCAGTCCTCTCTCTGGGTGTGCTGCTCCCACCACAGGCAGCACATCAGAATAGCCCCTGGTATCTGGGAGACTTGGTGGGCAGCTTCTGGGTGCAGGGAAGTGGCCTCTCCTCTGGCAGATAGGCTGTCTGGAGAAAGAACAAATGGATAGTCATCTTTAGATACAGCAATATGGCATGGGTCAGGAACAGCCTTGTGAGGGTCCCCAAGGATTTTCCTCACTCTTGGGCACATGGCCACGCAGGCAGTCCATGCCCATGTGTCCATGCCCAGACCCAAGTGGACCCATCCCCCTGACAAGGGCCATGGCCATCCTGTGATCTGGCCATCCCCTCCCATGATGTACCTGGAGGGATCCTCCTGGGGACAAGCATCACAACCAGCTCAGGCTATGGTGCCCAGCATCTCCCTACCAGGCAAGATTCATAGATTCATAGAAGTAGGGTCAGAGGGGACCTGAGCAGATCATCTAGTCTGACCCCTTGCCCTGGGCAGGAATTAATACAGGGCTCTTATGACCCCTACTAAGTTTAAGCTCAAATGACCCAGCTAGGTAGTTATCAAGCCTCCTTTTAAAGACTTCTAAGGTAGGAGCCAGCACCACTTCCCTTGGAAGCTGGTTCCAGACCCTGGCCACCCTGACTGTGAAGTAGTGCCTCCTGATGTCTAGCCTGAACATGCTTTCAATCATCTTGTGGCCATTATTCCTTGTTACTAGATCCCCTCTCAGCCTTCTCTTGTGAAGGCTGAACAGGTTCAAGTTCCTAAGCCTCTATGAGAAGAGGGACCTGAACCTGTTCAGCCTTCACAAGAGAACGCTGAGAGGGGACTTTGGTGGCCATCTACAAACTTACCAGTGGGGAATGGGAGAGACCCTGTTCACCTGTGCACCTCCCGGAGTAACAAGGAATAACGGCCATAAGTTGTTTGAGAGTAGGTTCAGGCTGGACATTTAGAAGACACTATTTCACAGTCAGAGCAGCTAGGATCTGGAACCAACTTCCAAGGGAAGTGGTGCTGGCTCCTACCTTGGGGGTCTTTAAGAGGAGGCTTGACTGTTACCTAGCTGGGGTCATATGAGCCCAGTATTTTCTTCTGCCCAGAGCAGGGGGTCGGACTTAATGATCTACTTAGGTCCCTTCCAACCCTATATCTATGAATCTCCTCATTGGGCCTGCCCTGCTGCCCCCTGATCATGTGAGTGGCCCTCCTCTGGACCCTCTTGATGCTGGCCTCATTCCTCCTGAAGTGTGGTGCCCAGAACTGGACGCAGTACTCCAACTGTGGCCTGACCAGTGTCACATAGAGGGGGAGTATCAGCTCCTTGGACCCGCTCGTGATGCATCTGTGGATACATGACAAGGTGCGGTTAGCCTTGCTGACCGCGTCCTCGCATTGGGGCCCATGTTCATTTTGGAATCGATAATGACTCCAAGATCTCTTTCTGCCACTGTGCTTTCAAGAAGGGAGTTCCCCAGCCTATAGGTATGCTGCTGGTTCATCCTGCCCAAGTGTTGTACCCAGCACTCTTCAGTATTGAATCCCATCCTATTCACATTTGCCCATCCTTGTAACCTGTCCAGGTCCAGTTGTATCCTGTCCCTCCCTTCTAGCATGCCCACTTTTCCCTAAATTTTGGTGTCATCTGTTAATTTGAACAGGGTGCTTTTCACCCCCTCATCCAAGTCGCTGATAAAGTATGGGCCTGAGAACCAAGCCCTGAGGGACTCCACTTTCCGCCCCTCTCCAGGTCGAATATGACCCATCCACCACCACTCTCTGGGTGTATTCTAAGAGAGCAAGGTCCCCAGGTAGTGGCCCCAGTGCTGTGGAGCTGGGGCCCCAGGGACTTGTGGGGTGAGTCCTACTCCTCCCCCTGCCCTCATCACCAGGGGTAGCTCCATCCAGCAGGGAGTGCTGGCAAGGTGGGGGGATTGTCTTGGCCATGCTGGGAAGTAGGCCTCAGCATGGCTGATTGAGGAGCAGGGGTGGGGGTCAGGAGAGGAGGAAGGCAGGGAGGGAGGTGGCAAGGACACTCATGAGGCACATGCAAGCCTTGAGGAGGAGCAGGTTGGGGGATAAGCTCCCAATTCCCCATGGCATGTGTAGGACTTACCTGGTCTTGGTGACAGGTGGCTGGGTTGAGGTTGCAGAGCTAGACCCAGCCTCCAGGGGGACTGAGGAATGGTGGCAAGGTTGCCAGGGTATGCTTTCCGCCAACGTAGTTGACACCCTGGACTGTCCCTCCTCATTGCTACTGCTGTTCAGCAGGAGGAAGGGGTCCTCTCACTTGGGGCTCCATTCAGGCATGGTAGTGGCACTGGCTGTGACTGGCAGTGTCTGCCCCTCGCTGCTGTTGCTCCTGACACGCGGCGATGGTAGGCCAGCAGGTCTAGAGGATGGCCCTGCTTCTGGGAACTCCAGCTGGGTTCCTGCACTGCCTGGTCCTCTTGCTGCCCTTTGCCCAGTGGCAAAGGAGTAGCAGGTGGGGGGGAGCTCAGTGGCTGTGGGCCCCAAGATAAGAGCCAGTTCCTCATAGTGGGGCATGGTCGTGCACTCCTCTCCTGAATGCTGGTTGGCATCACGGACAGCAGTAAATTGCCTCTGCAACGCCTTGGCCTTAGTACGGCACTGCCACCACATCTTCCAGTGACCCCGCTCTGCTATCTGGGCAGCTATTGCTCTATAGATGTGTTTGTTATGGTGGCCTGCCATAAATTGCTGGAGTGTGTCCTCCTGGCCCCAAATGGCCAGGAGGCCAGCCACCTCCTCTGCCCTCCAGGTAGGTCCCCAGTGCTGGCCCTGGCCAGGCTCCTGTGCCAAGGTTGTACCAGTTGCTTCACCAGCAGGGATCCTGAGATTTCCTGTGTACAAATTTCAAAACCTCAGATTAACAAATCCCTATAGCACACATTAGAAATCAAACCCCAAAAACCCAGGAATTTCCACAAGTAACCTGGAACCCAACTATATACACATATATAAAGGACAGCAAGCAAGAGAGGAAAAAAGCAGGACAGTGCTTTAATGACATCTGGACAATTTTATGTGGTGGGGGGGTGGGGGGGAAGAGAAAGCCACATATGCACCCCTGCCCCCTCCCCATAACCTCCGCAACTGTCAGCATCAGGCAACTCCAGGATCCTTGCAGGAGTAGCTGCCTGCTGCTGCCTGAGTCCCCCAGTGGCTCCAGTTGCCATCTGAGCATACCTGCTGCATGTGGTGCATGCCCACAGGGCCTGGCTGTGCCACTGTAGGGTTGCCCTCCCCACAACACTCCTGCCACCCAGAGCTCCAAAGCCACCTGCAAAAGGCTGGTGGCTCCTGACAGTGGCACCCCTCTCTCCTGCTTGTGTTTCACATTTGCAATATCCACTATGTGTGGGGTCGGGGGGCTTATGGGTGGGGTTGCCACACTCCTGCCCCAACCCCAGCCATGCACAGCCCCACAGCTGCCTGCAAAAGGTAACTGCAGGACCATCAGTGTTGAGTTGTGGGCTTACACATGGCACAGGATGCCAACCCAACCAGATGCCAAACACCCCACCTAGCACAGTCATGGCAAGCACCAGCCTGGTCCTGCCTGAGGTGATGGCATTGGGTTGGGTTGGCACCCTGCACCATGTGCAGTAGGGAAGCAAGTGGTGGCAACATTGCTAGGATCTGAAGGACCTAGGTGGGTGTTGGGGAGGAGGCCCACACTTCCACCCTAGAGCTCCCCAGGTGCATACTCCTGCCACACAGAGTCTGGCAGTGGGACCCTGCATGCGTTGGCCAGCAGCTCCCAGTGCTTCTGTCCTTCTGTATGTGGCTGGATGTGGTGATCTGGCCTGACGCCACCTGCCCCACCTCTGGCAGGACCCAGCTGGCTCTTGCTGGGGGTGGGCAGGTGGCATCGGGCCAGATCAGCACCTCCAGCCACACACAGCAGAGATAGAAGTGGCAGCAGGTGCCACTGCCAACACTACCAGGACTCACCTTGTACCCCACCAACACTCACCCTGATTGTCTGCAATGAAGACAATGGATGAGTATACACTATGAGAAATAAACAAGGAAAAGGAACATTGGCAATCAGTGTTGACAGGTGTTATAGCAATTGTGCAGTACCTAGCCGAGCATAATTTAGCATTTTGTGGAACAAATGCAAAGCTTTATGAACATAGCAATGGTAACTTTCTGGGATTAATTGAGATGATTGCTAAATTCAATCCTATGATGCAAAAACATGTCCAATGCATTAAAAAAGAAGAAATCCATTACCATTACCTTGGGCCTCATATTCAAAATGAGCTGATCTCTATGATGGCATTGCAGGTGAAGAAAACAATTCTTGGAAAAGTGAAGACTGAAAAATACTTTGCAGTTATTCTTGACTGTACCCCTGATCTGAGTCACCAAGCGTAGATGTCTCTTGTGCTTTATGTTGATGTGACTTCTAAAGAGGAGCATTTTATTGCCTTTCTTGTGGTTCAAGACAAATGTGGACAAAGACTGTCAGATTCTCTCATAGCTTCACTGGATGGACTTGGTCTCCATATTTGTGATTGTAGGGGTCAGGGATACAACAATGGGGCAAATATGAAGGCCAGAAACAAGGTGTACAGGTGTTCATCCCCCAATTCAACTGCCAAGCCTTTTTCACTCCATGTGGCTGCCACAACTTAAATCTGGTATTGGGAGATATGTTGAAATGTAGTTCAAAAGCCATGACATTTTTTGGAACTGTATGGTGAATACTAATATTATGGAAGCCTAAATCTGTCTGTCTGCCCATAACACTTTATTCATGCTCTGATTGGCTGACAAATAGCCAGTTAGAGTGCAAAGAAGCACTCTGACAGAAGGCAGCCCACGCCATGATGGTGGGGACACAGGGGACAGAGCGGGGGGGAGGGAAGGAGGCGAGTCCAACACCCTGCTTCCTGGAGGCAGCAGCAACAGAGCAGACAGAAGGGCCGGGGTGGGGAGGTCAGCAAGCCTGACTTCGCTCCCGCTGCCCTGTTCCAGCACTTGCTTCTGGCCAGGGCAGGGGGTCAGACTTGATGATCAGTTCAGGTCCCTTCCAACCCTAGAAACTATGAAACTATGAACACTGTGAGTAAGACACTTCAATCCAGGGAAATGAAGCTTGATGTGGCTGTCGCACACATCAAAGGACTAATCGACTTTTTCCGAAAACACAGGAATGCTGGATTGGCCTCAGCCAAGAACACAGCAACAGAAATAGCATCTGGAATGGGCGTTG
>NW_017728923.1:7124294-7126278 GCF_001723895.1 Crocodylus porosus | reverse complement strand
TAGTTTCCCGGGTCCTCCTTCTTCCCCTTTTTAAAGATGGGAACCACGTTGGCCCTCTTCCAGTCCTCTGGCATCACACCAGAGCACCATAAGTGCTTGTAAAGTCATGCCAGGGGTCCTGTAATGACCTCAGCCAATTCCTTTAGTACTCTAGGGTGAAGATTGTCTGGACCGGCTGACTTGAATACATCCAGTCCCTTCAGAAGCTCCCTAACTAGTTCCTCACTAACCCTTGGCCTAGGTGCACCTCCCCAGGGGCCTGAGGGGGGCCCAGGAGAGGGGTGACTGTTCCAGTCTCTGCTTAGGAAAGTGGAGGCAAAGAAATTGTTAAATATGTTGGCTTTGTCATCTGGTGTGACGACCAAATTTCCAAATGTGTCCTGCAGGGGCCCCACATTACCCGGAACCTTCTTTTTACCTCCTATATATTTAAAGAAGCGTATCTTCAAGCGTGACCATAATCCCCCATAACTTGGTGTTGTTTGCTAACTTGGAGAGTTAGCTCCTTATCCCCATATCCAAATAATTGATAAAAATGTTGAAAAGAACTGGACCAAGCACAGACCTCTGAAGGATGCCACTGGCCACTTCTCACCAGGATGACACAGATCCATTCATTAGAACACTCTGGTTCCTACCCTGCAGCCAGTTTCCTATTCACCTAACTGTCGAGCAGTTAAGCCCATGATCCTCCAATTTTCCTGTGAGAATAGTGACTTACCATGGGTCTCCAGTGTTTGGGGGCCAATGCTTGCATTTGCGCTCTTCCCCCCCCCCCCGGCCCGGTCCTTTGCACTGGGAACTCCTCCGCTCCTGCCCCGGTCCTGTTTGGTTACCTGTTTTGGCCAGGAAGGAAATGAAAGTCCCGGCACACCGGACACATGGGGAGGGATGGTGGCCAGAATTGCCAGCCAGAACAGGTAAGTAAGCATCCAACCTGTGGGGAGGCTGGGCAGGTTAAACAAAAAATGTGGCTGCCACCTGTGTGATAAGAGCTCTAAAGAGCTCTGGCACCCCCCCCCACCAGGCCATGGCCCCCTCCCATCTTCCCCTCCCCCATTGGTCTGCCACTGAGCAAGAACATCATGGGATACCAAATCAAAGGCCTTTTGGAAGTCAAGGTACACAATGTTGACTTCCTCTCTCTTATCCAGATGATGAGTGACAATTTCACCTGGTCATAGAAGGAGATAAGATTGGTAAGACAAGACCTGGATAAAGGGGCTAATCTAGTCAGCAATCTAAAAATTGAAGGAAACCTGGGAGACAGTGATCACAAGTTGATCACTCTCACTATCCATCGCAAAGCTGGCAAGTCAGTCAGCAAAGCAGAATTCCTCAACTTTAGAAAATCTGACTTTGATACACTCAGGAGGCTTGTTGTCATGGCCCCTTATGGCCTTGACTTGACAGGGAGAGGAGTCCGAGAGGAGTGGCCACTCGTTAAGGGAGTGATCCTGGAAGCACAAGGGATGTCTATCCAATCTCAGATGAAAGGTAGCAAAAGGGCACAGCAACCCCCTTCGCTCAGCAGGGAACTCGTGGACCTCCTATGTACAAAAAGAGAGGCTTATAAAGGAGGGAAAATAGGAATCACCACAAAGGAGGATTATTCTGCACTGGTCCATAACTGTAGGGAGTGAACCAGGAAAGCCAAGGCTGCAACCAAACTCCAACTGGCCACATGTATCAAGGACAATAAAAAGGGTAACATTGGACCCTTGCTAAACCAAATGGGACAACTGACAACCAACACCCAGGAAAAAGCTAACCTGCTTAATGGGTACTTTGCATTGGTTTTTCATCAACCCAAAGGGACTGCCCTGCCTAGCATGATGAGTGATTGCCAGGGTGAGGGTGAATTTATACCCAGCATCGCTGTAGAACTGTAGAATCCAAGGAGGATTACTCCGCTCTGGTCCAGTCCTGCAGGGACCAAACCAGGAAAGCCAAGGCTGCAACTGAACTCCAACTAGCTTCAGGC
>NW_017728923.1:7111324-7124194 GCF_001723895.1 Crocodylus porosus | reverse complement strand
CTGGACTCGATGATCTCACGAGGTCCCTTCCAGCCCTAATGTCTATGAAATCTATGAAATCTATGAAATTATAAAGGACCACCTTGAGAGGCTGGACACCTTCAAGTCAGCAGGTCCTTACAGATTGCACCCCAGAGTACTTAAGGAGCTGGCAGCAGTCATAGTTCAGCTACCAGCAAAGATATTCGAAAACTCCTGGTGCTGAGGTGAAGTACCTGAAGATTGGAAGAAGGCCAATGAGGTGCCCATCTTCAAGAAAGGGAGGAAAGCAGGTCCAGGGAACTACAGGCCAACCAGCTTGACCTCAATCTCTGGAAAGATTATGGAAAAAATTATCAAAGAGACCATTCTTGACAAGCTGGATGATGGCAATATCCTGAGGGACAGCCAGAATGGGTTTATTGCACGTAGGTCTTGCCTGACCAATCTCATCTCCTTCTATGACCAGGTGACATATCACCTGGACAAGAGAGAAGAAATTGACATCATATATCTGGACTTTAAAACAAGCATTTTTTAAAATAGGATCAAAGGATCTGGTGTCCCTCGATCTCCTCTTGAAAAAATTGGCTAACTGTGGCATTGGCTACATCACAGTCTGATGGCTGGGAAATTGGCTTCAAAGCCAGACTCAGAGAGTGGTGGTCAACGTAAATGAATCATCATGGTGCTCCGTGACTAGTGGTGTCCCCCAAGGCTCCATTCTTGGACATGTTCTCTTTAACGTCTTTATCAACGATGTGGATACTGGTGTCAGAAGTGGACTGGGCAAATTTGCTGATGACACCAAACTTTGGGGTACAGCATTCACACCTGAGATAGGCTGGTGATCCAGGATGACTTGGATAGGGTCAAAAAGTGGGCAGATACAAACCTGATGACATTCAATACTGACAAAGGTAAGGTACTCCACCTTGGGTAAAAAAATCTGCAGCACGCTTATAGGCTCAACAGTGCTACGCTCAATAGCACAACAGCCAAAAGAGACTTGGGGATCATGATTGACCACAAAATGAACATGAGCCACCAATGTGATGTCACAGCTGGTAAAGCAATCCAAACTCTGGCTTTGCTTCTCAAGTAAATCCCAGAATGTTATCTTCCCACTGTACTTGGCCTTGGTGATGCCGCAGCTGGAGTACTGCATCCAATTCTGGGCTCCACAATTCAAGAAGGATGTGGAGAAGCTTGAGACAGTCCAGAGGAGAGCCATGTGCATGATCAGAGGACAAGAGAATAGGCCTTCTGAAGGGAGGCTGAGAGCCATGGGACTCTTCAGTGTGGAAAAGCTCAGGCTCAGGGGTGACCTGGTGGTAGCCTATAAATACATCATGGGTGTGCATCAGGATCTGGGGGAATGCCTGTTCACCAGAGCGCCCCAAGGGATGAAAAGGGCCAGCAGTCACAAACTCCTCCAAGACCATTTTAGGCTGGACATAAGGAAAAACTTCTTTGCTGTCCAAGCCCTCAAGGCCTGCAATAGACTCCCTCCAGAGGTGGTGCAAGCACCTACTCTGGACTCCTTTAAGACAGTTTTGTACACTTATCTTGCTGGGATCCTTTGAGCCTAGCTGACTTCCTGCCCTTGTGTCAGGGGGATGGACTCAATGATCTCTCAATGACAAGGGGGAAGAGATCAACATTGTATACCTCGACTTTAAAAAAGCCTTCGTTCTGGTATCCCACTATCACCTCTTGGCTAAATTGGCTAACTGCAGCCTTGACGTTGCCACTATCTGCTGGCTGGGGAACTGGCTCCACGGCAGGACCCAGAGGGTGGTGGTCAATGGGAGCCAATCATCTTTGTGCACTGTGACCGGTGGGGTACCACAAGACTCTGTCCTAGGGCCTATTCTGTTTAACATCTACATCAGTGATGTGGACATCGGTGTCAGAAGTGGACTGGCCAAGTTCACAGATGACACCAAACTCTGGGGTAAAGCATCCACACCTGTGGATAGGAGGGTGATTCAGGCAGATCTGGACAGACTCATGAAATGGGCAGACGAGAACCTGATGGTGTTCAACACCAAAAAATGCAAGGTTCTCCACCTGGGGAGGAAAAACCTGCAGCATGCTTATAGGCTTGGTAGTGCTATGCTGGTTAGCACTACAGATGAAAGGGACTTGGGGGTCATGGTTGACCACAAGATGAACATGAGCCTTCAATGTGATGCTGCAGCTAGTAAAGCGAGCAAAATGCTGGCTTGCATCCATTAATGCTTCTCAAGCAGATCCCGGGATGTCATTCTCCCATTGTACTCGGCCTTGGTGAGGCTGCACCTGGAGTACTGCGTCCAGTTTTGGGCTCCACAATTCAAAAAGGATGTGGAGAAGCTTGAGAGGGTGTAGAGGAGCTCTTCAGCCTGGAAAAGCGCAGGCTCAGGGGTGATCTGGTAGCCACCTATAAGTTTATTAGAGATGCTCACCAGGATCTGGGGGAAGGTCTGTTCACCAGAGCCCCACAAGGGATGTCAAGATCGAACAGTTACAAATTCCACTGTGACCAATTCAGGCTGGACATAAGAAAGAATTTCTTCACTGTCCGAGCACCCAAGGTTTGGAATAGACTGCCGCCGAAGGTGGTTCAACCACCCACTTTGAACACCTTCAGGACACATTTGGATGCTTATCTTGCTGGAATCCTATGATCCGTGCTGACTTCCTGCCCCTGGGGCAGGGGGCTGGACCTGATGATCCTCCAGGGTCCCTTCCAGCCTAAATATCTATGAAATCTATGAAATCTCTCAAGGTCCCTTCCAGCCGTAATGTCTATGAAATCTATGAAAAACCTGCCTGTGATGAAGCCATGCTGGCTGTCATTCAGAATCGTATCTTCTACAAGCATATCGCACAGACTCCTTGACGAATTTTTCCAGGACTTTCCCTGGGCTAGAAGTTAGGCTAATTGGCCTATAGTTGCCCAGGTCCTCTCTCCTACCCTGCTTGAAGATGGGCACAACACTGGCCCTCTTTCAGTCCTCAGGGACCTCCCCAGGGCATCACGAGTTTTGAAAGACTTTCACCAGGGGTTCTGCAATGACTTCAGCCTTCCCAGATGAAGTTCATCTGGTCCTGCTGACTTACAGATGTCTAATTTTAATTTATTAAGTACCAGTTCAATGTCAATTGTACGAAGGTGGTCATTCCCACCACGCCTGTTCTGCACTCTATCTAGCATGATTTTCTCTTTGGTCCAATGTAATACCAAAGAAAAGTAGTCATTCAGGAGTTCAGGAGGGCCTCAGGTAGGTAGATATACTGACACCAGTGATCGCAATCACTACAGCAGCCACTACACACTATGTACTACATGGGTTTGAATGAGTGAGTGCATGTGTGCTATGTGCTAAGGTGATCAGTACTACCCATAAAGTTTGCATTTATGATTTTATTGGTAACTTTACATCCCATCTAATAAACTAGAATTTATTATGATCCTGTGAGTTGGTCCTTTGTAGCCAACATTAGGACAATCTGCTAGTGATGGAAACATGTTTTGGAGTGATGTGAAAAGGATTTTTCCAGATAATCTCAACCCAAACTCAGCTGCTTATTCAGGACTATGTACCTAGCACAGGCCTGAGTTGAGGGGTGTCAGTTGTCAGTCTGGCATGTGAAAACTGAGCTTCAGTTTAGGTAGCACCTAGCCCAGACTTCTTCAGTAGAGTCCCCCAGAGGTGGAGATGTGTGCTTTCAGGAGATCAAAATAGGATTTTGTGCCGCCATAATTCTGGACCCAAATCAGCTCCTTATTTGAGTCAATGTACTTACCTCATAGGCTTGGGAGTCTGCCAGTTGGCTGGCTGGCACTCAAGACTAGGGCTAGAACCTTTTCAAAATGCAACCGTGGGACACCTGCCCACCTGCTGTCCCCCTCTTTCTGCCCCCCTATAAGCGGCACAGCCAGAGCAGAGCTGAACAGAGCCTGGGGCAGGGGGGAGAGAATGTAGGCTGCCCACTGCGAGGCTCAGGGCTTCCAGGCCAGTAGAAGAGACCTGGTGTAGGAGGTTGGAGAGACTTGGTGCTGCCACTGCTGCCACTGGTACCACCTGCACTACCATGGTGAGGTGCCCCCTGCCCACCTGGCAGCAGTGGGGATGGCAGCATGGAGTTCTGCTCCTTGATGCTGCTGGGCAGGCAGGGGGCACCATGCCATGGTGACACAACTCATGCGGGACTTCTTGTGGCTGTGGCACCACTAAGCCTTCCCACTGGGTCCTGCTCATTGGATTGAGGAGGCCCTGAAGGGAGAGCAGCAAGACAGGGAGTGCTGAGCCTGCAGCAGGCAGCTCACATCCCCCCTCACCCTGAGCACAAATCGGGGGGGAGGGATATGTGCCTCCCCCATGGCACCCTCCTTGGAAGTGCAGACAGCAGCAGGAAACTGCCCCCCACCCCCGGCAACCCCTCCAGGTGAGCTGCCTGCAGTCATGCCTTCCCACTCCACTCCTGGGCCATACCACCCTGGTTGGGCAGTGCCCCCAGCTGCCAACCCTGCTCCACTCCTTCCCTCGCCAGGTGTGTCTCAATCTGCTCCATTCTCCCCTATGCTCCCTCCACCTTCATAGACTTACCTTCAGGCAGCTGGGGGAGCCACTCTCCACCGCTGTCTGTCTGTACTGCTGGCCATGCATATGTGTGCGCACACACCAATGCACATGCAGCCTCTACATTTTTCTCCTTTAAAGGAGAAAATCCGCATTTTTCTGCAGTGAATAGAAAACTCAGATCCCTGCATGTGATACTGGGATAATAGATAACTGTTGAAGGGAATTCAGGACAAATACCGACCTGAAGTCATTCAGCTCCAGACTGTGATTTGACATTTATATTTCATAACTGTCCCACACAATTAGGGATTTTAAAAATAATTTAAATATATTTCTATATATAGATATAGAGAGAGAGAATTATTTATATACATCCTTTATCATAAACTTTCCATCACACATCTTCAAACTGCATTAAGAAATCTGTGCTTCCCATTACAGCAAATGCACCCACTCTCCTGCACACCCACCCTCCACCCTCACCTACCCAATCACAGTCCTTTAGTCCAAACTCCAATTTGGGGTTTACCTTCTCAGTTCATTCATTGTCCTTGTTGCTGGCCATGTTGCTGTCACTTCTGCTGCTTCTGATCCTGTTGTAGTCCTTCTCGCAGTCTCCAGGTCCAGTTACATCTCTGTCCTCTTCGTTCTCTGTGTCCACTTCCCCTCCCAGGGGGGCGTCTTTGAACAACCTGTGCCAGGTTTCGCTTTTCCAGATGAAGTTGGCTGCATCTTCTCCATCCTCTCTCACTGATTTCCGGTGGTAGGACTGAAGTTCACTCAGAAACATTTTAACATAGTCTGTTTCCTTGAGCTTGGTGTCCCTGTATAACGGGACGTTCCTGCATTGCCACAGGGTGCTCCTGACACAAGACACAAACTGGTCGAAAGGCATTGTCTGGGACTCCTGCTGCTCAGTTAGATATCCATACATCACCATCTCCCTTGTCATCAGCCTAACTCCCGTTACTCTTTCAAGGAGCCAACCTACCTTTTTCCATACACCCTTGGCATACAGGCAATGCCCCAGGAGGTGGTCAGTGGTGTCTGCTTCTTGGCAAGTTTCCCTGGGGCAATTGAGTTGAATCCCTCATCCATCCCTGTACCTCCATTCCCTCACTGGGAGTGCTCAGTGTGCTATCAGCCAGCTCAGGTCCCTGTGGTCTTTGCAGTGGTTCTTGTGGAAGATCCGGTTTCAGATGGCTTGGCAGTCCTCGTTGGGGAGCATCTCCACAGTTGATAGCCTGTCTCTGTCCCTGACTGCCTTCTATATCTTTTTGTGGTTGGACATGGTCTCTGGGTTTTCCTTCTGTAGCCCGTACTTTCTCCAGAACTTGTTCAGAACCCTATAGAACCAGGGCTGCTCCATGGTCCACAGTCTTGTGTTGGTACACCCCCCACCATCTCAGAAGGTAACCTGCAAAAAACTTTACTAGATAGTAGGGCTGTGAAAAATGGCACTGTTCCATTTTGATGGAACAGTGTTTCATTTTGAGTTTCATTTCATTTCAAAACCACTGTTCCATTTTGTTTCATTGAAACTGTTTCGACACTGTTTTGACATTTCACCCATAGTCTATAATGAGGAACATGAAACTGCCAATAACTTTGTTATTTCTTGCCTGATTTGGATGCAACTTGCAGAAATGATAGCCCCTTATGAGGCCAAGAAGTCTGCCAAGCTTCAAGGAGATAGGTGCAGAGGTTTCTGGGAAACTGCACCTCAAAAATCTTGAAAGCAAAACTAGTGTCACTTGTAAGTGTGAAGGCACAGGAAGGTAAAAAATTGCACCGATGGTAGCTCTTGATGAGGCCACAAAGCCTACCAAGTTTCAAGGAGATAGGTGCAGGGGTTTCTGAGAAACTGTACCTCAAGCTGCTGACAAGCAAAACTCATGATGTGTGACTGTTCATAGAATCATCGATTGTTAGGGGCTGGAAGGGACCTTGAAGATCATCAGGTTCAGCTTCTCTCCCCTCCCCCACTCCAGGCAAGAAGACAGCTGGGGTCAAGTGACCCCGGCGAGGTGACTGTTCAGTATCCTCTTGAAAACCTCCAGGGAAGGTGTCTGCACTACCTCTGGAGGGAGTTTATTCCACAGTCTGGACACCCTGACTGTGAAGGAGTTTTACCTGGTATTAAGCCTGAAGCGGCCTTCCAGGAGTTGATATCCATTGGTCCTGGTCTTTTGCAAGGGTGCCCAAGCAAAGAGTTGCTCATCGAGCTCCTGATGCACTCCTCTGATACAGCGGTAAGCCACTATCAAATCCCCTCTCAACCTTCTCTTCTTTAGGCTAAAGAGGCCCAGGTCCCTCAGCCTTTCCTCATATGGGTTGCCTTGCAAGTCCCTGATCATACATGTAACCCGGGCAGTACACCAAGAGGTACCCCTTCTCCAATTGAAGGGATCAAAGTAGGTGAACAAGTGCTGTGGGAGGTGTAGGGACTCTCCTCCCCCTATAGAGCAGAGCCAGACCACCAATGGGGACTTAACCATATACCTTTTAATGAGAGAACAGTACTAGGAACATAACCAGTATAAACCAGGGGTATACAACAACACCCCAAGGGGGGCAGGATTCAACAAGGATTAGACACTTACAATCATAGACATATTAATTCAGTTGACAAAAGACAGGGTTAACAAAATATAAAACACAAACAGCAGAACAATCAATACTGGTTGGTGAAATATAAAATGCACAAAATATAAAATGTCAAACAACAAGGCCTAGGTACCTGGAGGAAGAGAAAACACAATGACCCCTTTCCACTGCAACAAGAATTTCTTATTATTTTACTCACCCCAGCTGGGACTTGAACTCAGATTTTCCCCTATGATAGGCAGAAACCTCTACCACACAGCCACCAGTGCTGGTACTATACCCAGCTGCTAGAGGTCTTGGCAGTCCAGAATTCCCAGCCTTACATCAAGCTGCCTGACCTCCTATTGGAGGAGCTGGAAGCAGAGCTGAGAACCTCTCAGGTTGAGGCTCAGGTCCTTGCTGGAGGTGGGGAGCCTCTCCTGCTGGCCACATGTCGCGCTGTTGAGGGTCCAACTGCTGCCTGCAGGTCCCACTTCTCCAGGTGCTCTTGGGGCAACTGCTCCCACCCCACTGGCCCAGCTCTTTGAAGCTCCTTCCTTGTGGTCCCTTGCTGGTGTCCCCTGAGTCAGCCACGCTGCCCCTTTTATCCCCCTCCAGGTGACCCAAGAGACCAATCAGGGGACATGGAAAGTGAGTCTCTGGCACCTGATTGGAGAGGAAAGGGAATCCCAAGCCCTCCAATCATCTTTTACCCCTTCAAAACCCCTGGGCCAAATCATTACCAGATTTGTGAGGAAACGGAATCCCAAGTCCTCCAATCATCTTTTACCTTTTCAAAACCCCTGGGCTAAGTCACTGCCAGCTAGCCTGTCACATCCTAGTGGCTCTTCTCTGGATCCTCTCTAGCTCTTCCACATCCTTATTGTAGTGCAGTGCAGTGCCCAGAACTGGACACAATACTCTAACTGTGTTCTCACCAGTGCCAAGTACAGCGGGAGTATCACTTCCTTAGTTTTACATATGATGCACTGGTTGATGCATGCCAGTGTGTTGTTTGCCCTGCTGGCCCCTGCATCACACTGTCAGCTCATGTACTTGCAGAAGTCAGTCGTTACTACTAGGCCTCTTTCAGCTATGGTGCAGGTCAGGTTGTCACCTCTGAGTCTGTATGTATGTTGAGGGTTATTTGCCCCCAGATGGAGCACCTTACACTTGGAAGTGTTAAACTTCATCTGGTTCTGGTTTGCCCAACTCTCAAGCCTATCCAGGTCCGCCTGTATCAGCAACCTATCTTCTGGTGTATTCACGGTGTCCATAACTTGGTGTCATCCACGAATTGGTAAGCAAACTTTTCACTCGGCCATCAAATCATTGATAAAAATGTTGAAAAGCATGGACCCCTGAGGGACACTACTAGCCACTTCACACCAAGATGATATGGATCCATTCACAAGAACTCTTTGGGTCCTACCTTGTCGCCAATTTCCATCTCACTGAACCATCAAGCAGTCAAACCCACAATCTTCCAGTTTTTCCACAAAGATATTGTGGGATACTAGATCAAAAGCCTTTTGAAAGTCTAAGTATATAACATCTACCTTGTCTCCTATGTCCAGGTGGTGAAAGACATGGTTGTAGAAGGAAATGAGATTGGTAAGACAAGACCTACCCGTGATAGAGCCATGCAGGCTGTCATTCAGAATCTTACCTTCTGTGAGCATATTGTACATAGATTCTTTAATGAGCTTTTCCAGGATTTTCCCTGAGATAAAGGTTAGGCTGATTGGTCTGTGTGCGTGTTAAGGCACAGTGGGGTGAAAACTGCAGGCATGCTAGGCCCTGCTGAGGCCATGAAGCCTGCCAGCTTTCAAGGAAATAGGTGCAGGGGTTTCTGGGAAACTGCACCTCAAGCAAAACTCATGACATGTGTGACTTTGTGTGTGTGTTAAGGTGCACCCTCACTGGCGCTGGGGCCTCTACACAGCACAGCAGTGTGCCCCAATGAGGTCTTCTCCTCCCCTACAACCTCAGCTCAGTCCACCACTTTAAATGACAACAGGTAATAACTTAGCAAGCAGCACAGTAGCATCAGCAGCATCTCAGGCAGCCAAACTATCACAGAGCCTTTCTTTCCTTTCCCACAGGAACTTCTCCAGCAGCTGCCAAAGAACTCTCCCTGCCAGCCCCAGCCCCAGCCCTAGCCCCAGCCCCGGGGCTTAGAGGTGCCTGGGACCCTGTGTCCTTCTGGCCAGGTGCTAGGGGTGTTGGTTTAAGGATTAGGCACTGGCAGACAAGGTCCTTTGTGTCAATCTGGTATCTTTTAGCAGACCAACTGAATAGTTAGAGAAAGCCAGGACAGTGAGAGGTTGTGTTTTGATTTTATGGAGAGGACTTTTCCTTGAATGTCTGATGCAACTAAGTGGCTTATGGTTAATAAAATGAGAATTTTTATAAAATAATTGAATGGTAGAAATAGGGATGTTGTTTTGATATATAAATGTACACATGTTACTTGGGTTATGGGTGTGATGGGCTATGTTGTGTTTTTATGTTTATACCAGTCAATTGCCCATCAAGAATGATGCTGGGGAGGGGGCTGGGGTGGAGTGCTGCCACCTAACGCTCCATGCTGCCGCTGTTCTGCCTCTTGCAGGGAAAAGGGTGGAGGAGCCAAGTCCAGCGCTGCTGGCCTTGGCTCCCCTTCCCTCTGTCCGATCCTCAGCATGGCTTCAAAATCATGGCGGTGCTCCCCCACGCTTGGAGCACTCTGATTGGCTGTTTCCATCAGCCAGTCAGAGTGCGAATAAAGCATTACAGACAGACAGACAGACAGACTTAGGCTTTTATAATGTTAGAATGTTTATTATTAAAAACAACTGAATAGTTAAAGAAATATAACTTAGGAAGCTTTCAGGTTGAAAAACCCTTCATCAGGCTGAGGAAGCGCCTGCAGTTGGTGTGTGTGCTGTTCCTGGATGGAAGGAATAGTAAAGAAACCAGAGGCTGGCATGCAATGCAGGGAAGAAAGCCAGTCAGTGAAAATGGAAATGGAGGTGTCAGGGGGTGAGGGACAGGGTGGGGTAGGGAAGAAGGAGGATGTAGCAGGTAAAAGTGGAGGGGTACCTGAGGAGTCAGATGTCCAGCAGGTTGCAGTGTGTCATAAATCCAATGTCTATATTGAGCCTATGACTATCTGTATCTAGGAAGCTGATGAAATGAAGTTCATAGGCCCGACTCTGAAAAGTGGTTTGTAAATTCGAACAAGCACCGAACCTTGCTAACCTAACCTCATCACCAGACCTGAAGCCAACTTCCTACAGCTCAAACACAAAACCTGCCAACAATCTCCAGTACCCCCACAAACTGTACACCAGAATCTATCAAAGACAAGAATACCTAACTACCTGTGGGGGCACATACCTCACAAAAAAACCCCAGTCTATCTCCAGTCTCTCAGGCCTGATTCTGAAAGGGAATTTACAAACCACTTTTCACAGCTGGGCCTATGGACTTCACTCCATCAGCCTCCTAGGTACAGAAACTCATAGACTCAATATAGGCAGTGGAATTCTAGCACACTGCAACCTGCCGGATGTCTGACTCTCCAGGTACCTCTGCACTTTTGCCTGCGCTGTTATCCCCCCACCCCCAGCCTGTCCCTCACCCCTTGACACTTCTATTTCCATTTTCACTGACTGGCTTCCTTGTCTGCATTGCGTGCCAGGCTAGCCTTTGGCTTCTTTACTATTCCTGCTATCCAGGACCAGGAGACATGCAAACTGCAGGTACTTCCTCAGCCTGACAATGGGTTTGTCAACACAAAAACTGGCATCCCAGGCAGCTAAGCTGAGCTCACCAGGAGCCTCACAACTTCACTGCAACCAGCAAGCGTCAGGCCTGCCAAAGATGTGACAGGACTAGGCTTTCCCCAACCAGGACTGTCTGCATGCATGCATTAGCTGGAGGTTATGGTGCCTCCTACCCACTTTTCACCAGGGGATCATTTGTCCTGGCATTTACAGGGCTGCCGTACCTCCAGAAGTCCCACCAGGCCTCCCTACCTCAGCAGGGTGCAGTTTTAGTGGTCATGCCCAGGACCTGGGTTCTCCTTCTTCTCCATAGCCCCAGTCCATACCTCCAAATTCATCCTGGCAGGGACATGTTCTTCCCCTGCTGCCTGGTGATGCAGTGAGTGCCCCCTCCAGCTCTGACAGTGGGGCAGTAACTGGTTTTTAAAAAATGCAAAAAGGAAATAGGAAATGGACAGAGTGAGGAGGGTGGCACTTCCTCCATCTGTACATGGAACTTGGGGAACCCCAGCAGTGGGAGGTTTACCTTCAAGCACACCAGGTGCTCCACCAAACCAGGATCCAAGCAGGTGTGGTTGGGTGTCACTACATCCCCAGCAATGCTGTACACTCTTGTGCTTGGAACACTGGTCAGTGGACAGGACGTGTTTGCAGGCTACCATGGCCAGATCTGGCCACATATAGCTGTGGCTTGCCCAATAGGTCAAGGGGTCACACAGGAGCAGCTCCATGTCATCGGCAAAATAGGTAGCCACCAAGGCCTGAGTGCTACCTGCCTGATGGTGGGGTGTGGTGGCTCTGGACCCCACCATGGAAGCCATGCCCTTGGCCCACATTGGCAGTGACTGTGGTAGAGGAGGAGACTAGCTAGTGGATGGCATGCTAGCATGGGACAGTGGATCACCCTCTTCCATGTTCCCCTGCCTCCGCTGTTCTGCCTCCCCAACCCTCTTCATCAGCACCTCCATCCACTGATTCAGGTTTGGCTGCTGCATACATTACCCTTCACCCTTGGATCACACATGGCAGCCAGCACGTGGACCATACTGATGCCCGTACGGATGCCATTTCCTGATGCCCTCCTTCAGCTGCCTCACCAGTGCCTGCACATCTGGTGACAGTGGCTTGCCCCAGCCAGGAACATTGATCCCCTGGAAGCTCTCCATTTGCTCTGAAGTTCCCTCACTATGGGGATCACCTGGCTAAGGAGGGCATTGGCAGCACTGAAGGTCTTGGTGACCTCGAGGAAGGGCTTGAGGACCACCAAGATCTGGGAGATGGTATCCCACTCAGCTCTGTTAAGGGGACCACCAATCCCAATCTCCCTGAACAAGGCTACCTCATGAATAGCCTTCTGTTGCTCCACCAGCCTCGTGAGCATCAGGTATGTGGAGTTCCACTGAGTCTCCACCTCCTGCATGATTTTGTTCTGCGGGATGTTCAGCTCTGCTTTTTTATCCCGCAGCATCTTACCCCCCTTGATTCTCCAGTGGAAGTATCCCGTCACCTTCCTGCATTAATGAGCAGATGAGAACCTGATGGTGTTTAACACCGAAAAATTCAAGGTTCTCCACCTTGAGAAAAAAAACCTGCAGCATCCTTAAGGCTCGGCAGTGCTACGCTGGCTAGCACTGTGGAAGAAAGAGACTTGGGGGTCATCATTGACCACATGATGAACATGAGCCTGCAATGTGATGCTGCGGCTCGTAAAGTGACCAAAATGCTGGCTTGCATCCATAGATGCTTCTCAAGCAAATTCCAGGATGTCCTTCTCCCCCTGTACTCGGCCTTGGTGAGGCCACAGCTGGAGTACTGCGTCCAGTTTTGGGCTCCACAACTCAAAAAGGATGTGGAGAAGCTTGAGAGAGTTCAGAGAAGGGCCATGTGCATGATCAGAGGTCAGGAAAACAGACCTTATGATGACAGGCTGAGAGCCATGGGGCTTTTTAGCCTGGAAAAGC
>NW_017728923.1:7018083-7025649 GCF_001723895.1 Crocodylus porosus | reverse complement strand
GTGGTTCAAGCACCTACATTGAGCACCTTCAAGAGTAAATTGGATGCTTATCTTGCTGGGATCCTAAGACCCCAGCTGACTTCCTGCCCTTTGGGCGGGGGGCTGGACTCAATGATCTCCCAAGGTCCCTTCCAGCCCTAATGTCTATGAAATCTATGAAATCTATGAATGCCGGCCAGCGAAGATAAAAGTGGTGGCAGCTGCAATGGGATGGGGGGATGGCCCCGAAGAGGGAAATCCGCTGACAGAGGAAGAAGAAGGTGAGGCCCTGCGGCATTTGGGGAAGGACAGGGAGCCAGAGCTGGAGGAGCCGGAGGGAAGGAGCCGGCGGCAGCGTCCAGGAGTCGGCAGCAGACAGGAGGCGTCTGGACAGGATGGCGGCGAAAGGAAGTCACCGCGAAGGACTCGCTGGAGCCAGGTACACTCGGGGCGTGGTAGGGCGACAAGGATCCCTAAGGAGGAGCCAGATCGGGGCAGGGTCGCTGCTGGGACCACGGATGCCCGAGCCCATTAGAAAGCATAGGTCCTAGGGGCTGAGGAGCTGGAGCCTGATCCATAACTATAGAGGCTCAACCCTTTCAGTATAGGGAAAAGGGGTAAAGGAAGGCGGCAGAGGGGCAAGAGGAGTCTTGTGCCACCTCCTCAGGGCCAGCTCCAGAAGGTGGCGTAAGGTCAGGGTGCAGGGGTGGTTGGAGCCCTGTGTACATCCGTTGGGTGGACCCGGGCAATAAGAACC
This sequence comes from Crocodylus porosus, assembly GCF_001723895.1. NCBI lineage: Eukaryota > Metazoa > Chordata > Crocodylia > Crocodylidae > Crocodylus > Crocodylus porosus. The sequence continues at coordinate 7,024,913 of NW_017728923.1, read as the reverse complement.
TGTCAGACAACTCCCCCCATTGATGATACATCAAGACATGGCAGGAGAGAGTGGGGTGGTGACGCGGTGAAAGAACACCCGTTTTTGCCCTCAAGGGTCTCGGGGCGGGACCAACATCCGAAGGGCGGCGCCCTCAGAAGCGAGCAAAGCCTGGCGGTCACAGGGCCAACTGCCTGCTTACTCTCCTGCCATGCCTTGATGTTGATTGATTGTAATTAGTGGGAGGCTGCCCACTTTACGCACCCTGGTGCCAGGGGGCGCTGTCTGCGGCTCCTTTTTCCTCCCCTACACCACAGCCCAAGCCTCGCAGATGGTACTAACTTGGTCCCCACAGTTTCCCTTACTCTGGGGCTTCTTGCTGCCCCCCTTACTCTGGGGCTTCTCGCTCCTTGTGGCCCTCTCTCTGGGCTCTTCACTGGCCCCTTGCTCTGGGGCTCCTCACTGCCCTCTTGTTCTGGGGTTGGGGCCAGTGCACCCCAGATGCTGTGCCCTCTCTGGTGCCAGGAATTCCACGCTACTGTGGAGTCCTTATGAGGCCTCCTCCAACCCCTTAAAAGCCTCACCCGGTTCTCCAGTGTAACAACAAACACAAAAACACGAAGCCCCCGGGCTATAATATAAAAAGCTAAACTGTCTGGCCAAAACAACATTCAATCCCTACTGGGAAATACTCCAACCCATGGCAGCAACCAGGGGATGCTCATGCAGTCAGGCTTCTCCCCTCTCTCTGCACTGGCCAAGCTCCCCCTTCTTTGGCCTCCAGAGGGGAACTCTCCCTCCTGGCCTCACACCTGGGCTTAAGAAGGGCCAAGCCCTACCCCTTCCTGTCAGCTGGCTCCACCGGTTGCCCTAGCAAGCAGCACCTGTGCTGCCCTGGTGACTGGCAGCTGAGCCTCCCCTCTCTTGCCACTAGGGGTCTCTCCCGAGCCATTTCTGCTCTCAGGCGCTCTGCAACAGGCACAAAGAAGCATCTCCTGAGAAGTCCATTTCAAATAGAAAAAGAAGTGGGGGAAAGCTGTGACATATGTGTACGTTTGTACAGTGCAAAATGAAGCTCATCAAATGTTTTGCAATGAAGTGATTGCTGTAGGACCTTAACAAGTATTCTTCGGCTCTGTTAACTATGTCCTCAGAAAGCATGTTAACTTCAGCAAAACCTAAAAGGAATTCTCTGGTGATACATTCAATGCTGGCAGTTTTGTTCCCACTTTGCTGGTGACATCACATTCTGTGAGAATGTGAGCATTAATAAGAACACTTCACAAAGTTGGTCCTAGGGCATGTGTAGACGAAATGGGCATTAATGTAGACTGCCTCAAAATTTTAACACAGCTTTTTTTTTGGTGTGGCACATTTGTGCTTCCATGACACAGCATTCGTGTTTGTACAGCATAGCACTTTTGAGCAAGTTAAGTCTCCTGTGTCATTCCCCACAGATTTCAGTAGGGGGAGTCAAATACCAATCGACCCCCCGTAATGCCTTTCCTAATGTGTTACAACAGGAGGCACATGTAAACTGGTCTCCCCGACCTCACCCTGGCCTCTCACTAGGAATCTCCCCTGGGCACGGTCACCCCAAAAACCTTGCCACTTGCACCCACCTATGCTTGGTCAATCGGTTTTGTCTCTCTCCATCAGTATGCAATTGTAACCTCCCATGCCACTCACTAATGCACTTTGCTTTTTCTGGCCTTTTGGGCGCCTGTCTCTTTTCTGGTCAACAGCTTGTCATCTGGGCAGATACATTAAAAGATCCCCAGGGATTCTTTCCTGCCACATCTTGTTGGTATTGGTTATTGTTGAGAGGGTGTTTTAAAGTCCTGCCTCCCCATGTTCCCTCATTCGGCCCTCTTGCCCAGCCTCCCGTTTTGGGACTCTGCCTCCCCTATACCCCACCCTGTGCCAACCAAAGATGTTGATTCCGTGCCACAACTGAGACAAAGTCTGCTTGTCACAGTAAGGGCTTTAGCCTTTCTAGGTTCAAAGTCAAGTTTGGGCAGTGTACCCTCAGGCTTTAAGTTAGCATAACTTATATTTCTATCTGCCCTTGGTTGCCTTGCTCCCAGATACACTCCTTTTTCTTTTGGTTTTGACTCACAGTATGTTGTGGTTTCTCTTCTCTTTCTCTCCCCAGGCTCGCCACAGTTCCAGTCCCAGCCAGCTGCATCCAGGATCCAGGGTCCCATCCCAGGTAAGAGCTTAGGCTCTGCTGAGCCAGTGTTGTCTAGGCATGTGCCATCCTGGGGCTGCCACCACTCGCCCCCATCAGGGCTACAGTGATCCTGGCCACTCCAGAGGACCCACTTCCGGTCTTCCTCAATTGCTGTCTGGTGAGGTTTTTATTCCTGCTGAAGGGGGCTGGCTGGCAAACCAGCATGGGCACACCACCATAAAGCGCGTCCACACTGACACGAATGCACACACCAGTTCTCCCGTGGCCCGCTACAGCCGCTGTGGTTTTTCTTCTTCTGATTTTGGCACAGTGTGTTCTCTTGCAGCGGTAACTCTTTCACCGTGTTTCCGGCCCTCGGCAGAGTCCCACCAGCTCCATGCCTCCCTCTGCTCCTGTTCACCAGGTAAGTATTTATCTGTGGTGATATCCCTGCCACAGCAATCCCAAAGTCCCCATCACAATCCCCATTCCAAAGATCAGCTGTGTAAATCCTCCCCTCCCATTCCTTTCCGTTCCCATCCCACCATGCTACAAATATATGTGCTTTTTCTTTTATTTACTATATAACTGCTATGATATCATAAAATGTTGAGGGTTTAGAGTAGTTGTTTGTTGCTGCCTGATTGATTGGTGATTGCTGTTGATGGTGGCAGCGGTGAGCTCGTCTGGCTTCTTTTTTGTTCTGATGCTTTTGGACTACATTTCCCAGCATTCCCAAGCTCATTGATCACTGAACCATTTCCAATGGGGGCTCCCATTGGAACCTTCCCATTCCCTCCCCTGGTTCCACCATTGATCTGTTTGGGTAGTGTGACATATGGCTTTTGGAGGTCTGTTATGAAATGTTTTATAAATATTTTCAAAATGTTTTTGAAAATGTGGGTTGCTATTTGGCTTGGTCCCCCACCCACCTAGCCCGCCAAGAGGTATAGTTAAATTTCTTGCCCACGTGGGGGGTGGGACAGACTCATTCAGATGTAGGTAATGGCATTTAATGCCTCCCTCCCCCAAACCACTGACAGTCTGGAAGCAGCAAACCCCTGGCCCAGATTTCCTCCCCTTTCCCTTGATCATCCTTCCCTCTGCCCTGCATCTGACACACTGCATGCCCCTATAGAAAGACTCAGATTTAAAGTGTAAATTAATTTATTTTAACATAACCAAGAGATAGAACAAAGCACTCCTAGGTGTTGTTGTCAGCAATATATCCCACCAGACACTCATGCACAAGGGCTGCCCAACCAGCCTCTCCTTGAGGATTTCTCCTCGGTCCTTGTGCTGCTGCTGCCCAGACACATCTCTGTTGTCTGGCCACTGCCTGTCATGCTTCTTCCCACGACTCACAGATTTCATAGATTTCATAGACATTAGGGCTGGAAAGGACCTCGGAAGATCTTCGAATCTAGCCCCTGCCCCAGGGACAGGAAGTCAGAAGGGATCATAGGATCTCAGCAAGATAAACATCCAAATTTCTCTTGAAAGCATTCAAGTAGGTGCTTGAACCAGCTCTGACAGCAGTCTATTCCAGACCATGGGGGCTCAGACAGTAAAAAAGTTCTTCCTTATGTCCAGCCAGAAACAGCCCTGGAGGAGTTTGTGACTGTTTGACCTTGTCATCCCTTGGGGCGCTCTGGTGAACAGACGTTCCCCCAGATCCTGGTGAGTACCCCTTATAAACTTATAGGTTGCCATCAGATCACCCCTGAGCCTGCACTCTTCCAGGCTAAAGAGTCCCATAGCTCTCAGCCGCTCATTATATGGTCTGTTGTCCTGACCTCTGATCATGCACGGGGCTCTCCTTTGGACTCTCTCAAGCTTCTCCACATCCTCTTTGAATTGTGGAGCCCAAACCTTGCAAACTCCTTGCAAGCCTTTGTGCAGCTATCACAGATATTGTGCAGTACACAGGCTGCCACTACAAAGGCTGTGATACTTTCTGGTTCCATCTCAAGCCAGCACGTAAGTGCCCTCCATTGTCCTTTCAGTCAGCCAAAACCACATTCCACAGCCAATCTGCAACTGCTCAGACAGTAGTTAAAAAACAGCTTCTGCAGGTCGGTGACATTCCCTCCATAAGGCTTCATGAGCCAGGGCTTTAGGGAGTAGGCAGCAGCATCTAATATAACCAGGGGAAAGGTGACACTGCAGATCACTGTCTCCTCCACACTGGGTGCATAGTGACCTACAAGGCCAAGCAGAGGGGGGTTTCTGAACATGTGTGCATCGTGCGTGCTGCTGGCACCCTGGTATAAATGTTCGTGAACCAGCCCCGGTGGTACACCACAGCTTGCAGGATCACAGAGGCATATCCTTTCCTCTTTGTGAAAGCCCTCCTCTTCCCAACAGGACACAGCACTGGAATGTGAGTGCTGTCTAAAGCCCCCACACAGTTTGGGAACCCCTTATCATTGAAGCCATCATTGACTTGCTGCAGATTCGCCAGGCAAATAATTTTGTTTTTAAGCGACTTCCTTTAGCAGCTGGCATACCTCATGAGTTGCCAACCTGGCCGTCCAGGCAGCCCCACTGAACTGTTTCACAATGTAGCAGAAGCTGGATGAGTTGGCCAGTTTCATGATGGCCATTGCAACCCTCTTGTCTGGTGGAATGGCCCAATGCATGTTAGTGTCCTGATTCACGATGTGGGGCCTCAGCATCGAGACAATATGATAGAACATCTCCCTTTTCATTCAGGACATCTCCAGCCACTGCTGGTTGTTCCAAGTCATCAGCATGATTTGCTCCCACCAGTCCAAGCAGCTCCATGCGGATGCTGGTCCTCCTCAGGGTTCTCAACAGAGCCCAATCATCTTCCACTTCTTTGCTTTCCTCTGGGTAATCCAAGTCCTCTGGGTACCTGTATCTTCTTCTTATTCTCATTGCTGTTAAAGCAGGGTGTAGCAGGGCACAAGGGTGCCTGCTACAGACGGTAGGAATAAGGGCTGCTGAAGCTCCCTAAGGCAGCACAGGTGTTGGTTGCCAGAGCAACCAGGCTGGCCACATGACCGGAAAGGGGCAGGGCTAGGCCTTTATAAACAGTCCAGGCCAAAGCCTAGCAGCAGTTCCCTTCTGGCAGCCTGAGGTGCAGGAGCTCTGCAGAAGAGTCCAGCAGAGAGGAGATGAGTGGTGCCGCCTGAGCACCTAAGGGACCGCACCATGGTGAGGGTGAAGAGAACCCTGGTTGAGACGCCTTTGCAAGAGGCCAGTTTGGGCCTGGACCCTTATGTTATAGCCGGTAGGCTTATTTTGAGTTAGAGCCAGTGGGCTGATAGCTTTGCTTTGTGGTAGGGTTGTCTGTGTGAAAACCGGAGGATTGGGTGAGGCTGTAGGGGTGCGAGGAGGCCTCACAGGAGCTCCCCAATAATCCGGGGGTTCCTGGTGCCCAGTGGGCACAGCGAGTGGTGCCGGGCGGGCACAGCTGTTTGTGCCGGTGGGGCGCGTGTTGGGGGTGTTGACCCTGACCGGAGGACCGGGTGAGGCTGTTGGGGTGCGAGGAGGCCTCACGGGAGCTCCCCAGTTGCTTGGGGGTTCCCAGTGCCCTGTGTGGGCAAATGAGTAGTGCCAGGGACGGCATGGTTGTTGGGTGCCAGGGGGCGCAGTGTCGGTGATAATGGCAAGACCGGAAAAAGCAGAGAGAAGCCGCAGGAGCGAGTGGATGCTCATTAGGAGCTCCCCAGTGGAGTGGGGGGGTTCCTGGGTGCCCTGGGAGGGCACAGCGATTAGTGCTGGAGTTGGCACTGTGAGTGAGCGCCGGAGAGGCGCGGTGTGGGGGGTGTTGAGACCCCAGCCTGTGAGGGCAGTGTTTGTCCAGTAGGGCGTACGACCCAGAAAGGGTTAGGGGGCCAGGCATGGCCACGGGCCACCTGAGCCCCGAGCACAGGAGGTGCGCGAGCTAGGCCCGAGAAGGCGGGTCTGGGGGCCAGGCAGGGCTAAGGCCACCTGAGCCCAAACTTGGGACACCCGAGTGTGGGCAAGAAGCGCGGGGAGCACAGCACAGGCCCCAGGGAGGGCAGATCAGGACAAGAGGCTCCAGAGTGAGCGATTGGTCTTCTACCAGCACAAAGTCCCAGAGAAGGGCAGGCACGCGGTAGAAGTCCCGGGGAGGGGCAGGCGCGCGAGAGTAAACCTGGAGAGGGGCGGATTTGCAGATAGGGACCCGACGGAGACAAACGTGCGACTAGGAGCCCAGACAGGGCTGAACGCGCGGTTAGAAGCTGTACAAGGCCGAGCGCGCGGGCAGGAGCCCAGGCAGGGCTGCGTGTACGGTTGACTGGCCCAGAGAGGGGTGCATATATTGGAGAGGCCCCAGGAGATGGGTGCTTGTATTGGGAAAAACTCCGAGAGGGAGTTTATAGGAGAAAGGCCCAGGAAGAGTGAGAGGGGAACAGAAGCCCGGGAGGGGCGAGTACACGACACAAGAACGTCCGGTACAGCTGCGAGGCTTGGGGCATGCTAAAGGGGAGGTTGGAGGCACGCGTGGCCCATAAGGCTGGGGCTCACCAGGGTGGTACACCCAGGACAGGGGACGGGAGACACTTGGGCACCGTGTCCAAGAGGACAATTAGGCAGCCTCCCATAGAGAACCATTTAAGATCAAAGATGTGGCGGGCGAGACAGAGGGTGCTGAGTCGCCCTGCTTGGCACGGTAGGGGCGCTA
>NW_017728923.1:7006681-7017983 GCF_001723895.1 Crocodylus porosus | reverse complement strand
AGGGGAACAGAAGCCCGGGAGGGGCGAGTACACGACACAAGAACGTCCGGTACAGCTGCGAGGCTTGGGGCATGCTAAAGGGGAGGTTGGAGGCATGCGTGGCCCATAAGGCTGGGGCGGGCGAGACAGAGGGTGCTGAGTCGCCCTGCTTGGCACGGTAGGGGCGCTAGGGGGATCACGGCCGCCCCGGCGCCCTGCCCCGTGACACAGGGATACACCTTGCCACTGAATCATCATTTTTATCCTTCTCAAGTGGTGCAGCAGTAATCCCCAAGTAAACAGAATTTACAGAAGCAGTTCCTCCTCCTGCTCACCACTGCATTGTGGACTCTTCACCGCATTGTTCTCCATCGTCATGCATTTTGTCCTTATTCTCCATTTTGCCTCTCTCTGTCAGCAGTGGCCTCTCGCCCATCTGCACCAAGCTGGGGGTAGGGACTTTAGGGTGTTGTGTGGTCTGGAGCTTGGTGTAGCTGCTTTTTCAACAAGTTACACTGGGGTATTGGGGCTTTTTCACATCCATTTAATCCTGAGATTAGCAGCCAATGGTGTTCTGATATAATCAAGCTTGCAAAGAAAAAGTGTTTTGCCTACTCCTCTCCTGGCAATGTAGGCTACTCAAAACTTTTGCCACTTCAAGGAAAACAAGCTGTGCTTCTGTAATAAAATTATTTTGCAGAAGCAGGCAGGTAGGTATCAATTTTTGCAACATTCTGGGCCGCTGAACAGCCATCCCAAAGGACAAGGGCCTTATTCACCTCATGCTCAACCCCATCACCAGATCTTTGTTGGTAAACTGGATGCTTCATCATCTTTGGGTATTTTGACACTTACAGGTAATGACTTCACAATCCTCAGAATTTTTCAAGACGGTCATGCAACCACAGACTGAGTATAGACGTGTCCCTCCTCCCCCCCCCAGCAAATTTTGCCCACTCCCTCTTACAAGTCATTTGTGCTGTTGGTCATGAACTGCTTTGCCATGTCTCAGAAAGCCAAGGCCAGCAGTATTTAACCGATAGAGGCTGATACCTCCAATGCCTGCGGACCCAACTGGACCTGGGAAGAACTGGAGGATTTAATCAATATTTGGTAGGGGCAAAGTATCAAAGACAGCCTGGAAAGTAGGAGGAATAATTATGTCAAGGTCACAAAAGACATGTAGGCGCAGGGGCACAATCATGACTGGACCCAGGTCCAGGGCAAGATGAAGTCCCTGAGGTCTGCATTTTACTGAGCCAAAGATGCAAGCTCTCATTGTGGGGCAGGTCGCACGATTGCTCCCTCCTATGACAAGCTGTCCATCATTCTCTCCAAGGATATGGGAGACAACCCGGGTATGGAGACTTTCAGCACTGGGGTTGTGCAGGAGGAGGCACTGGCAGCAGCCCCACCTGAGGGTTTCATGAGGGAAACCATGAGCAGCAGGTCTTAGCTGTACACAGACCTCTCCCTGCTCCCTGATGATCATGACTGGCAGGAAGAACCATAAGCCACCATGCACTTAGTGCCAGTTTGCCCCCCTGTTCCATGGACCAGCAGAGATGATGAAGTGAAGGAGATGGAGGGTCAGGAAGAATCCCATGGAGCCAATACATTATCTGCTGCTGTCAAGACCCAAGAACTTGCTGGACCACGTAAGTCTCTTGCCACTGCCAGGCAATGCTTAGGTTCATGCTGGTTGGGTTTGGGGAGCTGGGGAGGACAGGGAGAAATTCATGTGTCACTGTAGATGACTCACCATGCTCTTTCGGTGGTAGTGCATGACGGGTTTGATAGCTCATAATGTAACAGATGCCAAACTACTTATTTGCTTTAATTTTTTGCAGCTAGCATGGGCAGTGGCAGCTGTGGACCTGTTTCTGAAGCGGGTACTTGTAAGTTTTGGGCAGTACGAGTGGTGCCCCACTGTTGCAGAGTCTGTTTCAATGCCTGCCAGCATTTTCTGCACTGTATGGTGGGGGTGAGGGGTGTGTACTTTCCTCCTCTTGGGGGGGAAGGCAACCATTGCTTTTTTATTTGTTTATCAGCCACTGCAACCCATGGCCACCCAGAACAACCCCCAGGTCACACTACAACAGAGCGCTGCAGAGATTTTCACAGCAAGCTGCAGCGGCCCCACAAAAGGTCGCACAAGGCTTTGGTGGAGTTCTCACTAGCCAGAGTGGCCTGACAGGACAAACTCCTTGAGCTCCTGCATAAGGATGATGCCATCCTTGAGGAAGTGCAGGACACTGTGCAGAATTTGAAAGAAATGTTTGATGTGTCCCATGTTGAATTACAGAGGTCACAGGAAAATTTCAGTGATGCCTTTCAGAGTGTGCAGAAATACTTCTTAAATAAACAGGTACCACACCCAAAAGGGAAAAACCGGTTCACTTGGCTTGGAGAATTACAGCTGAGCCTGTTCCCCCTAACTCAGTGGGGGTCATGGGAGGGCAATACAACTGTCAGCGGGGCCAGGAGGGTGCCACTGAATTTCAGAGAGACGGGTGGTTCAGGGTCATGGTGGGATGAAGGCAAAGAAGCCCAAGTAACTGTTTACAATACTGTGTTCAAAAGAATAAAATGTCACAGCTTCCTGCATCTTCCTCCATATCCACCCCTGCACTGCTTGGTGGGGAAGGTGGATTTCATTCATTGTTTGGGTTCATTTATCTGTTCATTTTTCCTGCCAATTGCTGCATGGTGCTGGGGGGGAAGGGCTTGACAATCTCTCTTGCACAGGTACACAGGGGGGTTCCAGAGGTAAATAGGGGGGCTGCCTTGGTAGGTTGCAACACACAAGTGCTCACCTGTATACCAGCATTTTGGAAAGGCAGCACCCACTAAGCAAAGTCACTTTTGAGGCCATATTGCTTCTAATTTCACTTCCCTTAGTCGGGAGAAGGGAAGTGGTGTAGGACTCCCCCCAGAAGCCAGGCTTGCCACCAGCCACTTTACAAAGTCACCTGCAAGTCAGCCTTCCCAGTCAGGTCTGCCTACGCTTAGTGGTAGGGAGGCTCTTTGGCTCACCCTTCACAACCATTGCATTTTCCCTAAACAGAAACTTTGCAAATGCACTTTTTCAGCATTATTTTCATGCTCTTTTCCAGCCAGGAGGCAGACAACTCCTCTGTTTTGGAACACCAAAGCAAGGCTGTGGGTGGGCAGTGGCATGGGGTTTAAGACCTGCTTTGCTTGCACACAAACCCAGGGACTTTGCAGGCTTTCCTGCCTTCTTTTCATGCTCTTTTCCAGCCTGTAGCCAGAGCGTTTAGGATTTTTTTCACACCAAAACAATGCTGCTGGTGGGAAGGGAGGTTTGCCCTGCTGAAGAACTATACATTGGGGGAGCAGAGGCTGGGGTGCACGTTTGCTGTTTTGACGAGGGAGGTTTGAGATGGGTGAGGGACAACAGCACAGCAGACGCAGAGAAGGACTAATCTCAGTTACAAGATTTGCCTCTGGGGGACACAGCAATGTGAATCCAGGGTTCAAGATGACTGCAGGCCGATCAAGTGGGGTGCCGTGAAGCTTCGAGTACTATTTGAAGCCCGGACCTCTGTGATGTGCGACTCCAAAGGGGATATGGCGATGTGCTCCACAGCACTTTTGGTAAGTGACACCTGACACTTATCTGTGCCCAGAGGGTGGCAGGGCCATTCTTAGGGGGCCCAAATACAAGCAACTGCCCTAGGCACAGTGCTTTGGGGGCCCCGCAGAAATGGGCATACGTGGTGACTCCTCAGAGCTGCAGCCAGCCTCACATCTGGATGCTCGCCAACTCCCCTCACCCCACTGTTGTGGCATGCAGGATCGACTCTGCATGGTGGGGGGTCTAATTTGGAAATGGCCCTGCACCAGTGGTGTACCATAGGTCTCCAGTGCCCATAAATCAAGCCCAGGGTGCTGCCACCCTCACTCCAGTGTGCCCTGGAAAACCGCCTTTGTTGGCAGTGTTGGTGGCTAGGGGATGGCAGGTGGATGGACACAAATCCACTGGTAGTGGTGGCACGGGGGGATGGGATGGCAAGTGTTGTGGAGTGGTCACACCCCCCAAGCACCTGCCAATGGCGCCCAATACATGACTGCACTTGGGGCAGTTGCCCTGCTTGTCACCTCCTTGCTACAGCACTGGCCACCCCCTACCCCAGGCCAGCATGCAGGGGCCAGTTCCCCCTGCCCTGTCCGTCATTATGCCACTGCCCTGCACCTTGATAGTGTCACCCTGATAGGGTCATCGTGTGGGGGCTGGCCCACATGCCTTGTTTAGTTCAAATTTAGCATAGTGTAAATAGGGCTGGTGGAATTTTATGGGCATGAAGGAAGGTACCCGAGGTGCACAAGAGGCACCAATACAAATTCTGATGCTCTTTCTATCCTCCCTCCCTCTGGTTTTTAGATTCCTTTCTGCTGCTAGATGCTGGCTTACTGATCCCTCTGGGTGTGACAAGCAGCAGAAGAGATGAGGAAGAAAGAGAAAATGAACAGAATGACAAACATTTCCTTCAGGATTCTCTCAACAACTGAAATTCTATATATTATACTATGCATTATAATTACAATTGACTTTCATCCTATAGACTTACAATAATGGGTAATACTAATAAGAGGAGTCAATTTTAATATTAATTCCAATGGTAATATATTAATATGAGTTTTTAATCATAGTAATATTCATGATTAATTATACATATGAATAATATATAAATATATTGGTATAATATCACAATATAATATAATTATATTATTGTATTTGTATAATATATAATTTATAAAATATCATATTATATTTTAAAATATCAATATACTGTTGATAATGATTCCTTCATATATATGATATATACTTTTGTTATATAGAGTTATAGTTACGGTTCCATTCCTTATAGTGAGACACCTATTACTGAGCATAAGGCAGGTGATTATGCACCCTCCCTCCCTCTTTCTCCATGTCAGGGTGGTGGGGGCTGCCCCTGATTGCCCACCTCCTGGTAAATGGCCATAATAACAATGAGGAAGTTCCTTCTCAGCCTCCTCCTGGTTACTGGCCATGTCCCAGCAAATTCAGACTGGGGTACATTTCTTCTGACTGGGGTAAAGCTTCTTGCTGGGGAAAACCCTCCCTTTCTCCTGCATCAGAATGAGTTGCACAAGTTCTGCAGCCCATTTAATTTATTTCTGCAGCTGTGCTCAGGAGCTATGCCCACTGAAGTGGCATAGGGCTGGGAGTGCAAGTGGGGCTTTCCTTATCACCCACTCCTTGAGTTTCCTCCCTGAATTGTGGAGGCTTTCTTCTCAGTTGCTGGCCAAGCCCTCCAGCAAATTCCCTCCCAGGGTCCATGTAGTAAGCCCATGCCTGTGGGCTCTTTGCCCCACTCACCCACCCACACACCAGTCTGTATCATGTAAAAAATACCTCTCCCTTACACCTTGTAATTTTCAAATTGTTGCTGGCCACAAATGCAGCTAAGGCTTGAGTTTCTTCTCTCAGTTGTGGAGGCTTTCCTTTTGGCTGCTGGCCAAGTGCTCTGGCAACTTCCCTTCTGGGGGCCATGTAATAAGCCCATGCCTTAGGGCTCTTTGCCCCACTCACCCACCCACCCGTCTGTCTGAGGCTTCTGTCTCCTTGAGTTTCTTCTCTGACTTGCAGAAGGAAGATTTTAAATAAATAAGGATAACAGAAAGTAGTATAACAGAAGGGGAGGATTTTCCTCCTCAGTACCTTTACAGTATAAAATATTGTAAAACTTCTATAAAACTATAGACACCTGCCTGCCTCCCTATCCCCCTCCCTATCTATCCATCCATCCCTAAGCTTTGTGGCCAGCAACAATTTGAAAGTTACTATCTGTAATGGATATTACCTTGGCCTGATTCAGGCAGCCAGCTGAATCAGGACATCCATCTTCACCTGAGGAAATGCTCTTGGGGTCCCTTTGGGACCATGCCTGGGGCCTTCTCCCCCTCCCTGAGTCATGCACCCCCCCGCCCCACCCATCTTCTGGTGGGGAACATTGTAATGCATTGCTAAATTATTTAAAGAGTTGCTAAATGTTAAAAGCCCTGGGAGGTCCATGCTTGCCGCTGGGGGTGGGTGGGGTTGTTCAGTCTTTTTTCTTGCAAGAAAAGCTAACTGCACACAAGCACTGGCCAAGCATTCGGTCTCCCTCCCTCCAATGACAGTCCAGCCTGTAACTCTTTCCAGTAATGCCATGACTCCATAAAAGTCATGCAGTTATCAGCTCTCCAAAAACCACCCCACCCACCCACCATTGGCCATGCATGCCAGTTCCATCTATCAAAGAAAACATGACATATATAGACCAAAAATAAAACACTTTATTCACCCATCTTCTGGTGGGGAACATTCCCTGTCCCCAGACATCTGCTGCTGGGTCACAGCCAGTAACCAGGAATAGGGGCTGACTGGCTGGCTGCCTCCCTCCCTCTTGCCCTCCCCCCATCCCTCACCAAGTGACATACCGACCTGAATTCTGAGCCACACATACCTGGCTACTTGTGGCCACTGTGTGCTGTAAGGGAGGAGGGAGGGGTGAGGAGTGACCAAGGGTTAAACAACAAAGAAAAAAAAAAAAAGACACCACACAGTGGCACCTACTGCCTAAAGGCTGGAACTCAGTGCCACCTCATGACAAAGGGGATTAATTAGAAGTCTTTGGAGTTGCTGGCTGTTTGGATGAAACAAATCCGTAGCTGGGGTGACATAACTGGGAAGCACTGCAAAATAACACATCTCCAAGTAGTGTTAGTTAAAGGCGCTAAATGGACTTTTAGAGTGGAGGGAAATCCCAGGTCATGAAAGCACAAATGCAGTTGCATTGGCATAAACAGAAAATATAGTTTATTTTACACACACCCCTAACTTCTGTCCAAGTGTGTGAAAAGGAACAAATCTTATTTTATCACCCATGCCTGTGGCAGAATGCCAGCTCATTCTCTCTCCAAACTCTGCTATCAGGCTTATTACCCATCTGACAATTTAGGTGCCATGGTCACTGCAGAGGGCAGGCATCCCTCTGGTCCTCAGGCTGCCCTCCATCTGTTTCAGGTAACCTCAAGTTGTAACCTGAACTGGATACATTTTTGAGTGTGGGGGCGGTGAGGGGACCTGCTCCCTTTGCCTATGTGACTGGCCTCACACACCTGGGTGTGGGGGGCCTTAAGCTCCCTATTGTTCTAAACAATGACATCATGAATGGGAGGGGAGCTAGAAACCCTGCCTGTCTACCTGGCAACCAGTGATGCATTTCAAATTGGTTGGCTGGCCTTCACTGGATCAGGTAAATGGAAGTCATAAGATTTATACAAAACTTAGAGACCACCCAGGAGGAGGAGGGGCGGCAGCTATGATGAAGACAGAGAGCAGCTCAGCTATGATCCGCCTGCCTCCAGAGGAAAGCTCTATCAGCCTCTGGATGACACTTGTGAGTAAGCTACTTGAAATCTAACTAGATATATAGCTTGCAGTAACTCAGTTGCATAATGAAAGGCTACTATGCAACTGTTTGCTCTAAGGGTTATTCTTTGATATTGCTCTACCCTGTACCCTACTCTAAACCTACTCCTTGTAATCAGTAAAGTTCTTCTCTGTACCTAGCACGGGAGAATTATTTTGAGTGGGTCTAGATTATGCCTTGGGGTTCCCTTGGTCAGGCTGACTAAGGGAGACCACTGTTTGTGCTTCAGACTGAGGGAAGCGCTCCAAGTTCTTGCAGTGGATTGAGTACCCCCTTCAGGTCCATAAAGCCTGTGCACCTCATGAGGTACAAAGCCACTAACAGACAGAGACTCATGAGTAGTAGCTGCGTTACCCCCAGGCTTCCAGGTGTGCTCCACGAAGGGGGTTGTGAGGTGCCCCCAGGGAGGCACTCAGAGCCTGGAAGGTGATTGGGCGCAGTGAGGTGGGTGGCTCAGCACAGGAGCACCCCCTACTGGCTCACCACAAAGCCTACTTTTAATCCACAGTTCTAAAAGTCTTTTTTCAAATAATTGAAACAGATACTGAAGAAGGACAAAAAGCATCTACATCATTAGACGGCACTATGACGTGTGAAACCAGGTGAAACTGCATCAAATAAATGGATGACCAGCTAAGTATCTGCTTCTTCTAAAGCAGCAGACATGACTGCATACCCGAATTCCATTATCTGTGATCATTATGGCCTCCTTTCTGTCACTTTCTCCTGTCATACTTCCACTTAACACTGTAGTATGTATGCTACTCTCTTCCTTTCATTTTTTTGCTTTTGACTTGGCATACTTGAGATATAAAGTCTACCACTTTTTTTGTTGCTGTTCTGATGGAAATTGTAACCAAATGGCTGTAGTTTCTTCTCAAGCTCCCCTAAAAGACACGCTAGGAAATCTGGTAGTCACACCAGACGACAAAGCTAACCTATTTAACAACTTCTTTGCCTCCATTTTCCTGAGCAGGGAACAGATCAGCCTCCCCACTCCCCACCAGACACCCTCAGGCCCCAGGGGAAATGAACCCAGCCCAAGGGTCAGTGAGGATCTAGTCAGGGAACTTCTGGAGGGACTGGATGTATTTGAAATCAGCTAATACAATCTCCACCCCAGAGTGCTAAGGGAATTAGCAGAGGTCATTGCAGGACCCCTGGAGCGGCTTTACGAGCTCTCGTGGTGCTCTGGTGTGGTGCCAGAGGACTGGAAAAGAGCCAATGTGGTTCCCATCTTCAAAGAGGGGAGGAAGGAGGACCAAGGAAACTATAGGCCAGTTAGTCTTACCTTGGTCCTGGGGAAGCTTTTTGAGAGAATTATCCTGGCGCATGTCCATGAGGGGTCAGCGGGGGAGGTTATGCTTAGGGGCAACCAACACGGGTTCATTAGAGGCACGTCCTGTCAGACCAACCTGGTGGCCTTCTATGACCAAGTCACAAAATCCTTAGACACAGGGGTAGCAGTGAACATAGTCTTTCTGGACTTTAGGAAGGCCTTCAACCCCATCTCTCACCCCATTCTCATTAAAAAACTGGGGGACTGTGGTATCAACACCTACATAATCAAATGGGTCACCAACTGGCTGGAGGGCTGCAACCAGAGAGTGGTGGTGGACAGGTCATTTTCGACCTGGAGGGATGTGGGCAGCGGGGTCCCGCAGGGCTCAGTCCTCGGGCCTGCACTGTTCGACATCTTCATCAGCGACAAAAGCACCCTGTTCAAATTTGCTGATGACACTAAGATGTGGGGGGAGGTGGGCATGCTAGATGGGAGGAATAGGCTGCAAAATCAGACCTAGACAGGTTACATGGGTGGGCGGATGAGAACAGGATGGGATTCAACACTGACAAGTGCAGGGTACTGCACCTGGGGAAGAAGAACCAGCACCATACCTACAAGTTGGGGAACTCCCTTCTCATCAGTGCAGAGGCAGAAAAGGATCTTGGAGTCACCATTGATGCCAAGATAAACATGAGCCAACAGTGTGGGGATGCAGTCAGGAAGGCCAACTGCACCTTGTCATGCATCCACAGATGCATCTCGAGCAGGTCCAGGGAGGTGATCCTCCCCCTCTATGTGGCACTGGTCAGGCCACAGCTGGAGTACTGCGTCCAGTTCTGGGCGCCGCACTTCAGGAGGGATGTGGACAACATGGAGAGGGTCCAGAGGAGGCCACTCCATGATTAGGGGGCAGCAGGGCAGGCCCTACAAGGAGAGGTTAAGGGACCTGAACCTGTTCAGCCTCCACAAGAGAAGGCTGAGGGGGGGGATCTAGTGGCCTGTTACAAACTAGTCAGCAGGGGAGAATCAGCAGGCACTGGGGAAGTCCCTGTTCCCCCGTGCACTACCAGGAGTGACTAGAAATAACAGTCACAAGCTGGCAGAGGGTAAACCACAGTCCCTTAGGTAGGTTGGCTGATCTCGTACGGTGAGTTTTAAACTAGCCTCGCTGGGGGAGGGGCCTGCAGGAAGACGAGGAGACACCACCCGAGCAAGACAGGTGACAAATGCAAGGAGTGCCCAGGTAAGAAACAGGGGTCCAGACAGTCTCCCAAATCAGGGGATGGCACACGCAGCTATGCAAGGCCTTAAATGCCTATATACCAATGCTCGTAGTATGGGGAACAAACAGGAGGAACTTGCCCTCAGAATAGCCAGTTCAGACCCAGACATAATAGGGCTTGCAGAAACGTGGTGGGATTTATCCCACAACTGGACAGTTAGCATTAGGGGTTATAGGCTTTACAGGCAGGACAGAGAAGGAAGGAAAGGTGGGGGTGTGGCGCTCTATGTCAAGGAGCAATAAACATCCTCTGCCAGCAGAATGGGGTCAGAGGAGGGGCAAGCTGAAGTGCTCTGGGTCAAGATACAAGGGGGCTGTGGGGAGAGGGATTTAACGGTGGGGGTCTACTACACACCCCCCAACCAAGGGAAGAAGCTGGACTGGGAATTGTCGGGCCAGCTTGCAGAGGCACTTAAGGCAAGGGATGTAGTTGTCATGGGTGATTTAAATTACCTGGACAACTGCTGGGAGGAACAGTCAGCCAGGTCAGACCATTCCAGGAGGTTCCTGGCTGAGATACAGGACCTCCACTTAATCCAGGAGGTGCACGGTCCCACCAGAGGAAACACACTGTTGGACCTGGTCCTGGCCACAGGCGATGACCTGGTAAGGGACTTCCAGGTTCTTGACCACCTGGGTAATAGTAATCATCGCTTGCTGGAATTCACCATCCAGTGCAGGGTGTCAAGGGCCTGCAGCAAGGCAGCAACCCTAGTAAGAGGGCCAACTTCAACGAGTTGAGATTAGTGGGAGAGGCGCTCGGGTCCTCGAGAGTAGGTGAACTCAGTGCCCAAGATGAGTGGCCGTTCCTCAAGGAGACGATACTCAGGTCCCAAGGGGTGACCATCCCCACAAGAAGCAAGGGGGCAAGAGTGCCCAAAAGCCCCCCGGCTCACCAAGGGCATCCAGGAATGCCCGATTGCCAAAAAGGTGGTGTACACCCGGTGGAAGGGGGGTGCCATCACCAAAGAGGAGTATACCTCCTCTGCTCGGGCCTGTAGGGGGGCAGTCAGGAAAGCTAAGGCGGACATAGATCTAGGACTTGCGTCAAAAATCAAAGATAATAAAAAGTCCCTTTTCAAATATATAGGGAGGATGAAGAAAACACCAGGAAACATGGGGCCTCTGCAAGATACTCTGAGCAATCTGGTGGTTGCACCAGAGGAGAAAGCAGACCTCTTTAACCAATTCTTCACCTCCGTTTTCTTGTGCAGGGACCAGGACTTCCCCACCATGATGCAAGAAGGACTCGAGGGGAACGCCTCCAGACCTCAG
>NW_017728923.1:6984943-7005606 GCF_001723895.1 Crocodylus porosus | reverse complement strand
GACAATCACCTTGCTGGGGTCATTTGACCCTAGTACTTTTTCCTACCATGGCAGGGGGTCAGACTTGGTAGGGTCAGAAGGGACCTGAGCAGATCACCAACTATGAAAAGAACTGACTTGGTTGGTTTTGTAAGAAGGCCACAATCATCAAATAATGTGTTAGACAGTAATAGATTATACTTCAGTATGTTCTTAAGAGACTGTCCTTGATCCTTTGCTGTGTAGGATTTTCTCAGCTGCAGAATAGGATTTCCTTTCTGATGCTGCAGTTGGAGATAAACTGGTAGAAAAACATAAACCATCAGAAACAAATCCTGGACATTTTACCTTCTTAATGGTATCTGAAAGCTTTTTTGTTCTCTTAAAGAAATATTCATCTCTAAACTGCATATAAGTCTCCTTTGCATGTTCTCTGAATGAAAGTAGCCTTTCAGCTACCTTATAAAACAAGGCAATCACTTATACATTAAAGAAACAAAATGGCAATCACTCAGCCTCCCAGGGATGGAGGACTTACCAGGGTCAGGACTCCCCCACTCTGACTGAGCCCCCTTTACTCAGCCTCTGGCCAAAACTATAGCCTCAGGCACCCAGAAACATACCCTGGCCTACTCCCCTCACTGGGGCTCCTCATCTCTACCCCCACTCACTAGGGCTACATGGCTTCCCTCCCTGGTGAACTCAGATGGCTGTAGCCATGCCTGGCCCCAACTACCCACCTTTCACCAGGGTGATAACTGGCCTGCCATTTCCTGGGGGCTCCCATACCACTGAGAGCCCCACCAAGCCAACCACTCCTGGCAGGGTGCAGTTTTAGGTCATGCCCAGGACCAGAAGCCTCCAAACCATCCCCTACAGCTCCTGCCCTTACCTCCAAGATGCTACATGCAGCCTTGCAGCCAGGCAATATTACTGCCTAGCCTGCCTGCCTGCAGCAAACTGCTCTCTTTATATAGGCAGTCAGAGGTCTAAAATGGCCACCACAATCAAGCACCAGCTGGCTGCTTGGCTCCACTCTTAAAGTGGCAGGCACCAAGTGCCCTGCCACACATGTCCAGGTGTGCCGCAGAATTTTGAGCTGGAGCCATATTCCTGCTGGCTGGAGCCACCCTCCCCCCCACCTTCTGCTGCCATGGACGCACAGACAGATTGGGGTGTGGCTCCAGCCAGTTATTTGCATCCACGTGCTGTATTCAGTTGTGCCACCTTAGCCTCCCTCACCCCTCCTGCTCCACACCTGGCTGCTTGGCCCCTGTACCCTCTGGTCTGTGCCTGACCACTCACTACCCCTGCCGCTGCCCCTGCTCTGCGTTCGACTGGTGTGCCACAGGATGGGAGAGGCCCAGTAAGTGTGTTGCCAGAACCAAAAGATTGGGAAACGCTGCTGTAAACATAGGGAGGAAGTCTTGTCCAGGTTGAAGATATGATTTCCAGTCACCTTCTCTATCGGCAGCTACCAGATTTTTGAGCATCTGAACTAGCCCAATAAAACCATCCCAATATTTGCACATTTCAGATTTCACCTGACAGGAAGTGCTGAAAGCCTTGTAATCTTCACAGAGATCATTAACCAGCAGTAAAAGGTTTTCATAGGTGGCCTGAGATGTCTTTGCATCCTTATCTGTGAGAGATGTCCAGTTTCTGTGCATTTTTTAGTACTACAAAATAATTGTCAGAGGGAGTTATTTTCCCAAGGGAATCCCATTTCAGTTTTTGCATGACTTTTGACAAGATCAGAAATCCCTTGAATGACCTCACATAATGACTACCTATCATAATTGATTCTATACCACTTTCCACCAAAGCACCCTGAGCACCACTCCCAAGGAGGTATTTTCCAATAATGTGCATGACAACTCCAGTCCAATGAAAATTTCCCATCATTGGAACAATGTCTGTAAACTCTTATGGGTTTTATTATTATACCTCGGTTCATTATTATATCTGCAATTATATGAAAGACTCCCTCATCGTAAAAGACAGGTAGGGATATCTGATTCAGTTGAGAGAGAATGCTTTGAAGGTTTTTATGGGCTGTATAAACCATCGCATAATCTGTAACAGGTTTTGGAATTACTGCCAGGAAACCAATATTACTGCCAGGAAACCAATATCAGTGGTATTTTTGCTCTTAATAATAAAGCACAACATCCAGCCCTTGTAGGAGTGGGTGTGGCTGATGCGCTTTCACCTCAAAGCCCATTCTTCACCAAGGAGAGAATAAACTTTGATTTTGCTTGTAGTTCAACTTTGTGTTTGAAGTTTATAAGGGAGTCATCAGCCCAGAAATCTGCAAGTAGGCAAAGTTTAGTAGTAATCTTGAATGTTATGGCACTGAAGCTCATTCATTAAATGGGTTCCACTTCTAGCTACATCAGTTTCAGAAACTGTTGGCTTTACTAGAACTTCCCTGGGGCCAGGCTTCACCTGAAATAGAACACTTACTGTGTCATGGGAATTGTGCATGTCACCGACTGTTCATCTAGTGATCATCTAGCCAATTTGCCACCCATGTGAATTGTAGGCATCAATGCCACAGTCACAAAGTTTTTTTAAGAGAATGTGGTGGGAAACCGTGTCAAAGGCCTTCTTAAATTCCAGGACGATGGCATCCACCCCGACACCCTCGTCCAGAGACTTTGTGATCTGATCATAAAAAGAAACCAGGTTAGTCAGACAGAAGCTACCCTCAGTGAACCCATGTTGGTTGCCACTGAGCATCACCTCCCCTGCTGGGCCCTTGCAGATGTGCTCCTTCATAATTTTCTTACAAAGGTCTTCCCAAGGACTGAGGTAAGACTGACTGGCCTATAATTGCTGGGGTCCTCTTTTCTCCCCTTCTTGTTAATGGGGACCACATTGGCCCTTTTCCAATCCTCTGGTACCTGGCCAGTGCCCCACGAGTGCTCACAGAGCCACGCCAGGGGCCCTGGTATGACCCCCATCAATTGCCTCAGCACCCTCAGGTGAAGCGTATCTGGACCTACTGATTTAAACACATCCAGCCCCTCCAAAAGTTCCTCAACTAGGTCGTTCCTGACCCTAGGCATGGCAGTGCTTCCCCATCTGCAGTTCTTGTCGGGGAGATGTCCCGGTCCCTGTTCAGGAATATGGAGGCAAAGAATTCATTAAAGAGGTCAGGTTTTTCATTTGCCACAATCACCAGATTGCCAAGCCTATCCTGTAGGGGCCCCACATTACCCGATCCCTTCTTCTTACTTCCTATCTATTTGAAAAAGGACTTTTTATTATCCTTACTTCGGGTCGCTTGCCCTAGCTCCGTCTCTGCCTTGGCCTTCCTAACAGCCTCCCTGCAATCCTCCTTGGTGATAGCCCCTTGCTTCCACTGTTTGTACACCTCCTTTTTTTCCCTTAGGCATCCCTTGATGCCTTTGCTGAGCCATGGGGGCTTCTTAGTACTTCTGCCCTCCTTGGTGTGCATTGGGACTGACACCCTTTGAGCTTGGAGGATCATTTCCTTGAAGAACAACCACCTGTCTTGGACTCCCATCTCATTGAAGCTCCGAGACCCCAATGCCTTTCCTACTAACCTTCTGACCCCAATGAAGGCCAATGAAAATGACCCTACTCTATGAAATCTTAGCAATGATATAGGTTAGGGGTGGACAAAATACAGCCCATGGGCTAGATTCAGCCTATCAAGGCATTTTGTCCAGTCTGCAGTGGGTCCCTTGGCCTTGCCCAGCCCAGGCGTGGGGGACAGCCCAGGCCATGCTGTGGCTCATGCTGTTGGTCCCACTGTCCCAGTGTGCAGCAGGGCTGGGGCTGGGATAGCTCAGTGGTCAGACTCTCTTTCCTGCCAGCCCCAGTGATGACTCCTTCCTGCTGCCAGACCCAACCCCACTACCCAGGCACCCTGGCCCATCTGCTCTGCATCCGCTGCTGGGTGCAGGACCCACATAGGCAGAGTGCATGGTCTGGCAGCTGGGATGGGGCCACAGGCAGGAAGGGAGCCACATTCAGGAGAGGGACAGGTGGGCAGGGCCAGGGCCAGAGATCAGGATCACGGGGCAGTGAAAGTATGGGGCCAGGGCAGAGCTGTTATCCACTGCCTGCACACCCCTCTGATGGGCACCAGTTCTACAGGCAGAGGCATGCACTGCCCCAAAATCCTGACCCGGCCCTAGACACAGCTCCCTGCCCACCTGTGCCCCATCCTGTCCACCTGGCTGTGTGCTCTGCCCACATGAGTCCCAGCCAGTCTCCATGGAGACCTCGGGATCACAGGGCAGTGATAGCATGGGGCCAGAGCCCAGAGCAAAGCCACAATCTACTCCCTGCACTTAGAACTGATGCTCATCACAGGGACATGTGGGCAGTGATTTGCAGCTCTGCTCTGGCCCCATGCTGTCACCTCCCTGCAATCCTGATTCCAGCCCCAGCCCTACTTGCCCGTCCCACTCCCAGATGCTGCTCCTCACCTGTCCACAGCCCCATCCGTACTGCCTGGCTGTATGTGGGGGCCATTTAGAGTTTTGGTGAGCTGTGTGGGAGAAGAGGTGTGCTGGCTCACCCTGTGACAACTCGCCAAAACTCCCTATGTAGCCCACAGGCCCAAATAGTTGTGCACCCTAGTGTAGGCCAATGAATCTCAACCAAAGTGTCATGTTATTTCTTGCAGTACTAGAGGCTGCATATCAATCATCCCTTTCCACCCTCTCCTGTGTTTTCCTGCTCCCTGCAGTACTCTCCCACTTTCCCCGGCTGCTCAACCCCCAGGCCACATGCAACTCCTGCATTGTCATCCAGCCCACAGTGCTGCTCATGGATACATAGGGAGCCCTGAAGTCCAGCCCTATGCACTGGATCAGGCAAGCAGGGTGGTGTGGGGCATGATCATGACCTGTGGGGCCAGACAGAGGTAGTATGGGGCTCTGGGCCCCATTTCCAGCACACAAGATTAGGCAGAGGTCCTATCCCAGGGTCCTATCCCAGCACACGGAAGCAGTTGGAAGCAGTGCAGGGCCCAATCCAGGCATGTGGGACTGATCCTGGTATGTTGGGTGCAATCCAGCCTGCACACCAGCCCTGTACCACTCATCTGGCTGTGAGGCCAAAAATTTGAGCACCACTGATGTACTTGTATTACATGAAGGGGTACCTTACAGTCTCTTAGCAAATATCCTTTATTTACTTCTTCATCCTCATATGGTAAGGGATGTCAAACAAGGAATAGACATTTTAAATAAGCAGGTCTTGAGCCCTAAAAGAACTAACAAAAGATCTCTCCAACCTGCTGGCATGCATTTTCTATAAAACTGGAAGCATGCTAACATTGCGCCAATTTTAAAAGGAGATAGTCTGACTTCAGTTCTAGGCAGGGTCACTCTGGCAGCAGTTGCATCCTCACTCCAAGAAATGCTAACATCTTAACGTCTTCCTGAGGCAACAGAAGAGCTGAGTGTCAGGAAATGGGAGCAGAGTAAATATCACGACAAGAGTCATTGCAAGAAAGGATGTTGGACCCCAAACAGACAGAGTTGCCAGCTTGCCACTCTAGCACCTTACCAGCTACCCAGGTCACGTTTCAATAGCCACACAAAGATCATTCCTGTAGGAGGCAGAGATATCTGAAGAAAACCAGACAGACCCAAGAACCGTACTGGTGGACTATATCCTGGCCCCTTTTCTGCACTACTGCCAGGCAGATGTTGAAGGCTGCAGTCCCGTCCCGGGAATTCCCCAGGGAAGTCTAACCAGCGCGGGCACAGGTCGGAAGTGGGAATGAGCATGTCCAGGCCAGGGGAAGGCGAGTTGCGTCCCGCACCGCCGCACGTGGCCGCAGTGAACAGCTTCACAACAGCAGCTCCGCTCGGATTTATACTGAAGGCTTGGCCCACAACTCCGGCCACGCAGCGGCCTCCGCCCGCTCCCGCCCCTCAGCCTGCAGGTGGCGCTGCCGCCGGAGAGCCGCGCGCGGGCGCTTTTTGGCCGCTGCGGGCCGCCGTGTCGCCTGCTCGTCTGGCACCGCCCTGGGCCCGGAGGCTGCGCCGCTGCTGGCCATGCCCGCCTGAGCGGCTCCGCGGCAGGTGGGGCCGGGGCAGCCGGATCCGGGGCGCGGTGGGCCGAGCCGAGCCAACCTCGGCCGGGGGAGTTGGGCCTGGCCGCGCTTCTGCTGCCCCGGGGCAAAGCGCTCCCCGGCCGGGTCTGCGCTGAGCCGCGCGGGGTCCTGGGGGCGGGCGACGCTTCTGGGAGCTGTGCCCGGCCCGCCGCATCCTCGGGCTGCTGCGGGCCGCTCCTGCCGGCCCCTCGCCCTTAGGGCTGCGGCCCCGGGGGCCGGGCTAGGCCAGGGACGCGCGGAGCGGGCGGGGGGTTCCCCTAGCGCTAACACCCCCTCCCGTCTGCTGCAGTTGCACGATGAGCGACATCCGCCACTCCCTGCTCCGCAGGGACGCCCTCAGCGCCGCCAAAGAAGTGCTGTATCACCTGGACATCTACTTCAGCAGCCAGCTGCAGAGTGCCCCGCTTCCCATCGTAGACAAAGGTCCCATCGAGTTGCTGGAAGAGTTTATATTTCAGGTCCCAAAGGAACGCAATTCCCAGCCTAAGGTAAGTGGCAGGGCTGCAGGGACTGGGAAATGCACTTTGGGCAGACAGACCCCTGAGGCTGCTCTGTACCTGCACCCCAAGAGCTGCTTGCTTTGGTTAGCTGAGAACCTTTTAAGGGGTTTCAGTAGAGGGGTTTGCACAGGAAAGTACAAGGAATCCCCTCAGCATCTCTAGCTGCCTGTAGTTGGATTCCTGCTCCCCTTCACAGGTAGTGTCAGTCAAGGAGGCTTACCCACAGCAGTTGCTGTTATGCCAGTTTTCTTTAAGCACTTCTCCATAGCAGTTTTGTCCATTATTATTCAGTACCAACAGTGTGCGTGGTTCTGTGCTAGGCACAAATGTCAAGCCTCTTCCTGCTTCAGAGCACTTTAAAATTTGGCATCCTGACTCTGCAATCTGACCAGCATAGCTGGAAACTCATATCTATCAAGAGCCCCAGAGTTTTGGGGGCCCCATGGGGGTGCAAGGACCTGCCTATGGTGGTTTAGTTGTGGAATTAGAAAAAGTGCACAGGGAACATGAGTGAAAGGAACTATGGTAGGGTGTCTTGTTTTGTATTTCTGGTTTTGTTTCTCTTTTGTATTTTTTGCTCTGATCTTCTTGCAGACTTTATCCTTTGCCTTGATAACAGTACCTGTTTGACGTTTCCTATAAAATATAATCAATAACCATTTTGAATTGGCAAGTAAATACAACTTTTGCTTAGGAGCCAGGCATTTGCACATTGTACTAAAAAAAAAAAAAAAAATACCAGAAGTGGGAAGGTCCAGGCTACCCATAAGTAGGGCGCTCCGGAATTCATGCTGGGAGGGCACAGTGCAGTGGCGGCTTTAATTTTGGGGTTCCCCACCACGTCCCCTCGAACTTGATTGGGGGGGGCAGGCTGTTTCTCACACCTGAAACCGCAGCTGCAGTTTTCCCCTCCACACCATCAGGCACAGATCATGAGCAGCAAGTGATGGGGCCCTTCCACCAGTTAGCAGTGGATGGGGCATGCAGGGGAAACTGCAAAATTTAAAGAAGCTGCCGTGCCCCACACTTCCAATATGAATTCCAGAGGTCCCTAATATTGGGTGGTAAAGTCTGGGAAGGTGCAATGTCTGCTACTGCTTGAAAACTCCACTGCTTGTGTCCAGTTCTTTCAGCAAAAAACTAAGATTTATTCTAGAGCTAGTCCACATGTTGCTATACCCTGTTCTCCATGAAACTGCTTCAGGTGTATGGTTGGATTTAGCCATGAGTAGGAGACTGAACTGTGAAAGGGAAAGCAGTGCTTTCTGTTTCTAGACATGTTAATAGAGTAAATCCTAATGTACTTTGTGGCTTCCTTGTTTCCAGAGGCTGAATTCACTTCAAGAGCTTCAGCTCCTTGAAATCATGTGCAATTATTTCCAAGAGCAGACAAAGGATTCTGTTCGGCAGATCATTTTCTCATCTCTCTTCAGCCCTCAAGGAAACAAAGCGGATGACAACAGGATGACCTTATTAGGAAAACTGGTTTCCATGGCAGTGGCGGTGTGTAGAATTCCTGTTCTGGAATGTGCTGCATCCTGGCTTCAGGTAAAGCTTCTTAATTAATAGAGTAGTCTCCAGGGTTAGTAAGCAAAACAATACGTGCTTGCTGGTGAAGTGCTGCCAAGTAGCTAATGTGAACAGTGGGTTGAAACTAAGTGGGACTCTAGGACTTGACTCACAGAACTGGGACCTGCTCTTCAAATACCTACAGAACCTTCTCTTGATGACACCTATGGAGTTTAGGAGAGACAGCAAGGCAGTATAGTAAGAGACATTCTCCACCGCTTTGCCTCCTTGAGGGTTTGTGTGGGAAACAGTCTTGCTTCCTCAGCATCCAGGTGCCCTCTCCCCTGCCCCTCCAACTCCTGTGAATCTCTTAACATCTGTGTGGGGGAGCCCTGCTCTGACTTACGCCTGTAGAATGTGGGCCATGTCTTTATTCCTGCCCAATCCAGGTGTACAGATTGGGCTTTCCTCCACATCTGGGAAGAGGTGTGAGACTGGGCTTTGGGAAAAGTGCAGAATAGAGACATTTCCCTCTTCTATTGAGGTCCCAGGGATGCTGCTTTTCCATACAGGTTCCATGAGACCTATAGGAACAGGAAGGAATGATATGTTGTTTGCAGGAGACTTTTACTCATTGAAACTGTGATGCTAAAAGGATGTGGTGGGGACTTTGTCCTGGTAATCTTCCTTCTTCCTTCCATCCATAAGTCTTTTATGCTCCCTACTTGCTCTCTCTCCTGAGAACCTCCAGAGGTCTCATTACCCTGGTCTTGTTACCTTGAGAAATCCATGGGGGCTCTGGCTTTCTTATTGGACTTGTGTGATCTGCAACATCAGTGCCCCTTAAGACGGAATGTGGATGGGGACTGCAGCTGGAAAGACTTGGACACCAGCAGGTTGAGAACATTGCTGTGCCCGGATAATAATATTAGATAACTTACATGCAGGGAGCAAAAAGACAGAGCAGAGGTGGTGAACATCACACTTTGTATCAGAAGCATGCCAGTTTTGCCAGGTACAAAGGTGTTGGAAGGATGATTTTCCTTATTCACTTGTATTCTCAAATTTTAAACACATTTTGGGCAGGGTCTGGGAATATTCATTTTATCCCTGTTTGAATGGAACTGTTGTTCTGTTTGCCTCTCCCAACACTGCCCCCCTCTTCTTCCTTCTTGCCTGTCTTTTATATTCAAACTGCTCTTCCCATTTTCTGCGCTGCTCTGTGTATATGCTTTCACAGCATCTGATGAAGTGAATTTGGGCTCATGAAAGTTTTTGCTATAATTATCTCTAATTTAGTTAGTCTATAAAGTGGAAATCTACCATGCCTCCTGCCTGTCTTCAGATTAACACAGCTAATTACCTCTCTTGTACTTTAAGAGGGAAAGAAAGAATTATTAAAAAAACCAGGAAGGTATAAATGCCAAAATTGCAAATTTGCAGGGGAATGTGGGCAGTGAGAACCTTTGAATGCTGTTTTTAACTCGTCTCTGGCAAGAGAGTAGATTATGAGTTGAAGGCTCTTTTTAAATGTTGCATTGAATTACCTTAATCTACTAGATTGGGGTGCTCAACCCCTGGCCTGCAGGCCAGATCTGGCCCGCAGTGCCATGTCATCTGCTCTCCTGCTGCCAAATTTCTAGATCCATGGGGAGCCCCAGGGCCTGTATATATACTGAGATCAGGTACCTGATCCCAGTGCACAGGGCCAAGAGGGGGCAATGCTAGGCCCCAAGGCCCAATCCTGATGTAGTAGTTCTGGACCCATCAGGCCAAATCTTGGTGGGCGGGAGCAGTGCCAGAGCCCAGTGGGGCCCAATGCTGGCATGTCAGGCTTCTTGTGGCTCTCCATCTAGCTCCAAGCCACCCCCCTGGATGGCGGGCCACACAGAGCCCCACAAAACGAACAAAAAAATGTATTGGCCAATAAGTATGTTCCTATAATTGAGCCTTAGCGAAATACTCGGCATCTCACTAAAATTTCTTGTGCATTGGTTTTATGGACTTTTCACCCCCTGCTGTTGCAACTCTCTTACAGCGGACACCTGCAGTATACTGTGTGAGGCTAGCCCGGGCCTTAGTTGATGACTACTGTAATTTGGTGCCAGGTTCCATTCAAACGCTGAAACAAATATTCAATGTCAGTCCTCGCTTCTGCTGCCAGTTTATAACATCAGTCACAGCCCTCTATGACCTTTCTTCAGGTAAGCTGCATGTAGGCTGCAATGTAGTGCACACTACTGATGCTGCCACATTCACTTGCTTAGCTATCTGTTGGCATTCTGGCACTCATCACTGTAGAATTACTGGTAGATGCACCTTGATTTTAATATACTGGATGCAGTGCCTGCACTCTGAAGGAGTAAAGGTAGAAAGTGGGATGTAGCTCTGCCAGTGGTAAGTGACCTCAACAAAGGACAAGGACTGAAGGAGCCTGAAATCAAGTGCAGTATTTCTATTAGAGCTGCCAGCTTCCAGAATGGGCAGACCTAAGCTGCTGTTACCTATGCTTCAGTTGCCCAGTAGCTAAAGGACTCTCAGTCTAGTACTTTCAGTGGAATAAAACCCTTTATTTAATTATTTATTTTTTTAAGTGTCTGTGACCTGCAGGCTGGAGTGGGACAATAGCAACAAACGGGACGTGCTTTAAGAAACCACTGATCCATATCTTGATGCATTCTTCACTCCTGTTGGTGTAGTGCTAGCTGCCAGCATGTATATCACAGCAATTTACTGCTGTTGATGTGTCTCTGAAATCATAACCATATGCATATTTTGGAAATATTTGAGAGGTAAAGTGGTTATCATAATATTAAGCTGTTCTGGCAATGTGCCTCTCAAGCCAGAAAGTGATTAGCAGAGTGAAAAGGAGCAGGGGAAGTGTTTCAAAATAGTGCAGGTGAAAGGGGAGATCTTCACTCTTTTTTTGCTCCTCCTGAACTCCTGTGGCAAGACACAGTGGTTACCAAGACTGTAATATAAGTGGACAGGTGAGGCTGGAGAAATTTGGGTAATAAGAGAGCAGCATGTTTGAGAGAGAGATTCAGTTTAGGCAGTATCTTGCATTAGATTCAGTGCTGGTTATAGAGTCAGTGAAGGAGGATAGCATGATTAGCCTTTTGGCCTTGACTTCCTAAAGGTGAAGGAGTGTCTGATTTGAAGCAATGTGAAAGGGATTTTAGAAGACGGTATCAAAAAAGGTACTGTAAGAGCGATGTTGTAGCTCTGGTGATTTAGAAATTATGCAAGAAACAAGGATTTCTTACAGTGATATCTTTTTATTGGACTAACTGTGTACTTGGGATAAAGTTAGACAAGTTTTCAAATGCAAGACATTCTTCCTCAGGTCTCAATATCTTGCATTTGAAAGATAAAGTTAGATGAGCTTAACCACATAGTTGGTCCAATAATTGCAATTCTTGCGTTTGCGCCTGTGCTCTCACTCACTTGCTCAAAAAGGCAGCTGCATAAGGATTTCTGCAGAGGCTGAGCCCAGGCTGATGTAGGAAGGGACTAAACTTGCTTTCTCCAGGCTGCCCCCCCTCAATTTGTTGAGCAGTTGGGTTTTTTTGGTTTGTTTTTTCAGATGACCTCATCCCCCCTTCAGAACTGCTTGAGATGATAGTCTCCTGGATCTTTGAGGACCCCCGCTTGATACTCATCACCTTCTTAAACACTCCTATTGCAGCCAACTTACCAATAGGATTTTTAGAGCTCACCCCACTCACTGGATTGATCCGCTGGTGTGTGAAGGCCCCCTTAGCTTACAAGAGGAAAAAGAAGGCTTTTGTCTCAAATGGTCACCTCGCCAGTAAATCTGCCAAGGAGTTAGCCACAGGAGATGATAGAGACTGTCACCAGCTGTATTCCAAACTGCATCTAAGTGTCTTACAAGTTCTCATGATGCTTCAGGTGCACTTAACAGAGAAAAACCTTTATGGCCGCCTGGGGCTAGTGCCCTTTGACCATGTGGTTCCACTTGTGGAGGAAATAAACAGACTGTCTGATGAACTCAATCCACTCAATGCCTCCAAAGAGATTGAACTGGCTCTGGACAGGTTGGCTCAGGCGCTGCAGGTGGCCATGGCATCAGGGGCTTTGCTGTGCACTAGAGGTAGGTTGCATAGTTTTTTGTCAATTTCCTTTTTCTTTTTTTATAGTGCAATTTCTAGACTTTGGTGTTGTAGATTGCCCAATCCATTCCCTAAAATATGCTGTTTTCTTCTGATCTGGAGTAGATGCAGAGTTTTTTTTGTATTTTGAGAATTGTTTTGCTCAAGATGGAGTCTTGCATGCTGGGACCTGTGGTATTCATCAGCTGTGCAAGAACGATGTGTAAAGTGGTATGATGAAATGTTCCTAATAAGTTTTTTCATTTACATCTTTTGATTTAGTATTTTATGAGACCTTCCTAGAAAGGAGATGGTAGGGTTGGAGTGTTGTAGTTGTGATACTCCAGGAAGTATACGAGAGGTAAGGATATTTTGTGATGTCATTTCCTGTACCAGTTGAATAGTTTGAAAAGCTGTTGGACAAGCTTTGGGGCACCAGGTGACCTGAGTGTCCACAGCTATCCTAACTATACATGTGGTTCATTAAAAGATATCACAAAAGTTCCTTGCCTCTGGAAGGGAGAATTGGGCTACAAATAACAATTTATTTCAAATCTATTCTGTTTGTCTTCTCTTCTGTTTCAGACGATTTGAGAACTGTGTGCTCCAGGCTACCACACAACAAGTAAGGCCCTTTTCCTAAAGCTCTGTTTAGTCTAATATAAATGTTAAAGCATCTCTAGGTGTGTGTCAAGATATACATCAGGACATTTGTCATGAAAAGTTTACAGTATGCGTGTGCTTGACTAAAGTATGTCTTCCAGAAAACAAGTTATTGGGCAAACAAGGTATTGGGCTACTAACCGAGTAGCTTAGTAAAAAGTAAAGGCACATTCTCTAAAGGAGTTCAAATTAGATGATCCTAAGGCTTCTTTTGACCTTGGACTCAGAAAATCCCCATTTACACAGGCTGATTAGCATGCACAGATCCTTACCCCTCCTCTCCTTCCCTTCCTTCTAACCCCCCCCCACAAATATATCCTGAGTCAGTAGGGCTCCACCTGCAGAGGTAAGCTTGGAGGATCATAGCCTGCTTTACAACAGTTAGATAAATGAGATTTGGGGGGGGGGGACAGATATGAAAGCATCCAAAAAATTCTGCCCCATCACTGATTCCCATGTATTGTGCCCTAACCAAAAACGTAATGGTACTGTTCATTCTCATGGTAATCCCCATGTAATTTCTGGGAGGTGTAGGGGGTCCCTGATAATAGTCAGAAAGTTCAAACCTGAGTGCCTGTAAGTAGACTTTCATAGCTGAAAATTTAGCCAGGTCTATTCAGGTGTCTAAGATAACTTTTTGGGTATCTGGGTGTGAAAATGTTCACCTAAATATTTGTTTATAGTTAAAAATGAGCCCTGGCTGACTCTTTTTCTTATTTTAATCCTGTTTTATTTTCATAAACATAAATAAAACCTTGGCAGCCTCTTATGCTAGCAGGGGGAAAATCCTCACCCCCTTTATCTGTCCTCTCCTCTCCCCTCTTCCTCCCCCCACCTCCCTGCTGTAGTCAGTGGAAATGAGGACTAAACTTAAATTGGATAAAATCAGATATCATTAAGATGAAGAAGCTGTTTTCTGCTGGAGTGAAAGCTGTTTCCCCTCTCAGTAGGACTGAACCTCCCCAGAGCACTGCCCCTCCCTGCCACACCTACAGAGCTGTAGTGCAAACATAAATTGCTAGTCTAAGACTAGCTAAATGGCTACCAGTAGTAGTCCAGGAATTCAGTACAGGTGAATCTATCCTGTTTGCCGGATAGTTTTTGAAGCCTGCATGAAGGTTTAGGCTGCTGACAGCTAGCCTGCTGCTAGTACATAGGTTACCTAGGTTGAAGCTAGGTCAGGTATGTCTGTACTAGGGTGAAATCACTGTTGTAAGAATATCCTTGGGAACTGTGCACTCTCAGCCTGCTTTGTTGGCTGGGAAGAAGGGAAGGAGTGGCACAAGCCCATGTTCTTGAGAAATTTTGTAACTTTATCTGAAGATCAGTATGATTGCCAGGTTGCTTGATTAGGATGATGTTGCAACAGTTGGGGAAATAAAGGGTGGAAAGAAATTTTAAAGGTGAAAATTAGAAAAATGTTCAGATAAAAATGCCTCTGCAAAAACCTGTAAGATGTGCAGTATTTGACCCCTGTGATGCTGATGCCTCATCATGAGTATTTGCACTTGAATTAAGTTTCCAGGTTTTAAAGTAGTGTTGTTGCCTGGGAATTAAAATGATCTGCAATGCTCAAGGACACACAATTTACTTATAGACGTGAGATGCAGGCCACATTGTAGCCATAAATTGGAGAAGCCAATAAAAGTGTTTCTGTGACCTGTTTTTTTCAGTTTAAGAAAAACCAGAAACAACGCCCAGCACATTCCTGCTCCCTGAAAAATCTGCATCATCATCTTGGTGCAGGAAAGTCCTGAGGCTGAAATCCATCACTCTCACTTTCTAGGCTCCAAGATGTAAAAAAAAAAAAAAACCAAAAAAAAAAACCTGTATAAATATGGAAAAAAAACTCTACACATGCATCCTACAACATTTGTTAATCTAAATTGCTGGAGTTTATGTACAAGTGATAAATGGTAATAAATAAATATTGTTTTTGTGCAGGTTTTACATGACTGTATGCCTTCAAATATACAATCTAGTTTTAGACAAGCATACATATGTTTGCACAAATATACAACCTGACATGTAGCTCACCCATCTCCCATCTGTAGTCTATTAGTCTCAACTTCTTGTGAAAAATCAGTATAATGAATTGGGAGCTAGATGCATAAATACCTGTAGACAAGTTTTCCAAGTATCAGTTCTAATTAGAACCAGGATGCTCTCTGTTAATTGGGAGGGGAAAAGCCTTTATTTTAATATAGGGATTTGGAAGACAGCAAGAAGTCCTGTAGAGCTTCATGGAGCACCTGTGCTTTAAAGAGGTGGTGACTGGCACTCTTTCCCTCTTGATGATCTAGCTATGGAACAACATTTTGAAAGTACTTAACTATTAGTTATTGTGAACAGTGCTTATCTGAAAAATAGCACTGTCTTTACTCGGCTCCAAAGATATCAATCTGCCTGAAGCTCTAATAACATAGTTGCTGCCCTCTCTCCTTTAAATGTTGCTGTGTGCTAACAAGGCTTTGCAGTGGCTCTCCTTGTCTTGTATGGGATCACTTGACAGACTATTTCTGTTTTGGCTAATTCAAGGTTGAAGTAATAGCTGCATCTCTCTGAATCTTCTTTTTGCAGCCTGCTCCAGCTGGTAATCTCGGGTCCAGTACAACAGCCAACTCATGGGGCTCTGCCACCAGGATTTTATCCTCACATCCACACTCCTCCATTGGGCTATCCTGCTCATGCAGCACACCCTGCATTGCCTGCACATCCAGCACACCCAGCGCTTCCTGCCCATCCTGTACAGACGTTCATACCTGGAATGACATTTCCATACAGGCCCATTCGCTAAAGAATCTCACTTAAACTATAACATGGACCCATTTTTCCTTGACTGGGGAAGCCTTACAGAGGAAGCCAAATGTTTTAGGAATTATATTTTTCTTCTTTTTTAATTTAGTGCAGTTTGATTATCTAGAAGATGTTTTTCTACAGGAATAAAAGCAAGGCAGAGTGGTAGGCAGCACTTATCTTAAACAAAGGCAGTTTCTTTATTAACCCATGTTAGTTGAAGGAAAGAAAAAAAAAATGAGTCCCCTAGAATATATGGGATTTTTAAATGCTGATTTAACTTCCTTTTTAATGAACAATACCACTGTATTCCTTAGTCTGGTACTTGAGTAGCACACACGTCTGACTGGTGAGACCAGCACCTCTTGTTTCTTTTTGAGAGGGCCAAAAAGAAAATAATTCATATGCTATTTATCTTTGTAAATGTTTGTATCTATACCTACAGAGGGGTGTGTACACTGTATATTTTTGAAATTACAGCTGTCTGCTTCAGAAGCACAAGATAGAAAAAAAATTTGCGCTTCCTGTCACAGGGAAACATTAAAGAGAAAATTGTAAAATGAACCTTTGCTTCCCACTTTCTCTTAAATGTTTACAAAATCCAGCTCATTAGGCCTTTATAAGAAAGAGAATGTATGCCCTTTGCCACAGTCTCTTGTTCTAGGGTCTCTAAAATGTCCTGTTTCGCAAATTCAAATCTATATGCTTGTGAAATGTAGAGATCAGATCTGGTAGAGTTTAACTAATGCTGACTGGCTAAAATGAAGCAAATGCACACTGTATAGTAAATCTGCTACAGCTAAACTATTTGCAGCTGCTCAAGTGGTTTTCATAAACAGTATTGTCTGATTGCTGCAATAGAATACAAAATATATCCCATCAAGAGTTGTGGTGCCTTCTAGCAAAATGAAATGAGTGCAGTTCTCTAACTCCCTTTGGCTTTAAGAAGGGAGCTGTCTTTGTAGTAAGTTTCAGATGCTATGCTACTGATCAGAGAAAAGCATGATATGCATAACCATCTATTGGTAGTTGTGCCCACTTGAAGCACAGGACAAACATGGGGGCTGTGGTTTGGCACTTAAAATACACTCAGATTCAAGATAAAGCCTGATGTTTATCTATTTTTTCCTAGTAAGAAAAGAATCTTCATCTGTGGAAGCTCCAAGTAGGTTAAAAGATCCTGTTTGTGTAATTATTTTAGTCCTGAAACTAAAAAACTACTATGCACAATGGAGTATGAAAAAAATTATTGATGTTCATTACAGCATATTTTAAGAGGTTACATAAAAGTAAAAGTGGAGATAGTGATAGCTCTCTGTGTTTGGGGATGCTATCTGTTTTTGTAATTTTGATTTTTCAGTTCCCTGCATCTTGTTTCTCAAACTTGTGCTCAAAGATAGGTTCTTAATTTTATTTATTTTTTAATTAAAACTTGGATTTCTTTTGAAGTTTGCTCCCTCTTTTATAAGCTTTCCCTGTTAGTATGTCATTTATTTGAGAAACTCAGTTTTAGCATACAAAAAAACTTAAAGTGCCTTGAAGTTCTCTGCTGTTGGGGCTTTGAAGCAGTATAGTTTAATTTCAAATTTAACTGGTTTCATTTATAAATATTTCCCATACAGAACAAACAGGAAAAGAACTTATACCCTCTGTTCTTGGTCAGTGCTTGAGAGGTGGTTCTGGGTGAGTACCAAGATGATGCCAGTCTCTAAATATCACAATACTGTCAACTGCTGCTTGGAGGAGTTAAAAACAAACAAAAACCCCTTGTTTCCTATATTTTGGAATTACTTGCTGCATTTTTCATAATGCTAATGTTGATTAAATGTGAAGTATTTTCATAGTGATCATCAAATGTGAAATATCTATTGATCTCCCTTCAAAACCATGAAGTACCTGATGAAATACTGGTTTGATGGAGGAGACCATTTTTATCCAAGGCTCGGACCTTAGACCAGTGCTGTTTAATATCTTCATCAGTGACTTGGACGAGGGCATGGAGAGCGAGCACACTGTCCAGATTCACAGATGACACCAAATTATGGGGCAAAGTAAACACAATGGAGGGTAGGGAATGGATTCAGGTGGATTTGGACAGGCTAGAGAAGTGGACAGAACAAAATAGGATGCAGTTTAACAAAGATAAGTGCAAGTATGGCACCTAGGGAGAAGGGATTGCCAACACACTTGCAGATTGGGAGATGACCTTCTAAGGAGCACAGCAGAGGAAAGGGATCTCGATTCATAGTTGACTCAAAAATGAATATGAGTCAACAATGTGACAAAGTGATCAACAGCGCTAACCACACTCTATCATGCATTAACAGGTGCATCACAAACAGGTCTAAGGAGGTGATACTTCCCCTCTATGCGGTATTGGTATGGCTGCAGCTGGAGTACTGCATCCAGTTTTGAGAACCGCACTTGGAGAGATGTGGATAACCTTGAGGGTCCAGGGGAGGGCCATTCACATGGTTAAGGGCATGCAGGTAAGGTCCTATGAGGAGAGATTTGAGGGACCTGGATCTCTTTAGCCTCCATAAGAGAAGGCTGAGAGGTGATCTAGTGGCCATCTACAAATTCGTTGGTGGGGTAGTGCAGCAAAGGTTTTGCAGATACTCTGTTTTTACTCTGTTTACCAGAGCTCCCCTTGGAGTTACTAGAAACAATGGCCACAAACTGACAGCAGATTTAGACTAGACATCAGGAAGAAGTTCTTCATGATAAGGATTCCCGGAATCTGGAATGACCTTTCAAGTGCGGTGGTGGTCTTCCCCTACCTTGGAGGTCTTCAAGAGAAGAGTGGACAAAGACCTGGCTGGGCTCATCTGACCCCAGCACTCTTTCCTGCCCAGGGCAGGATGTCAGGCTCTGTGATCTACTGAGGTCCCTTCCAACCCCAAAAAATCTATGAAATCTTTAAAGGGCAAGGAGTAGCTCTAGGGTAAGGAGTAGCCAGCATCTGTTGTTACATGAACGGTCTTCATCCTCTTATTGTACAGAAGATACTTGCACAATACAGTTTTTAGATACTGATCTCGGCTCCTGAGGAAGAAACAATGAGAGAGCTTATACTAGTAGTGCTCCATGTATGAGTTATCGGGGATCTGGGTTTTCCATTCACTACAGGAAAATACAGTAAAACACAGATTTTGTCCTTTAAAGAAAAATTCAGGAAACTGGGTTTCCCCTTGCAGGCTGGAGAAGGGGGGCTGGGAGGCTCATGCCAACCAGAGTTGTGTACAGGGTGGGGGTGGATGGGGGCTGCCTGCAAGCTTGGGCCCCCTGCTGCCTTTCCTCCCCCCAGGGCCTCTGCAGCCCAGTGGGCAGGACCTGACGCAGCAGGACAGAGCAGGGCTGGGAGGGGAAGCTTGGTGTTGCTGCCACAAGCCAAGCACTGCCATAGCAAACAAGGTGCCATCTGCCCACCTGGTAGCAGTGGAAGGCACATGTCCATGCTAGGTCTGCTGCTGCTACCAAGCAGGCAGGAGGTGCCTCACCATGGTGGTGTTTGGCTTGCAGTGGTAGCACCAAACATCTCTGCCCTGCTGCACTGGGTCTCATCTGCTGGGCCCCAGGAGCAGGGCAGGGAGCCCAAGTCCATGGAGGGCAGCCCTGAGCAGAGCCCGTGGGGTGAGGAGGAAGGGGAAATACACTTCCCCCTCTTTTCCCCCCACTCCGCCATGGGCTCTGCTCATGCCACCCATGGGGGAGAGGAAGCAAGACTCTGCTCTGCTCTGCTCCACTCCACTCCAGCCACCTGCTGCAGGGGCCTGTGGACCTGACTCTGTGGACCTGGCAGCTGGGGGCCAGCAGGGGTGGGGGGGCTGTGAGGGGGTGATGGATTATGGGGGTTTTAATTGGAGAAACCCAGGATCCCTAGTTACTATTTTGCTACTAACGGTTGTTTGCAGTCCTCATTCTGTCCACGCTAAGATCCTGTCAGTTCTCCTAGTCGCATGTTGCACTGATTGCGGCTGAGCCACCTTTGGAGAATTACAGGAAATGGAAGTAGCTAAAAAATGTCTTGGAATAAGAGGTTGAGAACCACTGCTTAAAATCCTCTGGTAAAACTAAAATTTTACATATGACATCACCATAATGAAATCTTTCAGGATGGCATGTACAAAATTGCTCATGTTGCCCTGGGATATTATTTTAGAGGAATTCCATCAGAATAAATTTTCCTTTTCACGTGCAAAGATTGTAGTTCTAAAACTCTAAATAAAATGCATGAATTAGCCTGCTGGATCTGGAGAGAGGCTTACGTTATGAGTAGGGCACATTAGCACTATGTTTGGAAGCGCACTGTTCATGCTGTGTAGTGTAGGCATTGGTACCTGATTTGTTTCCTCATTTTAGAGGAAACTGTATTGCTCCCTTTAAGGTGCAATAGTATTTCTAATAACTTAAGTCACTGAGAGTCATACTGAAACTCCATTGGTATTTTCTCCTGAAAACTAATTTAGATTTGTTGGAGATGTGCTGTGCAAAGATGATTTAAACATGCATTTTCCTGTGATGAATGATGAGCTCTCATTGAAGTGACTGAGCTTCAACAAATCCAGATCATTTTTTCCCCCCCAAAAGGGGCTTTTATCTGCCTCATCTATTACCTCAGCTTTTCCCTCGTGAGTACCTGTGTGTTAACTTAAGTTTCTTTCATTGCTGCCTCTCCTAAATCCCTGCTTCTGTGGCAGTTCCCTACTTCATCACTTGCTCGTGTCGCACTAGTGTCGGCTGCTCCGACCGTGCTGCCATCTGTACCTCTGACAAACCTATCCTGTCCGGCCTCCGCCTTCCTCACCGGGGGACAGGATGCAGCGGTTGCTGTAGGCCGGGGGAGGGGAGCTCGCGTTTCCAGGACCCGGCTGCCTTGGGGCGGGAGCTCTGGGGGCCCAAAGCCCTCCTCCACGCACGCGTCGAGGCGGTGGCACTATTCGTCACGTGGAACCGGGCAGCCAATGGGGCGGGGGCGCCGCGGGGGCAGCCGGGAGGAAG
>NW_017728923.1:6973464-6984843 GCF_001723895.1 Crocodylus porosus | reverse complement strand
GGGCTCGTGGCGCGGCGAGGCCCGGTCCTCGGCCTTTGCCGGGCGGGGCAGCGCCCCGAGTGCGGGCGGCCTGGCCCGGCTGTGCTTTGCTGCTGGGCGCGGGGTCGGTGCAGGACAGGGACACTGACGGGGGGCGTGTTTCGGTGGCTGGAGCTCGGGAGTGGCAGAACCGAGGGTTTGCAGCAGGCGTCACTTCTTACCCTGGTTCGGTCGCTGAAGCGTTGGCAGTGGTGCCCCGCCATCTCCTGTGGCCTGTCCTCGCTGGCACACGGCAGTAGGAGTGAGCGGGAGACGTGTCAAGGATAACCTGGTACTTGTGGTGCTGGCATCTGGCTCAGTGGTTCTCACCTCGTGGAGTCCTGGCAGGCCTTGGCAAGTGCTAGGTCTTGGCTTTCACTTGCTTTTTGACTATGGAAAAACACCACGTTCTTGTGCACAACATACCTGGAATAGAGCATGCACCTGGCTTGTGGAAGGCAGGATGGGGAAGCACAATCTCTTCTTGTGATAAGTGACTGAGCAACAGCAGGTAGGGACGGCCCTGTCTGCTTCCCGTGACTTGCTTGCAGACTTCTATTTTGCTATTGCCCTTTAAACTACTCTTACTGTGTTTTGTGCATATAATGCTCATTGCGGTTTCCAGTTGCTGTTGGAGGGGGTGGGGGAGAATAAAAAGATGCGTGTTGTCTGTACACAAGGAAAATGCTGTAATAAAGTAGTTTCTCTATTTCAGAGAACTTGGAACATAACAGAACTTTTGACACTACAGATTCCTATTTGAAATCTCTGGGTTTGTTTTGTCAATTGTCAGGGTTTGTGCACCTAACAGTGCTCATATTGTGTGGCACCCTGGAGCACACTTCAAAGGATTTCATGGCACCCAGATTGAGCATCACTGGTCTAGCTCACTCATTGAATTTACTTTTACTTTCCTTACTGTGCTTGATTGTCTTCAGAAAAAACAAGGAATGATTAGAGCTGTATGGCAAAGAGAAGGTGGCCTGGGCTTCCTTGTTGATCTGTCTACCACTGAACCAGTTCTGTGGATCTTGATCTTACTGGCTTTGGGTCACCCAGGACCTTGGGGGTTACTATTAGTACTTCATTCTTCTGATGTTTGGGAATGAGTAGGATTCCACCCCCCACTCCACCCCCCAAGTCCTTGTGTCTCATTCCAGACAACTGTCCTACATACTTCAACATTTAGCCAAATCTAATGTCTTTATGACAATTACGTCATTCCTGGGGGGGTGGAAAAAGAGCCATGTTGGCTTGCAGCATATTTGAAATGCAAGGTCTGGGGAAAGAATGTGGTGGCCAGTGGGGAGAGAAATGTTTTTTGAGTTTCTTGGGGAGCCCGTGCAAACCAGGTGTTAAAAAGCAGAAGTAGCTTGGCAGTCCCTTTAAGTTGACTGGTATGCTACAGGAGTGGATGTTATTAACTGATGGTGCTTAAGAGTGACAGCTAAGAATTATTGCTCAAGAGCCTGTCCTGGCTTTCTAGATGCCACCCTTGTTAGACAGACAGGAAGTCCTATTCCCTCAGTTTGTGCTTTGCAGACTGGTTTGAGATTCTAGCTGGGATTTTGTTTGTTTGTTTTTTTTGTTCCTGCATACATTGTAAATGTAGTTGCCTGTTCTAATTCTGAAATGGCAATGTGCCCAGCATGTCTTTCGGTTTTGGAGATAGCAGCTGCTATTGGAATGTTGCTGTATTCAGCATTTGCATGGCACTAAATCTTTCCCCTTGTTGGCAGGTTTCCTATTGCTGGCTTTAGTGTAGCCCTCTGCTTTCATCCCCCTTAAAGCTAGTGTCACAAAACAGATTTCTTTTCTACATCTGACCACAAAAGGTTTAAGAACAAAACCCTCTTAATGATTCTTGTTCCTCGTTCCCTGGGGCAGCTGCTGTATCTGGGACATCAGCAAGCTGTGCTACTTGCAGACTGTCTTAAATATAGAATGTCACCTAGATACAGGCTCTAGCATAACTGGCCATTTCAGTCATTACATTTTAAAATCGAAGTTGCAGAGCTGAAGAGCTGACAACACAGTTTAGTGATGTAACAGAATAATTCATGGTGTAAGGTTTAATCTTTTTTATA
Source organism: Crocodylus porosus (assembly GCF_001723895.1). Classification (NCBI taxonomy): domain Eukaryota; kingdom Metazoa; phylum Chordata; order Crocodylia; family Crocodylidae; genus Crocodylus; species Crocodylus porosus. Next base: position 6,982,738 of record NW_017728923.1, on the reverse strand, counting down.
TCTTATTCCATTGAAAGACTCTGAACATGCACTTCTTAGTCTCTTTTTGGTGTCCATTTCAAAATCTGAACTGTTGTGATAGGAAGCCAACCAACTGTGAAAAATGAAATATACAAAATCAGTTTGTTTCACTCAAGTTTTTGGTCCAGGTTTTTCTGAGCACATCTAAATTTGGGCTGGGGAAATGAAGCTTGAAGTTGCAAGGGAAGTGTGTGCATCTCCATTTTTTAGGGTTTTTTTTTTTTTTTTCTTTTAATGCAAACAGGGTGTGGTCTAGGCAGCACTGAAGACTTCTGTTCGCAGAAGCAATATAGCACATTGACCATCTGGGAATGCCTTCTGCACTGTCTCAGCCATCACCTGTACTGACTTTCCAGGAGGTGTGGTGTTAACATCATCGGAAATTGGACCAAGACCCACCAACAAAATATAAAGGTGTGAAATCTTAGAATTTTGTAAAGAAAGCCGGGCAGTAGAGAGAGGCAGCTCCACGCAGAAAGATGTTGCTGGTGCAGTCTGAACGCCAGTGAGAACAGGGAGGGACAGTGGTGTTCAGGGAAGTCATTCCTCTCTAGGGCAGTAGTTTGTGACCAGTAAAACATAACTTGTAAGCAAATGTAGCATTGAGACCAAAGGTGGTATGGTCTGTTGTCCCTGGTGATTCAGTGCTCCTCTCCAGTTGTGATGCTGTAACATCTTCAGAACAAAATACAAAATTCACTACTTCATCCCACATTTCCCTCCCCAGTTGGCCTTTTCTTCTCTCTCTGTGACTTCAAAGATTCAGTGCCCTCTGGTGCCCTTGACCTGGAAGTAAGAGAAACATGTAACTTCAGAAAACACTTGGATACCATGGTCCTGGATATTGTTTAAGAACCTAGATAAAAAAGAATATTGACTGGTCTACTTGTCGCCCAGAAGCTGAAGGTTGATTTCTTAACAGTTCTTACCAAGCAGCTTGGGTACAGGTTATTTATTGAAGCTGAAGAGGGCCACATCTTTGGGTTGTCAGTCTTCAGTACTCCTCATCCAATATGAATCTTAAGATGGATTTATAAAACGTCCTGACAGAATTAAAAATGGGATCCCATATGGGGAGCCTAACACTAATTGCTAGGACTTGTCCTTCTTGTTACAAGGAGAAATGGAAGAAACTGTGGAGGATGTTAATTTGAACATGCTTCTGTACTTCCCAGAAAATGGGGAGAGAAAACATATTGACCAATATTAAATAGTCTCAACACTTAAATGCGAAAGATTTTGTCAACCTAGCTAACTCTACTGCACAAATAACTGACACCCTTCACTCCAGGTTAAGGGAAAAGCCCTTAAAGTTCTTCTGGGGATTCTGTGGCATTACTCTCTTCTTCATCTTTATAATACCAGATACCACTTCAGAACAGGGACATATAAATTCTTTGTATAAGGAATTTGCACAGCAAGAGTGGGGGGAGATGAGGGGACTATGTACAGGGTATGTCTAATGTGTTACATTCCTTGTCCCACATACCCACCCTTGCATTTGCCATCATTGATTTAGAGGCACCTGGGGATACACACTGACTCGTTTTTCATAGCTGTTAATGGATCTATCATTTACGAATATTAGGGCTGTGAGAAACAGCAGCATTTTGTTTCAGCATTTTGTTTCAGCGTTTTGATTCAACAGCATTTCGTTTTAGATTTTGTTTCGATTTGAAACGGCTGTTCTGTTTTGTTCTGTTGAAACAGGGTTGAAACTGTTTCGACATTTCGCCTGTAGGGTATAATGGTGAAGGACAAAACAGCCTATAACAATCTCATTTCAAGCTTGATTTGGATGAAACCTGCAGGAATGGTAGCCCTTTCTGAGGGCATGAATCCTGCCAAGTTTCAAAGAGAAGGGTGCAGGGAGTTCGGGGAAATTGTACTCCAAATTTTGAAAGCAAAACGCATGTAATGTGTATGTGTTAAGCCACAGCAGGTCAGAACTGCAGGCATGCTAGCCCCTTTTGAGGCCATGAAGCCTGCTAGCTGTCAAGGAGATAGGTGCAGGGACTTCTGGGTTCTCAGGCCCTGCACCTCTGGCTGCTGATGGGCAAAACTCTATGACAGGGTGCTTGTCCAACTGTTTGTCTTAGGAGGAGGGGAGGGGCACAGACTACTGTAGGCCTGGCTGCTAGGCCCTTCTGCAGCCACAAAGCCCGCCAGCTGTTAAGGAGGTAGGTGCACAGGGGTTCTCGGACCCTGCACCTCAGCTGCTAACAGGCAAACCTCGTGACATGGGTGCTTGTGCTAGATAGCTGCTGTGTTCTGCAATCAGTCATGATTCACTCAGGGACCAGCTCAATACACAGTAGGTAGCCAGCATAATGAATTAATGAGCAAGGATTAACACCTACAAAACCGCAGAGGATGGAGAGGAAAGAATCAACACAGAGCCAGGAACCGCTTCTGCCCCAAGACAGAGACGGTCAGTTACACAAGCACCCATGACATGAGTTTTGCCTGTGAGCAGCCAGGGGCGCAGGGCCCCAGAACCCCCCTGCACCGATCTCCTTAACAGCTGGCAGGCTTTGTGGCTGCAGCAGGACATAGCAGCCTGGCCTACAGTAGTTCTCCTCCCCCTGTTCCCCCCTCCCCGTGCCTCAAGACAGACACAGTTGCACAAGCACCCATGGCACAAGTTTTGCCTGTCAGCAGCTAGAGGTGCAGGGCTCCAGAAGCCTCTGCACCTATCTCCTTGAAAGCCGGCAGGCTTCGTGGCCTCAGCAGAGGCTAGCAGGCCTGCAGCTTTCACCCTGCTGCGCCTTAACACATGCACTGTCACCCATGTCACGAGTCTTGCTTGTCTGCAGCTTCAGGTACAGTTTTCCCCCCAAACCCCTCTACCTATCTCCTTGAAACTTGGCAGGCTTTATAGCCTCCCCAGGGGAAAACGGGTTGAAACCGTGTTGAAACAAAACTGGGGGTGAAATTTCACTTGGCCCTAATGGATATGTCTCCTTTCTTTTGGAACCTGACTTTATTCTCTGCCTGTCTAACATCCTGTGGTAACGAGTTCTACAAGATAACTGTGCACTGTATAAAAACAGTACTTTGACATTTGTGAGGATGAAACGTAGCAGACCTAAAAAAGACCCTTCCACAGGAAGCTGAATCAAGTTTGTTCACTTGTCTCTCTGAAGTGAAATGGGACCTGGTCTCTAGGTACATAATTCCTGTTTTATTTTAATGTGAGTGAAATATCTAATAACCCTTAATTTATCTGAATTAAAGATGACTTCAAATTTAAGATCACTCCCTAATAATTACATTCTATACATAGGACGCTATAAATTGGTTATGATTTTCTAGCTTAGAATCTAATTATTAAAGGATAATCTTAAATTCATCCCTTCCACTGTTGTGGCAAGGAAAGCAGCAGTGGGGGGTGAGGGGCCAGACCCCTATCTTTTTTGCCCTCCCTGCCAGTCTCTGATTTTCTGTCCTTCCAGTGCCTGTGCCTAAACCTGGCCACCTGCCCTCCCTCTACCTCCCTTGGTGGCTGCCCTTCCTGCTCTTTGCCCCTTTTGTGCCTGTGTGAGGGCTGCCTGCTCCCCCTTTCCCTGCCACCGTCTTCTCTCTCTCATGCACACCACCCTACTGCCATTTCCCTTCTGTGGGAGCTCCAGCTCTACAGCAGTGGTAGCTCCAGACCCAGCCAGAGGGGGTGGAGCTGGAGCAGAAGGTAAGTAGCTGGGGGGAAGGGAGGGTGGCAGGCTTCATAGTCTTTCCCAGCTTCTCCTGCCACAAGCCCTCTTCTCCTGTTTCATGAGCCACCCTGGCAAAGGACAGGCAGCAGCTTGGCTCCAGCTTCAGCCTGGAGCCTGAGGCCAAAGCCAGAGCGGAGCTGTTATCTGCCTCCAGTACATACTCTAATTTAAGATGGCTTCCCCCCCGTCCCCCTTGATTGTGGGGAGAAAAGCCTTATTTTAGATTCAAGTAGATGTAGTAGAAACCTGGCTCTTCTCTTTTACTTTGAACCACTGACCACATGGACTTCCCCTAAACTTGTGAGCATTTAAATGAAGTGTAAGGCTTTTGTATCTAGTTGGAACCCTTTTGGCATCTAATAAAAGGAAAAGGGTGGATTAGTTGGTGGCTGAACATTCCTCTTGAAGTCAGCAGCAGTATAAATTGCAGTAACCATGAAATGAAATTCAGGAGGGAAAGCTATGTTGGTCTATCAGAATTAGTCAGACCTTTGTCCAGTATTAAAAGGGCATTTTAGATTAATATTGGAACAATGCCAACCCTTCAGCAGCAGATGTGTCTCAGTGTTGGACTTAGCAGCTGATACCCTACTGAGCAAACTTGCCATGTGGAGAAGATCCACAGCAATCCTCAAATCCAGCTAACACATGGCATGTTCCTGGAGCTTTTTAGGCAATCTAAAACCCTCACTGTGAGAGAGCTCTTCTTTATAGCAGGTAATGCAACAGAATATTTCTTTTTGGTAACCTAACATGTTTTCTCAGAACAAGCCATTGCTAAGTAATGGCAGGTGTGAATCCTTACCCCCCACTAAAGAATTACTTGTAGCACTGGCTTGTTCAGCTGCCTGTATGCGAATGGAGTGGCTGGATTATGTTTATAGTGTTTCCCAAATTTACAGGATCCATTTATGTATAAAACTCATTACAGCGAAGAAACCTAGTTCTTTAACATTTCAGCCACCCTAGTTTCCTGTCAGTCTGGTTGAATAGATCTAAATGGCTGATTCTGATCGTAGGTTGAATCAGTAAACAAGAAATCATGCTGTAAATCACTAGGCTTGTTTTGCTGTGTATTTATTTTCCAGAAAAGATTCATTCTCAGCTGGTAACAATTAAAGCTTGTTGATTTGCAAGCAAGTATATTTTTACACTAAATTTGGTAGTTCCTACTAAACAGGAAGAGACACTATATCAGTGCACCCTGAAAAAATATCTTAATAGGCATTGATTCAAATGCTTAATTTTTAATTCTTTGTTCCAGTGAATGACAGGTTGATTCTGAAAAATAAAATATTTTCTGGATTCTGTTCATAATTAAGGGCACATATTTTTATTAATTATGAGTTAAATTGTGCTGCTTTTTAAAACAATTTATGATATAGCAAATTTAGGCTTCAGACTTTAATTTTAAATGAGTTATTTTTGAGAAATGTATTTAATTCAAAATAGTTAAAACATCAAGTTGTCATTGTTTATCCACCCTGCTTCCACTGTACCTTCTGTTCAATTTTTCAGATATAAATATAATATATTGGTATAGACAGCTGTATTAGAATTATTACCTACTTCTCTCAGCAGCTCCACACCTCTCCTGTACAAATCTAGTGACACTTCCCTAATCCCACCTAATGTTTGTAAATGGAAGGTTATATTAGCTACTGTGTGTTTTATGTAGAATGTTTATCTGAATTGAGATAAGAAAGGATAATGTAACATGAATAAAACCTTGGTGTTTGCTGGAAAAACTGACCTGGATCAAGTGATTTGTCCATACTGGAAAGTTGTAGTTCTGCTTTTTTGCTGCTTTGTTTGGTTCTCCAACACCAAACGCTTGGGCTCTTCTCCCTTCCTCTCTGCAACAGGTAATATAAACTACTGCCCTTTTGTCTGAGATACAACAGTAACCATTAACACACATTCCTCTCTGGCTCAGGAGTCACTTAGGTAGCCAGTGGTAAATGTAAAGTTAGAGGGCACCTATACATGTGATGGACCTCTGCTCCAACATGTGCTAATTAGCACACATCACAGCAGACTTTATTAATAGAGTCTGCTGCAAGTCTAATTAGCATGCTTCAGCAGCCTCCTTGCCAGTGTATTCAGCATCCCTGCTTTTCAGAATGGTGGTGAGGACACTTCACTTAAAGCCTCCGCCACCAGGATGCTGAATACATGTGATACTGCAGGCACTTTAACTAAAGTGTCTCTCAGAGCTGCTCTAATTAAAGCGTCCACTCCACATGTATAGCTGTCCATAATGCTTACCCCTAGGTGACTTGTAGCAAACCCGTTCCAGTTCAAAAGAGAAAGCTGCTAGGTTAGTTAAATTTGCATTGCGTTATGATGACAGGAAAAAGCTACTGTGTACGAGTAAAAAAACAAACAAAAAAAACCCTGTCCATCTATATCTCCAGGCTCTCCCCTGCCCCCACCCCCAAGACTCAGACCAGGCTCAGGAGCTAGAATCTTTTCCACATGTACAGTTGTGTGTTACTCATATACGTTGCTAAGTTAGAGAGCAGCAGCCACCTTGTTGACTACAATAATTCCCCAGAATGTCATCTTGCTAGAAGACTGTCTGGACATAAATGAGAACAGTATTTTTCCCTGTACCCTCTTGTAATAAAAGAAAATAAAATAACTCTATGTTGTGCTTTCCAAAGTGTTAGAAAGTTAATTTTGTTGTTTAAGGTTGCTCGCCTAGATGCATTTTGCAGCACTGAACTTTTTGTTTCTAGGATCAGGGAATTTACTGTTTACCCATATAGTAATAGTGAAGAGAATTAGAATTATACAGAGGCCCTTTCAGCTAGCATGGAATCACTGAAGCAGTGTTTCTCAACCCCGTGGGTCATGACCCAAAAGTGGGTCTCAAGGATATATGAAAGGATCGTGAACAAACTTTTAAAATGGAATCTCCTTTAAAGGAGAAAAATGTGGGAAACACTGGCTTTTCCCTTGCAGAGTTCCAGCCTGCAGGGGGCTGCTTGGGCCCCTTTGCCCACACACAACCCCCTCTGCCCTGCATGCTGGGGGGCTGGGGCCTGGGGGCAGAGGGTAGTGGATCAGGAATAAGGGGTACTGGGTCAGGACTGACCATTGATGTTTACAAATGGGTCCTGATACAAAAAAGTTTGAAAACCACTGCACTAGAGTAGTGTTCATTTTTGTCTTTGTTTCTTCTTTGTACCCCCAATTGTTTCTGTAAGGGATATTTAGGAATCAGACAACCCTCTGGTTCAGCCTGTCCCCATATTAAATAAAGCCCTGCTACTTTTGGATTAGAACTGTGGTAGCAGTGGTTCTGCTTAGGGCTTATTTGCCTTTTTAAAAGATGCACCACAAACAGTGCCGGTATCGTACCAGTATAGCCCTCTACTATGGCCACAGTTACACCACTACTAGGTTATTGTATGCAAATTCTCCATTTCTTTAAGACATGGAGTACATACCACTACACTAATATCACTGCATACACACCAGAAAGAAATAGTAAAAATCACACCCCACCTGACATACTTATATTTGAACTTTTAGCAGTAGATTCGACTTCAAATATCCCAGTGGCTGTATGGATTCTAGCAGGATTTCCCTGGTCGTTGTGGGCAGGAGGAGTTCTAGCTGTGCCAGACAGCCCGAGCCCTGAAAAATGCTGACCTGTTCATACCTACCTATGCATGTGCATTTGATTTGTTTTGAGGCTGAGTTTTGATGCCCTAGGAAGCACTTTCACTGGCAATGTTTGTGATCTGAGTTTAGGATCTCAAGAGCACCCTTTGTGCTTGTTGTTTTATTAATTCTCTGGGCACCTTGGTGTCCTGCTGGCCTGCTTTTCTTTATTCACCTCTACTGGAAACTTGACTGACTTGTTTTTAAACCTTTGTCACTAGTTTTTCCTGAATTTCCTGTAGTTTTATTTCCAGACCGAACACCAGACCCATCACCAGTTTTTCCCTCTGATTGCATATACTCAGGAGAACACTGAAACCCCTTCCAGCTGCTTAGAAAGCCTAAGGGCTACATATAAAACCACACCTTACTTCAGGAGTTCCCAAGAGATAGGAGATGGTAGGATCAATCAGATGAGCTACATACAAAGCAGAAGCTGTAGTAATGAGATCTAATTAATATGTTACAACTGCAGGTGGATGTTGTAAAGTGCTGTAGATGGATGTGTGTACAGGCAGTCCTTGGACTTGCAACACAATTGGTTCCTTAAAACCACATCTTCATTTGAAACACTGTAACTCGGAACCAATTTTTCTCATAGGAAATGATGTTATAAATGGAAGAGTGGTTCCTGATTCAAGGCCTGATACCTATTTTCACCAAAAATAACCCAGAATTTTGTTTTCAGTCAATTATAGATGAGTAATATAGCTACATTAATTATTTTGTAAATAGCAATCATATTGATTTGGAAGGACTTATTTGAGGTGACTTGGGACTTTTTTGAGGGGTCTTGGTTGGACTTTTTGAAAGGTTCTTGGCTGGAGTCTTCTCAGGAGTCTTGGCTGTAGATTTTTCTGGAGTCTTGTCTGCTTTCTTAAAGAAAGCGTCCAAGGAAGTTTGGACAGATGTTCTCCAGCGAGCTGGGCAACACAGCAAACTTGTTTGCTGGCTTGGTGTTGCATTAGATCAAGCACTGTAAAGTCAAAATTGAGGTCAGAAAGTTGAAACAGGTTGTCAATTTAGAAACATTGTAACTCAAAGTTGTAAATTGAGGACTGCCTGTATATCTGTGTGCTTTTGCTTAGTAACTGTTGATATCTTGGCCAAAGAGATCTTAGATTGTCATGCTTCAGAACAAAAGGACCAGCTAAACTAGAAGGGGCCATTGAGTACCGAGCCAGGCTTTCCCTTGATGGAAAGAGCCAATACAAGAAGCTTTCAGGGCAGGCATAAATCCCTGTGCTTTCAGGTGTTTAACTGAAACACTGCTATTACAGCTGGTAATCACATAGGGGTGCACCAGTATATCAGTTGGCTATTGGATCAACACAGATAAATGAGAAATGATGTTATTGGCTATCAGCTTTTTTTTTTTTCTTTCCTTTTGGTGTTGTAACTGATTAATTAAGTCTGTGTCCACAGAGCACCCTGGTGAGCATAATCCAGTCCCCATGCACTGCTGATGGGCCAAACCCACAGCAGATTCCAGGTCCTGGTGAATAAGGGGAGGGGGTGCTAGAGAGTGGTCACAGGGCACTGCGCTCAGCAACAAAGGGACCATTACTGGCTCTTGCTGCAATATCAGTGCTGCATGTGCACTAGGGGCCTGAGCAGCAGGGCTGCCATGGAGACATTGAGCTGTGCGCAGGCAGGGTAAGGTGCCGCATGAGGGACATTCTGCTCTGCTGGGCACCAAGCACCCTTGCAAAAGCAGCTTTGCCCCAGCAACTGTGGACACTGAGGCAGCATCATGCTCTGTGGCTCCAAACATACCTAAAGCTGTTCTCTGTTCAGGGTTTTGCCCTGCCTGCTCAGGACAGCAGCACGGGCTGCACAGGAACGGGTAGGAGCTGCAGGCGAGGAAG
>NW_017728923.1:6930981-6972284 GCF_001723895.1 Crocodylus porosus | reverse complement strand
TCTTATTTGGTCTACCCCCCCAGGGAGGCGCATGCCCCACCCCCCTGGTACCACTGAGGCCTCTACCCAGATGGAGCCCATGGCTCCAGGCTCTACCCAGGCAGAGCCCCTGGCTCTTGGCTGTGGGGGCTGCCTGGCACAAATGCAGGCATGTGGGTTCAGGAACAAGAACACCTCCCCTTGTGGGGTGTGCTCCACAGTAGAGTCCCTGGAATGCCAGATAGGGGAGCTCCAGGCTGTGGTTCAGAGGCTGCGTGCCATCAGGAATGGCGAAGAGGAGACCGATGCCTGCCAAAAGGCTCTTCATCTAAAGATTGAGGAGGGAAGAGCAAGGAAGGCTAGCAGGATGAGGGTGTACAAGAGGAGCCCCTGTAAAGTCCAGGTGGGGGTTACTTGGACAGAGGTAGCCCCTGGCCCCAAAGCATCCTGTACCAGGGTCACCACCCCCCTGACGCTTTAAAACTGATATGAACCCCTTGCAACATCAGCAGAGTTGCTGGCTCCAGCACTTGAGGAAGGAAGGTGACTAGCAACCACACCTAAGAAGAGGTGCAGAGTGGTTGTTGTGGGAGACTCCCTCTGGAGGGGGACAAAGGGTACGATCTGCCACCCCAGCCCCTTAGCCCATGAGATTTGCTGTTTCCCAGGGGCCCATATCCAGGATGCAGCCAAGAGGATCCCAAAACTTACCTAGCCCTCCGACCTCTACCCCATGCTCCTCATCCATGTGGGCACAAATGACACGGCTCGGAGCAATCCCGGGCAGATCATAGGTGACTACGGGGCTCTGGGGGCTGGGCTTAGACAGTTGGGGGCACAAGTGGTTTTCTCCTCAATCCTCCCCATTACAGGCCACAGGCATAGGAGGATGAGATGTATTGAAGAGGTAAACAGAAAACTGTGGCATTGGTGCCACTATGAAGGCTTCGGCTTCTTCAATCACAGTCCACACCTCAGGCAGAGAGGCAGCATTCTGCTGGGAAGAGACGGCTTCTGCCTTACCCAAACAAGAAAAAAGCTGTTTTCAACCAGATTGGCTGACCTGCTCAACAGAACTAAGATCACTGGGCAACGGGTGGACATGCATCAGAACAAGCCCAGGAAGAGTCAAACACATAATCAGTAGGTCAGGAAATACAATCAAACTTACTCCTATCCCAGCCTAAACAATAAGAAATATGATCTCATAGGGATAACAGAGAGCTGGTGGGACTCCACCTATGACTGGAGTACGAATATAAATGGCTATACCTTGTACAGGAGGGATCGTGCTGGGAGTAAGGGTGGGAATGTAGCTCTCTGTGTCAAGGAGCAGTACATTTCCCTGCTAGCTGACATAGGCACCCAAGGAGGGTGACTTGAAGCCCTCTGGGTTAGAACACAAGGAGAATGTGGTGAAGGGGATATTACTGTAGGAGTCTGTTACAGACCTCCTAACCAGGAGGAAGTGCTTGACCATGAATTCTCTAGGGAACTAACAGAGGCTGCATGCTCTCAGTGCACAGTTATCATGAGTGATTTCAGCCACCCTGACATCTCATGGGAGGAGCATTCAGCCAAATCTGATCAGTTGAGTAGCTTTTTCACTTGTATTGACAAGCTCTATCTGACTCAGGAAGTCCATGGGCTGACAGGAGGCGAGGCGCTGCTAGATCTGGTTCTGGCCAAAGCGGATAATCTAGTGAGCGACCTGAGGATTGAACAGAAGCTCAGTTACAGTGATCACGAGTTGATCACCTTCTTTATCCATTGCAAAGCTGATAAATCAGTCAGCAATGCAGAAATTCTCAACTTTAGGAAAGCTGACTTTCACAAGTTCTGGAGGCTGGTTGTCAAGGTCCTGAAAGATCACAATCTGACAGCAAAGGGAGTCCAAGATGAGTGGTCAGTTCTTAAGGATGCAATCCTAAAAACACAAAGGAAGTTCATTTTGGCCTGCAGGAAAGGTAGTAAAAGGGCTGGGAAACCCCCTTGGCCAAATAGCAGACTCATGGACCTCCTCAGTCTTAAAAGAGAAGCCTGTAAGGAAGACAGGAAATACCTCTAAGGAGGATTATGCATCACTGGCCTGCATCTTTAGGGAATGGACCAAAAAAGCCAAGGCTGATACTAAGCTAAAGCTAGCTATGGGAATCAAGGACAATTTAAAAAGTCCTTCTTCAGATACCTAGGAAATTGAAAGGAAAATAAGGTCAACATTGGACCCCTGCTGAATCGAATGGGGCAGCTGACACCTGACACGCAGGAAAAAGCTTAATCTCCTCAATGATTACTTTGCATCAGTTTTCCACCAGCCAAGGGGATCACTCTGCCTGATGGGACACAGGGCTACAAGGTTACGGGTGACCATATGCCTACATTTGTTGAAGACTTTGTGAGGGAACACCTTGAGAGACTGGACATCCATAAGTCGCCAGGCCCTGATGGAATGGACCCAAGAGTGCCAAAAGAGTTGGTTGACATCATAGCTCAACCATTGGCGCAAATATTTGAGAACTCATGGCACTCAGGAGAGGTTCCTGAAGACTGAAAGAAGGCCAGCGTGGTGCCTATCTTCAAGAAAGGAAGGAAGGAACATCCAGAAAACTACAGGCCAATTAGTTTGACTAATCCCTGGGAAGATCTTGGAAAAAATTATCGAAGAATCCATCAACCACAGGCTGACAGAAGGTGCCATTCTGGGAGACAGCCAACGTGGCTTTGTTACAGGTAGGCTGTGTCTGACCAACCTCATCTCCTTCTATGACCAGGTGACTCATCACCTGGATTGGGGGGAGAGGTTGATGCCATTTACTTGAATTTCAAAAAAGCCTTTGACTTGGTCTCCCATGACGTCCTCATGGCAAAACTGGGGAACTGTGGCCTCAACAGCCTTATGGTTCGATGGCTGGGAAACTGGCTCTGATTGGACCTGGAGAGTGATGGTCAGTGGAACCAAGTCAGCATGGTGTGTGGTGATCAGTGACATCCCTCAGGGTGCAGTACTTGGACCAGTACTCTAATATATTGAACAATCTGGATTCATGCATCAGAAGTGGGCTGGCTAAGTTTGTGGATGACATCAAACTGTGGGGAAGCAAGCATGGTTACACTGACGGATAGGCTGGGGATTCGGGCTGACCAGGATAGGCTCGCAAGATGGGCAGATATAAATCTGATGACCTTCAACACAGAGAAATGCAAGGTGCTGCACCTTGGGATAAAGAACCCACACCATACCTATAGGTTTGGCAGTGCTTCACTGGCACTGTGTTCAAAAGAGACTTGGGGGTCATGGTTGACCACAAGATGAATGAGTCACCAATGCAATGCCACAGCCCACAAAGCAAATAAAACCATGGCTTGCATCTACCAGTGTATCTCAAACAAGACCCAAGATGTCATACTCCCGCTTTATTCAGCCTTGGTGAAGCCGCAGCTGGAGTACTGCATCCCGTTCTGGGCTCCACAGTTTTAAAAAGATGTGGAGAAGCTTGAGAGAGTCTAGCAGTGAGCCACGTGCATGATCAGAGGTCAAGAGAGCAGGCCATATGAGAGGCTGAGAGACAGGGGACTCTTCACTTTGAAAAGTGTAGGCTCGGGGGATTTGGTGGTAGCCTATAAGTATATCAGGGGTGTACATCAGGATCTGGGAGAATGTCTTTCCCTGGTGTGCCCTGGTGAACAGACAAAGTCACAAACCTGCTGGAAGACCGTTTTAGACTGGACATAAGGAAGAACTTGTTTACCATCTGAGTCTCCAGAGTCTGGAATGGAGTCCCCCAGAAGTGGTTGCAAGCACCTGCTCTGGACACATTCAAGAAATGTTTGAATGGTTATTATGCTGGGGTCATCTGACCCCCGCTGACTTCCTGCTTTTTGGGCAGAGGGCTGGACCAGATGATCTTGCGAGGTCCCTTCCAGCCTTAATGTCTATAAAATCTTCTGCTTGTTTTCAATGTTTTTTTTAATTTTGCCTCCTACATATTCTTGTACCATGGAAATACTCTTTTCTGTCCCTATTCACTGCTCTGCATCATGTTCAGTAGTAGTAGTACTCTGTGTCAGACTTCAGTCTCTATCAAGTGTTAATTTATTTGCGGGCCAGACATTGAACAGTTCAGTGGCTCCCTTCATAGCTTTCTTAAAGTGAAGATTAACAAAGCTTCTGTGTTCTGCGTTTTCAAAGGAAATTGTATCCCGGTATTATTGAAAATCCCATATTTTTTCCATATAAAGAACGGGCAAATTTTTACTCTCTTTACTTTGTAAAAAATATCTCTAGATTGGGGTGCTTAACCTCTGGCCCACCAGCCAAGTATGACCTGCAGAGCCTTGGAATCCAGCCTGCAGGGCTCCCTTCAAGTCAGGGAATTTGGTGGCCGTGCAGCAGTGGTAGTTAACATTGCCATCCCTCCCCACTGCCAAAATCCCAAGCCCCGTGCAGTGAGTCAGAGCAAAACCATGACCCTCCCTCAGCATGGCCAGATCGGCGCCAGGCCACACCGCCTCCCTCTGTGCAGCTGGGGTGGGGTATAGCTCAGCCCCCTTTTCCCCATGTGGCTGAGCTATGCCCTGCAACGCTGTGCCAAACCTCTTTCTCTGCCTAGCCAGATTAGGGCTGGGCTGTGCCTCTTTCTTTTCCAGAGCTGAGCCACACCTCCCCCCATGGGGTTCAGTTCATGCCAGGCCACACCTCTTCCTCCACAGGGCTTGTTTGGGGCCAAACCATGCTTCCTTCCCCCATGGTGCTTGACTGGAGAGCTAGATCAGGGCTGGGTCATACCCCTTCCCCGCACCCACTAGGTCAGGTTGGAGATGAGCCAAGCCTCCTTTCCCCACAAGTCTGGATTGGGGATGGGCTGCTCTCCTACCTCCTTCTGGATGGAGCCCCGCCACATGTGCCCTGGGCACTGGGTTGGGTCTACTGGCTAGATTCAGTCCCTGGGGCATTGCCCATCTGGCTCCGTGGACAAAAAGGTTGATCACCACTGCTCTAGATGGTTTAAAAAACTGTCTTACTGCAATCACAAATGCCAAAATCCATTTCAGAAACAGAACTCCTTTAAGGCAGCAGATTTAAAAAAAAACAAACTAAAAAACTACTTTGTAGTTCTTCTGTTTAAAAAAAATAAATTGCATATCATAGAAGATGAGTCAGAAGAGACCTTGTAGATCTTCAAGTCCGAGCCCCTGCCTGGGCAGGAGGACAAAAAAAAAAGCTGGGCTCAGATGACCCCAGCCAGGTGAACATCAAGCCTCCTCTTAAAGATCCCCCGGGTAGGAGCCAGCACCACTTCGCTTGGAAGTTGGTTCCAGATCCTAGCCGCCCTGACTGCAAATGTTATTCATGCAGGAAGGGCCCAACCAGCTGACATTCCAGCCTACTCCCTTTTAAGTGCTGAAGGTACTGAGCAGTCTGAGGAGAAGACCACAGTCACTGAGAAACCTCTCCACCTCTCCAACCTGGGGCTCGGTCCATTAGACCATAACAGCCCCAGCAGTATCATCAAGAAGGATGGGGTATATTTGAGATGTTCATGGGCAAAAGTGCTTGGGAAAACTGGAGTTGTAATACATGTTGCTGGAAGAGTGCCAGGGTCCTATGTTGGGGATGTAGCTTGTTCCTATTAGCAGGAGTAACTGTATCCCTTTCCCAGAGTTCTTGCTGTATTCCAAAGACCAAGTGTCTGGGGAAATTTCTGGTCTAGCAGAGTCCCGGTGTAGGGCTACATAATCTGCATTCAGGGAAGTGTTGAATTAAAAAATCTTGTTATTTTGTGCCTGTAACAAGTTTTGTGTATGGTGTGTGTGCATATCCCAATTTCTCCTAAATTGTCCTTGGGGACCTTCAGAGTTCACACAGTCTGAAGGAATGATTGTTCCCAGCTCTGTGGAAAAATGGTTGGAACAGAATGTGCTGTGTGTGTTGCTAAGGCAGATCAAGCTGAAATCATGACTTAACTTTAGAGAAACGATGTGCACGCTTTGAATGGTACACCCCATCCTTTTGAGGAATAGAGTTTAAATCTGTTACATCTCAACCTACTAGAACCCAAACATGATGGAGGCCCAGTAAACTAGGTAGAGCCTCCTTTTCCTTTTTTGGTTCTGGCTTGATACTTTAGGTTGCACTATGCTCACATTTTTAAGCTTCCTTTGGTATCCACAAAAGCTAGAAATTTAACGTAATGAAAGCAAAGGTTTTCAAAATCAAATGAAAGTGGGAGTTGTTTTTAAGAAAATAGATATTGTGAAGCTAGTGCTCCTGCAAAATTGTCAGCTTCTCTTGCAGCCATAAAATTAAGGGCTGTGTCCTGTGTGAATTACACTTGTTTGGTCTCACTTCTGTCTACCACTGCTCAGACTGCCAACAAGTGCTGATGATAATCCCCAAAACTCAGTGGATAGTTAGATTCTCACTTAGTCCAGCAGGGCCAGTAAGAGCAAAGTGCAGCAGACAGTAAAGCCGTAGGTCTCTGATTTGGGGACTCGTAGATGTTGATCAGGTCAATGTAAGGAAAGCAAACTAGAGCAGTCATTTTGATTTGCAGATCCCTAAAAAATATCTTGAATGGAGTTATGGACCCCATTGGAAATTTTGAATGGAGGTGTAGACCCCTTTGAATTGTAAGTGTGGGTATTCATATACTTTTGATTGATCATAGTCATCTTTCATGGACCCCTTAGACATATTCTACAGACCTCACCCGCCCAGGGGTCCATGGACCACAGGTAGAAAACCACTGGACTAAAGCATCCATTGATCTCTCCTGGCCTTAAGTCCTGTAAATCCCAAATCTGGTCTCTCCTATGATTCTTGCTCTGGATCAGTACTTTCACCTGTCCAGGGTACCATTCTGTTTTGTTTGTCTTCTACTGTAAGATGCCTTGAGCCTTTGTTGGAAAGGATGACATATAACTAAACAAACAAAGAAATAAATGAAATGTTATTAACTTACTATATGAGTTGGTTTGATTCAGTACAAAGGAGTTAATAGCATGGTGTTTGCTGGAAATAAAACATGCTGAAGTATCCATGATGCATGATCTTTGGGTATACTGACTTAATCTCACTTGATACTTAACTCCCAGCATTTTAAAGGTGGCATCCTTTTCTTTTGAAACTTACCCTGGAATAACACCTGTACCAGTTGTAGTGGCAAAGCCATGAAACATCTGGCTTTCTCTGCAAGTCAGAAGCTTCTTGCCTTAGTGCTCTGTCTGGAGACACTCAGTGCTCAAGTGTCTGCAGTGTGTCTTGTGTCTGTATCAGCAAGCAAGCCATAGGGCTGTAAGGGCCAAACCTGCAACATTTCTGATCGACGCCACCTTTCCACTCCATGCTGTCCTGAGGGCAAGTACAGTCTGTTTGAATTGCTAGAACAAAACTAGAGAACGTATGGCTGTAGTTGCTTGACTGCTTTCCATTAGTTAATGTTTTTTGCTAACCCTGGGATTGTGTGCTTGTTGCCTATAAACTGCATCAGGTGAATCTCTCTAGATTAGTGGATGTCAGCCTTTTAAATTCATGCCACCCTCTAACTTGTCTGAATTTGGTGGCTGACCAGGTTGGTTGAGAACCACTGTAAAGTCTCTGCTTTCTTATTTCCAGGCTGCCACTACTAGATTGAATTGCCCCACATGCCTCTTTCCAGAAGGATGTGTGGGGCCTGCAGTAGGTTTTGCTCCCTACCCCTCACTTCCCCCATTACCTGGCAGTTTGTAAATAGGAGATGCAGGTTTTACAGAAGCCAAACAGTGGCTGTGCCCTACACTTAAAGGCTGTCGCCAGTTGACCCATCTGCAGCACCACATACCACACATTCAGGTGTTTTCCATGCTGCTGTCTTGCAGTGCAGAGGTTTTTTTGACCTCTGGATCTCTGCACAGAAAAAAACTGGAGTGGTGTACACAGGGACAGCATGCATCCCTCAAAACTAGAGCCTGGCTGGCAAGAGCCATGCTCCAGCTGCTGGCCAGACTCTAAGCTGCAGAAGCAAAGCAGCTGCAGCTTCCTAGCCCCCAGGACCCCAAGTAAGGCAGCTGGGGCCAGCAGGTGTGCTGGCCCCAGCGTCCCTTACCGCACCTAGGGTAACCTGCCGTGCATGGCATGGATGGTTGTACCCGGGGAACCAAACATCTGCACTCATCTGGATATAGCCAAAGAGTCTCCCTGGGGCTGCTGCCTGTACTTCCAGTTCACAAACTACCAGCCTGTAGAGGAGTAGAGCAGGGAAGGGAGGGGAGCAAAACCCATTGAGGCAGGAGTGCCTGCTGCTCCTGTTGCAGCTGCTTCACTGTCCAGCTCTGTGCATCTCTCTTGGAAATAGGTATGTGGGACAGTTTCACCTGGCTGGTGCTGCCATCACAGGATCCTTAAAAGGGTCTTGTAGCAACCCAGTTGAAAACTGCTGCTCTAGTCTAGATCATTATGCCCTTCTCTTCTGGCGTTGTGGGTGTTCTCTGCCCTTTCTAGTTATATGTCCAGATCATTTTTGACTTTGCTCCAAAAAATGGGGGAACTGCCTAGTTCTTGAGTTTAAATGACTCCTGAAAATCCTGTTTCCTAAGGCGGCCTAACTAAATTGAAAATGCCGTTGCTTGAAGGCCTGAGGGATGCTTATGACTGTAACAGTTCTACTTATCACTTACTGTCTGAGAGCTTTTTTGAGTTTTGTGGGGGGAGGTGTAGAGGAAACAAATTATAGAAACTGGAGCAGAGAAGATGGAAAAAGGCAGGGACCTTTTTCAAACTGTGGGATGGAAAAACCCAGCGCCAGTCCAAAGTGAACCAGGTGGCTTCAGCAGCATATCAGTGGCGAGAGGCTCTTTTTAAAAAAAAAAAAAAAAAAATGGATAGACAGGACAAATTCTCTACAAGAGACAAAAGGTGACCAATAATTGCTGGAGTATACAAGCTGTTGTCTGGCTGTGTCAAACAGCAAAGAAACCAACAGCAAGCATTTAATTTGACACCCGTTCCTCACAGAAGTTCCCATGAATATCAGTGCATTTGTCCAGGGGTTGGTATCATATGTCCTGCGGGGAAGAGCCAGCCCATGGAGAGACTGGATCCAGCCCTCAGAGCTGGAGGGCTCTATAAAGAATATTTGTCCCTTCTGGAGTGTATGATGAAGCTCCGCTCTTTTCTTTGTGCACAGGGAAGTAATTATTTGTTTTGCCGCTTACTGGCCGCCCTTTTCCTCCCTTTATTTTTAAATAAGCTTTGTGATAACGTAGTAGAAAATTTCTCATTGTATATTTGTGTGATCCCACAGATTCTGTGGTGATGACAGTGAAGGAAGAGAAGTTGAGATTTTTTTTTTGTACTCCCTGCTGTGCTTTAAATCCAGACTGAGGTGAAGTGTTGGTACAGAAAGACCAGAAGCAGAGTTAATTGATCTCATTCTACTGTATGTCCCTGAATAAAGTTAAAAAGTAAATAGCATGTACTTCCCTTACCTTGTTTGTTTAAATTTAAGGAAAAAACAGGCACTGAAAACTGTTGACACACTAATTTTAGCACACTCTGCATGATATGCCGTGGTTGTCCACTCATCTACTTCAACACAGTTTAACTCTCTTTCACTGAGATCATTGCAGCACCTCCAGTTTCACTGTCACTCACTATCTGTAACTTACTAGTTCAATTTCAGGATCAAATTGAGGCAAATCTGATTCAGAACCAAAGATGTGGGGTGGAAAATTTTGTGTGGAAAAATAAAGCACTAGAAAATTTTCTGCCCCACATCTCTCACCAGGGGACCTACCTGGCTTCCCTAGCATCTAGTAGCTCTTTCTGTCCCTGATGTAGTGCTTGCTCTGGGCAGCCGGGGGAGGGGGAGCATGCAGTTGGGTGGGAGTGCGGAGTGTAGCCCCAGGGGAGCCCACGCCCAGGGGAGCAGCAGGAGCACAGATCAGGTGGGAAGGGTGTGGGGTGTAAGGAAGGGTTGAGGGGGGTGGCCCCCCATGGTGCACAGCCCTTGCCACCACCTGTGGCAGCAGCAGACAGCGGGCTCTTGAGGTGCTCATGGGCCACGCAGGAACAGCCGCCTGGTGGCGTACTGCTCCAACCAGTTCTGGAAGCTGCGTATGGTGGCAAGGAGCAGAGTCAGGCTGGCTTGTCTCTATTGCGCAGGGCTCCCCAGAGCTCATGTGCAACTACTGGCACTCGTGTACCAGCAGGGGGAAGCCCTGCATGATGGAGCTAGCTACCTTCCCTGCTCCCTGTCACTCTGTAGGTCCTGGGACCCTGCCAGAAATAGAGGGGATCCCTGCCCCTGCTTCTTGGCAGAGTCCTAGCAGCTGCACATGGTGGCAGGGAGCAGGACCAGGCCGCTGGCTCCATCGCACTGGGCTTCCCCAGTGGCTTGCAAGTCCTGGGAGCTGCACATGTGCCATGGGGAACCCTGTACAATAGAGGCGGGTTGGCCTGGCTCTGCTCTTTGCTGCCACATGTAGTTCCTGGAACTGGCTGGAGCCGTGTGCCACCAGGCAGCAGTGCCTGCATGAACCACGAGCACCCTGAAGGCCTTGCTACCTGCTATGCGCCACAGGAGAGGGAATCTGTGGGGGAGTCCTCACCCCACACACGCACACCCTGTCCCCACAACCCCGCCACATATACACACACGCACACAGCTCCCAACCACACCACACACACAATATACAAAAGTAAGACTTTATTTTTGAACTATACACAGTACGCAAGCACAAATCATGACAAAAATATTTTTTGAAATTAAATTTAAAAATGTTATAGTAAGTGTTTGACTTTTGGTATACAACTTTTTTTTTCTGGTTCCTTGTCCCCCCGTCCCCATTCCCGGCTTGGATGTGTATCTCTAGTGCACTATTATGGCCTTGAAAATAATTGGTATTCTTGCTGCTTTGCATATAGTAACCTCAGTCTGAGTTGCCTTTTTATGTAGTGTCTTGGATATATGTGGTGGTTCACCAGATGTAGTGTTCCAGATGTGCAAGTGTGAGCACTGCCTGCTAGGCCTGTACAA
This sequence comes from Crocodylus porosus, assembly GCF_001723895.1. Taxonomy (NCBI): domain Eukaryota; kingdom Metazoa; phylum Chordata; order Crocodylia; family Crocodylidae; genus Crocodylus; species Crocodylus porosus. The sequence goes on along the minus strand of NW_017728923.1, from coordinate 6,961,290 downwards.
AGCAGCAAGTATTTGATTTGGATTTGGCCAATTTGGCTGGACGGTGATTCCATTCAGTGATTCGAATCGCTGTCTCCCGATTCAATTTGGCTTCGGAGATTTGACTGCCAACTCCAACTGAATCTCCTCTGAATCGAATAGGCACTTAAAAGCCATGCAGGGACTTGTGGCAGAGCCCCCCTGCAGGGCAGCGGGTGGCAGTAGGGTTTGCCCCCCCCCCCGGCTTAGCACCCACACAGCAGCAGTGTGGCTTGGCAGGGCCCCGTGCACTGTCTTGGAGCTGGGGCGGCTCCAGCAGTCACCCAGAGCCCGGCAGCACTCAGCCCCAACAGCCCCGGCTTCCAGACAGTGCGCAGCATCTTGCCGAGCCACATTGCGCCCATTCAATGTGACAGCTGCCTCACGGGTGCTGTGGGGGGAGGGGGGCCTTGCTGCCCCATGCTGTGCGGGGGGGGCTCTGCCACGAGCCCACAGAGACCCCAGTCACTGCTGCTTCAGCCGGTGAGTGTGGGGTTTATTTTTATTTTTTTTTCTTAAGTGCCCAGCTGCTGGGGCTGGGTGGGGCAGCCATGGGGGGGGCTGGGTGAGCCATCAGGGGTCTGCCCATGATCCCCTCCCCCCTCCTTCAGGCCTCCCCCCTACCCCACAATTACCAGCACAGAGCCCGGGTCCAGCTTCCAATTCAATCTGGACTTTTTAATGGGTCTCCCGATTTGATTCAGATTTGAAGATTTGACTCCCAAATCAAGCCGAATCTCCTCCAAATCAAATTGGCTACTGAAGCTTCACACATCCTACTGCCTGCAGTCCAGGTTCCTGGTGTAAGGATGGGAATTAGCGCTGTGTGAACCATGTACCGAGCCATGCTTGTACCAGCACTGATACTGTACAAGTTACATTTACTACATTTGTTTCAGCTCTGAAAGTTCATGTTTGCCTGGGAGAACTTACTTGAAAGCAGATATTCTCCCAGCTCCATCTTGCCTTTGTCGCAGATTCTTTTCAGTGGCTGAGAAGAGTTAAGCATTTGGTTGTGTCCTTAATATGCTTCTCTTGCCTTGTAGGTGTGAATGACAGAGGAGGTGCCCCCGACTGCACTTACTGACATAAATCTGCGTCTTCTCTGCCACGATGACATAGACACAGTGAAACAGCTCTGCGTTGACTGGTTCCCAATTGAGTAGGTAACAGTCCTGGGAGGTGGCAGGGGAGGGGGTGTGTTTTGTAAACAAGAGCTGTGAATTTGACCTTTGTGAAAATACAGAGCCAAGAACAAGTGCAGCAGATGATGTAACAGTTAAAGGCTATTCTATCCAAATCCTGGGCCCCTGGCAGATGTTACACTTAAGACACCAGTAAGCAGAATTTAAGATGACCCCCCCAGTAATTACATTTTCCATATGTAGAATCTATAAAGTTATCGTAATTTTCCATGTATAGAATCTAATTGTGGGGGGGGAGGGTACCTTAAATTTGTCCCTCTCCCCACCACTGCAGTGGGGAAAGTAGCAGTGGCAGGTGCAGCTCATTCCCCCACAGCCTCTGCCCCCTTCCTGTTCCCCCCCCACCCCAGCCTCTACCCTTTCCCCCTTACTGCTTGCTATCAGACATGCATGGCTCCGGCTCCAGCCTCATTCTCTCTTGGACATGGGGTACATGCAAGCTCCAGCTCTTGCCCAGCCATGTACCAGCACCCAACAGCAGGGAGGGAGCAGAGGCTTCAGTGGAGACCCGAGGCTGCTGCAGCTCTGACTCTGGCTCCAACCCAGCTCCCCCCTCCCCCTCCCCTTCCCCTTGTACTCCAAATCCAAGACAAGGTGATTTCCTCCCCATGTTGAATATGGCGGTGGGGGGACAGCAGCACGGATGGACCTTGTGTTGGATTTGAATAAATACAATAATTATGTCTTTAGTAGTGGGGCCATGTGTTCATGTAGTTAATGGTACAATAAAAACAGGGAACAAGCCACAGAGTTATTACAGAAAATGTGTAATAACTTTTGTGGTTGGTTCCTATCACATCTTAAATTGAATGTGTGGCCAGTACCACCAATCAACTGATCAGTGCTCCCAGCCTCAGGAGCACTGATCAGCTGACTGACACTCTAAGCTGGCCACACCAGGCACTTGGCTTCCTAACTGCCGATTCTAGGTGAGCTCAGGATCATGATCCTGGGCTCTGCCTGCACTGGGAATAGGGCATGATTTGAATCTGGTCTCTAATCCCACAGTTGTGCCTCTTGCTATGCATGTGTAGCATGGACGGCAGCATGTGTACTGAGGTGGTGGATCAGATCTCAGTAGGTCCCTTTATTGAACATCTGCCAGGGGCCCTGATTGCTGTGTAAGGACTTTGTGTAGATACAGGAGTTCACTGCTGAGTTAAGGGATGCTGCCTTTTGATCCCACTGCATGCCTGCCTCCTTTGGCCCCCAGCATCTACTGAAAATGGAGTGGATAGATGTATGCAACCTGCTTTCCTTTGTTGACGTAATATTTTTGTGGTGGTTTTGCACAGGGTCTGTCTCTCCTGGTATTACTTCTAGTCAGCACCTGGGCCCGAGGAGGTGCTTGAGATGTATGGTTATGAACAATGAAACAGACATGTAGAGCACTAGACCTGAATATGGTTCTTTACCCAGGTGAACTGTGGAAAGAGATTCACAAGCCAAGATCTTGAAAACATTGCATAGTTTCTAAATCTAGAAATCTGGAGAAATCTAAATTTGGACATCTCTGAATTTAGAAATCACTAGAATCTGGAAACTTAAAATGCAAAGTATCAGGACTGTTCATTTAATTCTTGTTGACATCTTGTACTGTTAAAATCCTGTACAGGTCTTTCCTGACACCATTGTGTGTTTGGCAGTTTACTAAAATCTGAGGTAAAGAGGTTCATGTTCCAGCATCAAGTTCAGTGACTGGTCCAGTGCTAATTTCTAGTTTCTTCTGTAGCTGTCACTCTGAAGGACTTCCTGGAGGACCCTGTCAAGGTGTCAGTCTAATATTCAGTGAAGCCAACCCATTGCTCCAGGAATCAGCTGATAAAAAGGACTAACTTCTGTGCCTTAAACCTGACCATAGGAGTAAATACAGAGTTTTTCAGAAAAGAAAACCATTGCTATTTGCAAAATGTAGAGCTAGTGTATTAAATGGCATAGCTCTTTGAAACAGGCTTTGAGTGATCTCTAAACAGAACATCTTGTTATTAAAATTACTTTTAACACTTGTCCAAAATACTTCCATGCTCACACTTCCATCCCTGTTTTAACAGAAGCAATGCCATGTCTCTTATAGATTTACAGACTGGCTTTCCGGTAATTAAAGTAGAAAGAAATTTAGTTTCTCCATTTATGTGTGCAGTTTGAGACCCCCTGTAGTTAGCACAGATAAATCAATTTGAGAAATGTGTTTGTCAGGTCTTATCCCAGGATGGAGCCTGGCTAGAAAGTGAGGCAAACTGCACAAAGTCTTCAAGAGGTGCAGAGGTTTAAAATTATACAAACCTTTCCCATCTGAAATACATGTTTTTCTTCAAGTCCTCACAACACCTGTTGAGATGTAGGATAAGAAAAGTATTAGAAGCTGTTTTTAGTTGTTTCTAATGTGGCAAAAAAGTAACAATTGTTTGGGTTGAGGGTCTGTTGTCAGGTATTTGTGTTAAATTTTGTCACCATCAACAAGGGAATTCTGATGTTTATGGGTTACTCATTTATGTTTAGGCTAGCTTGGGTATCCACCTGTGACTGACCTTTGTGAAAGGGTGCCACCTGCTATATTTCCAATCAGCCAGCAACAGCTCAACATTTATTGCCTGTCCTGATTGAAATGTTACTGTAACTCAAATTCTGAGGAAAGTCTGACTGACTTCAGGATCATGGCTGAATTTGAAATGCTGTGTTCTCAAGGATTCGTGAGTAATGTTGGCTTTTCTTCTCAGGTATCCTGACTCATGGTATCGGGACATCACTTCCAACAAGAAGTTCTTTTCCCTTGCAGCCACTTACAGAGGTGCCATTGTGGGAATGATAGTAGCTGAGATAAAGAGCAGAACGAAAGTGCATAAAGAGGTAGGCAGATTATGCTCCCAGGATATGATATGTCTCATGTTTGTGCCCTGCCGGCCTCCCAGTGATTACATGCACTGGGATCCATCTCTTCAGTTTTCCTGAGCAGTCCTGACCTTATCAAAAGAATGTCATGGGCAGCAACTTTTCTACATGAAAAGAAAGCTTATTGTGAAAGAGAGAAAAAGTAGGACATGTTTAAATTCAGGCTTCCCCTGCTTGGAGTGGGAGAACAATGAATGGGTTCTTAATCCATTAGTGGTGTACAGATATTGACCAGCAGCACTTTTCTGCAGACCACTGAATTCTGTGTTTGTGCAGACAGGCATGATGCATTACAAACTGCTTCATTTATTCATATTTTGCTTTTTCTCAAATGCACTTTAGCTGTGATTACACATTTCTTTGTTCCTGAGAGAGCAAAAGAATCTGAGGAGCAGATGTACGTATAGCAGCACTGCTTCTGCCAGGCATCATTTGGCCTGACAGGTGCTTTCCCTTTATTGAGGCAGTTCTTGGTATCCATATGGAATCAGTGTGCCGTTGTGTATTGCTAGCTTGTTTACTAAGCTTCGTTTGGTGACACTTGTGAAATGTCACTGAAATCTGTAGACTTGTACAGGTCCTGCTGAGTTCACAGTTTGGCCTGTAGAACATCACATGGCGGCTGGTGATGTGTGAGAAGGAAAACTGCTGGGGAAAAGTGTGTAATTGCTGGCAAACTGCTGACTTCTGATAGGGACACTTAAACATGGAACTCCATGCTGTGATTTTTAAACTTGTCTCTTTCAGTAAGCAACTATATGTTAAATACATTGAGTTAATATATGTATTCTCTTTAAAATATTAAAGAAACTGTTGGGATTTTTTTCCTACCATAGAGACTGGAAGAAAAAGTTAAAGCAGCGTAACTCTCCCCCACGTACAGGGTCCCATTCTAACCTCTGCAAGCAACTAAATACTTTGTCTTTTTCTTCCATTTAGGAGCCTGTGGGTTCATTTGTTTGTTTTTTTAATTCTCCTTTCTAGCAGTTCTGCAACGATGGCAGGACAAAAAGAATTCTTCTGCTACTTGCTTTGTTTAGCTGATGTTCAGTGCTGTACAGAGATTTCACATTGTGCTGTTTTAATATCTGTCATGTCTTTACTCAGGATGGAGATATCCTAGCTTCCAATTTTCCTGTTGATACTCAAGTCGCTTACATTTTAAGTCTAGGAGTGGTGAAAGAATTTAGAAAACATGGAATAGGTAAGACTATGCAAAATAACTTTTTCTGTTCCCAAGTCCTGATCAGTTATCTAGATTGTTTGTTTGCCTCTTGTGATGTACGTTTAAGTCTGGCTGTATGGGTACAGGCAAAAGGATTAGATGTCTTGAGTCTTCTCTTTTGAGACAGGCTTGCTCTATAAGGGGAATGAAGTTTGCCGTGTGTCGCATTCTTCTGAATAAAGACCGACTGAGAGGACTTGGCATCTGGGGCCATTCACTGGCATCCAAAACAAGAAGGTGGAGCTCTCATCCACTAGGAACAAAATTAGTTGATCATGCTGTACAAACCTTCCTGTAACTGTTTCTCTTGCTTGGAGGCCTGGGAGAGCTGCCATGGACTGAATGCAGTTGGAGATGGAACTCAACTGGCTTCTCCAGGTCAGGGTTGAGTCCACTGCAAAGGACCAGATACAGGCTGCAGCTCTCAAGGAGCTAAATCTGTAGCCCCCCAGAGGCTGCAGATGTTGCACCTTCTCCAGCTTTCAATAAAAATCCTTAAAAAGAGACCAAGGCGGTTGGGATAAAGAACAGTATGAATCCAATTACATCTAGCATGTAGATGCACTAGTCAGCTGTTGTCCCAGCTACGGCCCAGCAGTTGTTGTTGCTGTGGGAAAATCCTACAGCAAAATAGTCTTGCCCTTTTCAGTGTTGCAGGGGTATACTATATGTTTCATGAGCAGACAAAATGTTCTTTTAGTGTGCAGCAGGTACCATCCATATATCCTTAGGTGTCCGGTGCATGGGAATAACATTCTGTTCAAACACTGTCAGCTAAAACAGCATGTCACAACCAAAAAGTGGGTCACAAAAATATTTCAAAGGGTTGCAAGCTGCAGCAGGGCAGAGGGATGGTGGGAAGGCAGCTGCCCCTTCCAGCAGGGAAAAGGGGCAGGGGAGAGCTGTGTGGCTAGGCTGACAGCACTGAGGCTGGTGCCTGTGCTCATGGGGGTGGGATAGCTGGGAAATGCTGCTGGGGGGGCCATAACCAGGTTGCCTGGTGCAGCACAGCAGCTCCAGCCTGGGGTGGGGGGGGAGCGGGGCAGGGGTGTGCCACAGACCTCTCCTCCTCCTTTCTCCAGTCCATGCCAGGGCCAGACTCGCTCCTCTACCACCCACATGAGCCAGAGCCACTGCACTGCAGCCCAAGTGGGATGGGAGCATCTGGGAGGGGCATGGAGCTGTGGGTTAGGAGTGAGGGACACCAGCATAGCCCGAGGGGGGCAGGAAACTGGGGCTGGGCACCAGCAGGGCCAGGGGGGTATGGGTTGGGACAGGCCATGGATCTTTGCACAGATGAGTTCTGGTAGGAAAAAGGTTAAGAACCTAGGTTACGAGCTAGAATACTGTGCTGTGTGTGTCCACACAAAGCCCACACAAAGATATTGTACAGCTGGGACCATATCAGACCCAGCATCATTTATTTGGCCTATTCAGTAGGTGGATTTATAATTGTAGGAATAAAGGAGTGCTCAGGGGAAAACATTTGCATTTAGGGAAATGCAAACCCAAATCAACACGATAGGCCTTCAAAATGACCAAGAGGAAGAAGACTAGACTTGGTTCATATGCAAGTGAAGTGTTGGGATGAAATCTTTTTAATACAACTGGAAAATTCTTATTCCAAGAATGGATCCCCCTTTAGTTTTTTCTGAATGTCAGGTTTGAGGTCTCTGACTTACCTTCAGATAACCTGACAAACAAGTGCACCTTTCTGGAGTTTCTCTCCTGAGGTCAGTATATTCTATGCATGCATTAAATCTGGACAGCATTTTGTGACACTATTGGAATTCCACCGACTCCGTAAGTGTTCAGAATCTCATAGCCGTAACAGAACAATACAAGGGAACAATCTACAATTACATAACTGCTGCTGTTGTCTTTCGGGGGGAATGAAGTTTTGAGAGCTCTCAAAAGTTTTTTCCATTTCCACTCTAAATCTAAGCCTTTCACAGGGGAGGCTTTTTTAGTTCCAGGTATTTTGCAGTTAAGTAGTATTTGAGCACTAATGCTCTGATTTTTTTTCCTCCCTGAAGCAGTTCTAGTTATGTGCTCTCCCTTACCCAGAAAGAAACTAGATTTATTTGGGGGACAAAATTGTGCATTATGAATTTAATTGACTAATTTCCCAGAGTAGGTATGAAAATACAGTATTGCTCAGTTGCATTTTAAGAATAGAGAAGAATATGCAGCTTCTATGTTTAAATATTCCCCTACATTGACCTAAATCAGGGCGGTTTTGGGTTACCAATAACACATTCCATTCTTGTAAAATGATCATCCCAGATACAGAGTGGGAGCTGTGCATGGGAACTGTATCCCAGTACTCAGTTCTGGGACTGATACAGGTGCTGCCTTCAAGAGAATTCGGTGATGTAATGCCTCAAATGGTACCTAGCTACACCGTAGCAGATCACTGCTTAGCTTGCAGTGGTCTGTTGCTGGCAAATTTATGGGCACCCCAAGTACATACATGTAGGACCTGTCCCACCATGCATCCACAGCACTGTTACCCACTGTGCAGACTCCCACCAAAACCAAATGGCAGTAATGAGGAAGGAGCTGTCTTTAACCCAGCTCAAGCCATGTCCTGCTGAACATTCTAAAAAGCATCTACAGTGGCTAGTTGTGCTGGTGCAGAGGCCAGTGCTCAGGGTAGCGCTCCAAGCTATCAGTAGGAGGGCTGCTGCCATGTGTGTAAAGCTGCTTTCCCTTTTTTGACAGGTTCCCTCTTACTTGAAAGCTTGAAGGATCATATATCAACAACTGCACAAGACCACTGCAAAGCCATCTACTTACATGTCCTCACCACCAACAACACGGCAATAAACTTCTATGAAAACAGAGACTTTAAACAGCACCACTATCTGCCCTATTATTATTCCATAAGAGGGGTCCTCAAAGATGGCTTCACTTATGTTCTGTACATCAATGGCGGACATCCTCCTTGGACAATCTTATATCCTTTACCTGAGTTTGCTTAGGTGTGGGGCAGGATGCACCTAATTGAATGTGTTGGGTTAAAAAAAATTATCTGGCAAACCAGGCCTTTGTGCAGCTGGTGACCAGTGTCAGTTTAGATCCAGGCTTTGTCATACTGAAAGATTGCTGAGGACTCTTATTACTGCCCTGTTTGAGTCTAACTTCTCTCAAAGCTCTTTTAGGTCATTTCAGTGGAACAGTGGGCCTACGAATTTATAACTGGGCTTGAAACTTTGGTGAATGTGACTTGCTTAGCTTGAGCCAAGCACAATGGGAATGGGTCTTCTACAGCGTTTCCTTAGTATGCCCCTGCTGTCTAACCTTGTAGCCTGTCCCAGGCCTGGGGTCCCCACATGGCTGAATCAATCCTGACCTATGGCGCCACCTGTTGACCCAGTCCTTGCTTCAACTTGAACAGAGGCCACCCTGCTGAGTGGCAGTTTTGACCCTAACAGATGCAAGTTTGAGGCCAGGTACCTTTGAAACACTTCTACTTTGCACATAACTGAAACATGAAACCAAGTCTCAGAAATGAATGTTAATGAGCTAACCTTCTGCCAAGACGGGAAGACGCACAAACTACAAACAGTGTCCTTTTCTGTGTAGATCAGAAACAAGTTAGCTCTTGCAAGTCGTACAGAATGGAGAAACCCCACCAGAATGGAGTAGTGTAGTAGGTAGGTTCAAGAACCAGCTGGAAGCAAGCAGCTCAGTGAGTTTTTATCATATATAATGGCCAGGTGAGTACAAAATAGCAAACTACATCATAAGATATGATTTTAGATCAGTCAGTGAGTAGAGCTGCTTAAAGAAGTTCCATCTCCCAAGTTAGAGCTCTAATATCTCGGTGTCTCTGCTGTCATGGATCATAGTGCCAATAGGTGAACTACTGGGCCCTAAAGAAGGATACCCAGTGGCTATTCAGCTAAATCATTCCATGTGCAGCTGGTAGAGAACACCTACAAGCAGCCTTGTTTCTTTCACTGCAAAGTGAACCCTGCTACTTTAGAAAGTGAGCATTAGTTAAATACGAGAGGCAGCTAACTAGGCTCGCTGTTTAGTGCTAACTTCCTACAAGCTGGTATTGCTATCGTGTTCTAAATTATTCTTTAGTTTTCAGTCTAAACATCCCTGTTGTCCTTAACTGGGGCCCACTGACTACCTACAGCACATTGGATCAACGCTAGCTAACTTGAGCCCATGTTCAATTCCTCAGAGGATATACCGACAAGCCCAGAGCCTTCTTTGCAGCCTTCTACCATGGTCTGGCATTTCTGCAAAGAGTGGCATTGAATACAGCCGGACAATGTGACCTGCACAGAATGTATTCAGAAAACATGAGGTAGGCAATGGGGTGGGAGGAGCATACCATCTCTCCTTACTGCTTTGGACTGCCTCAAGCCAAGGTCAAAACAACCGCATTCCAGTGCCAGAGTAGGTAAAACCCTGCTGTAATGGGCTATAACAACACAGGCTCCAGCTCAGCCTGCAGTTTGGTGCCTTGCAAAGAGCTGCTATACAGGCTGCAGTCTGGGATTCCCCAGTGTTGTATGCTGATAAGCAGTTAACAGCCTAGTCCAGCCTCTTATCACTGACTGTGCTCAGCAGCAAAACATCTGCTTACTTCATTCTGAGGAGGATCAGGGCATGAACCTGGTGTAACTCACGTGAGCCCAGAACAGTAGTAACTGTTCCCTGAACTCCCTCCTGAGTTGGTAATTAGTAAAACATTATCCATTTGCTGCCCACTGAATGAAACATGTCTCCCTTGGACTCTGCTCCTCATGGCACTGGCTCTGTCTGGCTTTGGTGCTTAACATGGAAATAATGGATTTCCCATGATTACCCAGTGGCTGTTCTCATGTCTTTTGATAGGATCATTCTTCCCTTCATCTTCTGAACCATCCTGCTCTGCACTGATTCCAGTGATGTTGGCTTCCAGTTGTCAGCCCTAGCCCCTTGGAGTTGACCCCTTGCTCCTTGGATTGACCCAAGATCTGGCAGACCTTGTACTTGACTTGCCGTAGTCCTGATTTCTCATCAACTTGACCCAAAGCCTCCAGAAGCACTGCACAGATTGACAGTCACTCGTCCTGTCAGACATCCTTGTGCTCCAAGCAGGGGCCTTTGTTATCACAGGTCTGTGCGTGCGTTTCACTTCCACTGCTACTCCCCGTGCCTTTGGCCACTTAAATAGGTGCATGTAGCTGCATATGCAGTGCAGTCATCTGCTTTGCTAACCCATAGATACTGAAGGGAATGTGCCATGAAGCTAATTGGCAGACACCAACCAGCCACATTAGAGTCCATGGAACACTTAGGGGCCAATGCCAGGGGTGGAGGTGGGGCAGCCACATCCTCATTCCTGAAGGTGGGTGGGGAATGGGTGCATTCCTTTGGAGCTGTCCTTGCTCATCCTGTTACTGAGTCTGTGTGGATGCTAGGAACAGCTTCTGTCCAATCACAGGAAGAAAATTGCTGCTGAGATGCCCAGGGAGAGTGTGAGCAACAGCTCCCCCACCTCACCTTAGGATTTCAACAGCAGCATCTGGTTCAGGCTGCACTGAAGTAGAAGGCTGGGAGTGAAATCGCTGTTTCATAGTGAAATATAAATATATAAATTACAGTATATAGATCAGCCTGCCTGTATCGGAGCTAGAACTTGACCAGGCATGGGTTTGGGTGTGCAGACCCACTGCTGCAGCCAGAGTCCTGGAGAAACAGGTGTGAGGCCCCCTCTTCCCCCTTGCACAGCATCTCCCCTTGAGATGTGGGGTAACCTCAGCAGGATGTTTAGGAACAAGATTTGTGCAAAGATCACTGCAACTTTTCTTTGCTACTGAAGAAAACTAGCTGCAGCTCCTTTGTAGAGTTTCAGCCCAGGGGAAGCCAGGAGGAAGTGTGTCACTGGGCAGCTTTATTGCCTCTTGGCAGGAGTCTGGTATCCCAAATTCTGTTATGGACTCTTCTCCTCCTCCCCTCTTCCCTGTGCCCCCATCTACCCTGTTGTTGTGTGGCTATATCAATGCAGTGAAATATTTGATCTTTCCAGGATACCTCTCTCCTCATGGGCTCACAAGGCCCTGGTCCTACTTGCTTATTGCATTAGCTTTTAAAAATGGGTCCTAAGTCCATAAAAGAGGAGTGTGTGTTTCTTAGGATGACATTGGAATAGTTCTACCTGCTCCTTACCTCTGCTAATGGGAGTACTTGGAACTGAGCAAAGCGCACATGTTGGTGAATGCCTAGCCCCCTTCCACCTGCTGTACTGAGCCCATTCTTCCCCCTCACAGGGCTTGGACTCACTTTGCTAAGCCCCACAGAGCCATTTTGAAACTGGGACTTCAGCTGACAGAGGAGGCTCTGTACAAAATGGTGTGTAGTATTCTGCTGCTAGCAGACAGCCCTGTGCTAAAGCATGAGCCCAGACAGTAGGGTTGGGGGCAGAATCACAGCTCAGTATATTAAACCAGTCCCTAGATAAATGTCCCTATGGAGACAGAAAGTGTCGGGGTTTTGCAGGCCAGACTTGACCTCCTAAAGTAACTTCAGTTTAGTGAAAGACAAAGCCCTCCAGGTAGCATTGAAATGCATGCAAACACCTAGTACAGGATAACTCAACCTCCAAGTTTTATCAGGACAGCTAATCCCCAAGTGAAATGGGAATAGCTTCTTTCCCTGCTGCTGGCATTGCCAGTCTCTTAAGTAGTGGGCAGCCTTGGCTACGGAACCTCCTTAAACAAAAAGCTGAAGGCACCCATTTTTAATGCAGGTTTTGCTTCATAGCATCATCTCAAACTGTGAGGAGCCAACTGCAGGAAATGCTTAAATCAGGCTCTGCCCGAGATGCTGGTACCCATCTCTTTATGGGCAGCAGAAAGAACCTCTGCTGGAAGACACTCCTCCTTTTCCAGCTCACCTTGGCACTTGTAGCTCCTTCTGTCCTGTTGCAGGAACAAGTCTAGTTTCAGGACAGATGTGCTTGTTTCTGAATTAAAGCATGCAAAGTAATAGCTGGGCTTTCCTTGTCTAGATCAGGGAACAGCTACTGTTGGGCTGGTCTAAACAGAGGAGCATGGTCCCTAGTGCAGCTTTGCAGTGCAGACATGGTAAATCTGCAAATGGGGATCTTTCCTGCAATGCAGAGGTTGCAGAATAAGAGACTGAAATGAGTCAGGGACAGTCAACATGAAGGGCCTTGAGGGTAACTTATGTCTCATTCAGAATAGAGAGGAAATGAGAGCCCCCACCTGAGATGACTGTGACCACTCACAAGAGCTAGCACTGGAGAGCTTGGGGTCAGTCTGGCTTGCCACTGGCAATGAGGAGGAGGGAGATGTGGGCAGTTCCAGTCAGCTGAACAGTGCTCTGAGGCAGCCAGTTTTCACTTGCTCAGACTGTGAATCAGCATTCCTTCCTCTGCAGCTCTGCTTCCTTTGGGGGAATCCCTTGCTTCTAAACTCAGGTGTGTTGACTAGGGTGCTTCCAGTTTTGGGTGTAAAGTTGTTTCCCGAGGGAGGAGTTGGATTTGCAACATGTGCTCCCTTGAAGGGTCAGCAAGCCCTAAAGCAGAATCTCTGGTTTGACCTTCTTATTTTAACCAACGTACTGTTTCCTTTCATCTCCCTGATCCAGATGTAAATGATACTCTCTGCCGCTGATGCCCTTGTGCTTAGTGGAGTGAACAAGGGTCATAGGAGTCCAGAACTACTTCCCCATCAGAGTAACCAGGGCATTGGCAAACCCTTGGGTATTATTTGGGCAGTGCAGTTCGTCCTTTTTGTTGTGTTTGTGGGGGCTGAGCTGCATAAGTCTACATTACGTAGAGTTTGATAGCAGGTGGACCCATGGATATCATACAGAGAGGTGTTCTCTGTGTCCCATGGCCCAGTGGAGTATTGGACTCTAAGAAAGAAGAATCCCAGGCTGTGGAAAATTGGCTGTAATCTGGCCAGCACATCTCTCCAGAATGCAGAGAAGCTGCAAGTCCTTCTGAACTTAAGGCAAGGGGCCTGGACTCTGTTTGCAGGATTTGTTCAGTTTGTTTTTTTATAGTCAAGAGCAACTGCAATGCTACCATACTTGTGGACTGGGAGATTTTTTACTACTTCTGCTGGAACCCAAGTAGAATTTCTTAAAAACTATTGTCAGGAGGAAGAGGCAACCTGGTCATCTTAGCATGGATGGGTTTTTCTTTGGGTAGCAGTTGCCTTGCAGAACTCTCCATACTTAACCTCTCAGTTTCTCCCCCATCATGCACTTGTCCCAGTGCTGCATTTTAACAGGGGGCTCTCAATGAAGTGCAGGACCAGCTCTCTCTCGCACAGGAAAAACTTGGGAAGTGAAAAGGGGAGGATCAGTCTGTTGGAACTGCAGTAACACATGCAGATGCAGGACAAATTCTCCTAAAGTAGGCACTAGGTACAGTAAGATCACCAGCATTCTTCAGGCAGGGCCTGCTATCAAAGCACTCTGAGGTTCTGGGTCTGATTGGACCGAGCTCCCCATTCCTGACTTTGCAAAAAGTCTTTGCTCTTTGCTAGTCATTGTGCATTGGCTAGTTTCAGTCTCCTCCCTATTTAATTGCTAGTAACCTAGATCCCCTGGTTGGAAAAGCACTTTCCCTCTGGGCTGGTGAGAACCCTGCTGGAATCTTTCCTAAAATGTTGGTTCCAATTAGGTCTCAGTCAGCAGGCTCTTCCCAGGTGGGGCAGATGATATGGAAGAATTTACCAATTTAAAGGGGTCCAAGTAAAGCTGCGTTGAGGCTCCTAATCATGAAGCCAGTCCTAGGGACAGTTCTTTAACCCCACCTCCCTACCCAAGCAGACCGAGTCCAATGCTTAGTTTTTGTTCTCCATCATGTATTCTGCACTGCAGCATAGTGACTGGTGTGGTGTTCATTGAGGACAGTGAATGATCCCTGAGCCAGGATCTCCAGTTGGCTACATCCCTCACTTCCTTGAAGGCTCGAGGATGTGCAGCCAGTCACAGCAGCACCTGTTGTGTTGGTTCCTTCTTCTCTGACTTTTTCTTTAAATGCATTTTTACTTCATCTTGAGGATTTTGTAAACACTAAGGACCCTTTCTTGTGCACCAGGGTTTTCTTTGGCACTTTATTGTCTCTCTGAATAGCTGTACAATAACTGATCTCCATTTTTACGTTTGCCTGGGTTGGAAGTGTTACAACCGTTTTGTATCCTCTCTGTTGCACGTACTAACCTTAAATGCTACTGAAGTGGAGCAAGCCCAGAGACCAGCAACTTGTCCTAGCTTCAGTACACCTATAAACTCTGTCCTCATTTGGAAGGCTTGTCAGCCACACACAGCATCAGCCTGCATCATGTCCCCACTGTACCCTGTTATTTATTGAAGAGTATCTTGCTGCCACTATTGGCCTGTCTCTCTAAATGTCTTCAATTAAAAAGATTCTTTTTCTTTTGTGATTCTCTTGTTTTAGCTAGACTTTGACTGCGGCTAGTGCCTGCAGAAAGCTGCCTACCACAAGCAGCATTACACCTTGTGCTCCCTCAGTGGGGAGATGGTCATTCTCCTTGGGGGTGGGACATATTGACCATCTGCCTAAACATGATTGACAGTTCTGGCCCTGGTAAGGAGAATGCTGAGGGCCACTGCTGCAAAGCCTTTCCTTTAGGAAAGTGGTTGGTGAAAGTCTTGGCCATCTCTTCAGAGATGATTGAAGGAACCTGCATTACCTTCCCTAGATATTTGCTGTGCACCCTGCATAGCAGACCTTGGTGCTCCTGCCTGGGCTGCCTTCTGGTCTCTGCACCATTCTGGCACTAGATCTCAAAGATTGACGGGGTGCACCCATGTGTTATTGCTGCTGCTCCAAGCTCAGCCTCAAGCACTCCATTCTAGCTACTGTTTTATGCCTTTTTCTGTTACAGGTAGAAGAGAAACTGCTAGTCCCTAAAGGGCTTGTGCAGGGGCCATTACTCATCCCTCATGGTGATAGGCACTGTGTTAGCTACCTGGAATGCAATCGCTTGTATTCTGTTCTCTGCTCCCCTTCACAAAAGCAACTGTGCCACTCCCACTAGAGCTGAGCCAACCTTCAGCCTTAAAAGAGCCATTAGAGGCTCCATTGCAGTGACACCTGACTAATGCAAGCATGATGGAGCTGCCCTCTTCATTTCCACTCCACCATAATGCCCAGTCTGAGCCAGTGCATGGCTCAGATTGGGCATGGGTGTTGCTTGCCTTTGGGTATCAATGGAAAAGGAAACCTGAGAGCAGCCTTATCCCATTCACAGATTATGGCCATGTCATGAAAGCTGCTGTTTATCCCAGTGGAGCACGGGGATGAAAGAAGTTATTTCTTTGCAGATAACTTGACCTCCTCCTTGCTGTCCAAGGTACTGTAACTGAAGTCCCCATCCTTGAGCTATATTCTCCTGGCAAACCTCAAAATGGTTTCTAAAGAGCTGAACTAATCTTCTGTTCAGCATCACTCCATCTATCTGAGATGATCACTGATTGCATCCTGTTGTTGCCAGAACCATGGATGGTTCCCTCCTTTGGCCCTCTTAGCATGGAGGCTGGAATGACGGAGGCTGGCTGGACCTATGGTACCCGTAGTGTATCACGCTACCATCTCCATACTAGTGATTGGCAAATATGCTTTATTTATTATGGGAGGCTTGCTCATTTTCCCTTCCACCATGCTGGAAAAAAGTTCAAGGAACTAACTTGTGTGACTGGCTGCAGGCAGTTTGAACCAGCAGCTGTCCTCTCACAGCAGTACGTCCTACCTCTGGGCAGCTGTGCCGTTTCTCCACTGCTTCAGCAGCAGCTCAAGAACCTATATGAATTCTCTTAGATGGGTGGGGCAGAAACTAGGCACTTCAAACACGGAAGGGGGAGTTCTTGCAAATAGATCCAGAGTAATGCTAGCCACTAGCACTTCTCATTCATAGTTTTTCATTTTATAGAAAATAACTGTTGTTTGCTACAGGAAAATGGGTGGAGGCATCGTGCATTGTGGGATGAAAGGCGAACAAAGAGCAGGTTAATGATGTACTCTAGCAAATTTAAAATGACATGGGCAATACTTCAACAAGTCTTTGGGACCCACTGCTCCCAGTTGTATCACTCGGTGCAAAAGCTTCCCAGAATTTTAAAAACCATAAGGCATATATGCAGATGCAAGAAATACGGGGAATAAAGAAGACAAGTTGAAAGTGCAGCCTATGAAAAAAACGATCCGATTGGCATCACAGAGACATGGTGGGACAGCTCTTATGACTGGAATTTCAACATGAAGGTTTATAGTCTCTGAAGGACAGGTTTGGGATAAGAGGTGGTGTTGCCTTCTACGTCAGGAATACATAACATTGTTCCCTGGTTCAGGAGGAAGAAGACAGCAAAGCAGACTGCATTTGGATGATGGCACCAATATAAGGGTGGGAAGCATGAGGGCTGGGAGCATAAAGGCACAAGTATTGGAAGCCCAACGAGAAACTGTCCCAACATGAGGAAAGTAAATCCAGCTCTCTTTAAGCAGATGACAAATCTATACACAAGCTTTGGAATGGTACTGATGGGAGACCAGTTTTCTGGATATCTGCTGGAAGAACAATGCAGCCAAATGTAAAATGTCAAGCCAGTTCTTAAGTTGTATGGAGGATTTTGGCCCTTGTCCTGACCAACAGGGAAGAATTGATGGAGGAAGTAAAGGTGATGGGTAACTTGGGAGGATGCAATCCATGATATGCTAGAATTCCAGATCCTAAAACAGGGAAAGCATGAGGTCAGCAAAATTAGAACACTAGCTTTCACAAAGATAGATTTCATTCAATTCAAGGAGCTAATAGGCATGATATCATGGGAAGACAGATTAAGTGATAAAAAAATCCATGAGGGCTGGGAGCATCTAAAAGGCACAAGTATTGGAAGCCCAACAAGAAACTGTCCCAACATGAGGAAAGTAAAAGAATGGCAAGAGACCAATGTGGCTGCACAAGTTGCTGCTAAAATTGGCTAAGAGGACTACTGATTGGCCAAAAGGACTACCTTTTGTGTGGTTGCACCCCTTGCCACTGATTGGCAGAGGGAGGAGGGGAGACTGCCACCTTGGCTACTCACCTTCGTGCCAGCAGTTTTCCAACCTTTCCCACCCCCAACCCCAAAAGGCTGTGAGGCTGGACCACAGGAGCCGCTGGGCTCCCAGCATTTATTTTTAGCAATTTGTTTTTATTCTGGTGCTTCCACACACAATCATGAAAACTGCCATTTTTCACTGTTTCCACAAAAATCACAAAATTGTTATTTGAGTAGGTCCCTAGTAATTATTACTGGGTCCACATCAGAATGACAAGTGGTTTTTTGAGTGCAGTGCCACAGGGGTCTGCCCTGGGCCTGGTGCTGTTCAATATGTTTATTAACAATTTAGATGCTGGCAGGGAAAGCTTGAGCAAGTCACAGATGACACAAAACTGGGAAGGACTGTGAACACATTGGAGGATGTGAGCACAGTTTAGAAAGAACTCAACAGATTGGAAATCTGGGCTAGAACTAATGGGATGAAGTTCAGTGTGAACAAATACAAAGTGCTACAGCTTGAGGAATAATCAAAAAAACAAATATAAAATAGGTGATCATGGGCAACTGGTGCCACCTTAGTGGGGAAGGGGGGCACATGCCCCCCAGCAACTGGGGGGGGAATTCCCCCACAGCCAATCTTGCCATGGGGGGGAATTCCCCCACAGCCAATTGTGCTGAACAGGAAGTGGCCTCAGCACTTCATCTGGTGCTCCCACTCCCCAGCCAGCATCCACAGAGGGCACCAGCGCTCCTGCCTGCTCCCTCCCCTCCCCCCACCTGTCACCTAAGCAGGGAGCACGGCCTGTCAGGGCGTGCATGTGCTCCCCCATGCACTCCCTGTGGGTGAAAGCTGGCTGGATGGCAGCTGTATGGAAAAGTGAGTCTGCAGTGTGATGCAGCCATTCAAAAGGTGAACATGGTTTTGGGATACATCAACAGAAGCATGAGATGCAAGCCATGGGAGGTGATAGTGCCACTCTACTCAGCACTGATTAGCACTTCATTTGGAGTAGTGTGTACAGTTCTGGACTCCACATTTTAAAAAGGACATGGAGACATTAGAGGGAGTTCAGAAGCAGGCAACAGAGATGATAAAGGGCTTGGAAAATAAGTCATATGAGGTGAGGCTGAAGGAGCTAGGCATATGCAGCTTCTTAAAAAGGTGCTTAAGAGGGTACATTGCAGTCTTCAAATACTTGAAGGACTGCCATGAAGAAGAGGGAGAGCACCTGTTCTCTCTTCCTGTAGAGAAGAGGACGACCAATGGCTGGAAGTTGCAGCAAAGTAAGTTTAGATTGGATATCTGGTAACACTTCTTTGCTGTTCATGTGAGGCAGTGGGATAGACTGTTGAGGGGAGCTGTGAACTCTCCATCTCTAGAGGTGTTCAAGAAGGGGTTGGACAGTCACCAGTCAGGTATGATCCAGGTGTAGCTATGCCCATGTTCTACCATGATTAATTTTCATGCTCCTGGGCTTTGTTGGTTCCCCACCTTTTCTGCTGTATATATCAGGGGGTCTTTAAGCTCTCTCAGAGGCATTGGGTGCTGACTACAGCCAAGGCTAGGAACTTAGCAGTGGCAGGCCCAGTCGCTTTCTGGGACCAAAGCCAGAAGGTCTTGCCCCTCTACTCAGGGTCAGATTGAGTGCCGTATTTGGGGTCATGAAATTTTACCCCATGGTCAGCTTGGTATAGACTGTGGGGGGGGGGGTTGCCTTTCTTAGTAAGGGGGAGCCTGGCTCTCTACCCTGGACTTCTTTCAAAATATTAAAAATATTTTGTAGAAGCAGGACAATGGCTGCCATGGTTCCCCTGCTTTACCTCTGGCAGGTTATGGTATTATGCCTGTGTTGCCTCAGGGTTGATGATAATCTTATGTAGAGTTTAAATTATGGTTTTTATGGGATGGTTTGGTCCCTTCCAGCCCAAGCTATGACTATTTCAGTGGAAAACCTATTTACTCAAGGTGAAGAGAGCGGAACAATATAAAACCTCCACTGTTCAACACACAAGCCATTTAAACCCACTAGCAAGTTGTATTCTCTTTGCTGCTCTTGCCCGCTAGAAGGCAGTGAAAACTAGTACCAGCCAGTTATGTAAGAGCCATCCTTGCCAGACCACTGTTCATATGATCACACAGTCCTTCGTTCTTGGCCATGGTATGTCTCTACTGCATCTTAGAGTGGTGGAAAATAGCTTCTCTCCCAAAAGAGGCCTGAAAGTCCACAGGGTGTTTAGCAGAAGAAAAAGACATTTCTCCTTGCTCCTTAGCATGGCAGGAAAAATTCAGAACTGGCCAGGACACTAGCTCCTTACCTTTTCACCCCGCATACCCTTCCACCACCCCAACCCTGTTAGTCTTCCCAGAGCCTAGAGAGGGAACACATCCCAGATGGTCAAACTTCAGTCTTACCTCAGATAAGGGCTGGGCCCTGCAAGCTATGGAGAATGACATTGCCTGTTCTTATTCATGAGCACAGCCATAATGAGCACATCAGCCCTGTAAACTAACTCTGCCACTAGTTTCAGCTTAAGGCCCAGCCTTAGTCCTAATCTTCAGAAATACTTTAAAGCAGATCATGTTCCAGCTAGAGTCAGCCACATTAAGGTGACATTTTTACTGAGAAGCCATCAGGTTAAATGATGAGTTTAATCATTAGTAATTGTTATGGGAATAGTAGCAAAGAGGAACAACACAAGTAGAATCTAAGAACTCAGGTACCACCCAAAGAAAAGACAGAAAAGCTCAAGCAGCTGTGAAAGGACACCAGGGCACTGAGGTTTGGGTTGGAGGTCAGTAGAGACTAGGTCCCAGAAAGGGGAAGGGGAGGCCTTAAGTCAAGAGTGTCAAACATGGCCCAAGGGACACATCCAACCTGCAGATTCCTGCCATCCAGCCCCTGGTGCTGCCTCTGGGTCTGATCAGAACCATAGGGGACACAGCATGCACCTATGATGTGGGGCTGGTCTGCAGTCCGGATCTGGCCTGTGGACCCCTTTCCCCCCCAGCATACCTGATCCAGTGGCAGCTCCAACCCATTTGGGACCTGCTCCATTAAAGTGAGAACAGGCATCATGTGATGCATAATTTGGTCAGTGGCAGCTGTGCTGTACAGTGCCCACCCCAGCAGCGCCAGGACTGCAACGTATGCATCATCTGTTCCAGGCAGGCTGGGACATGCTGTGCATACAGCATAGGTCACAGATGGGCTGGAGTGGCCACCATATGTAACACACCATATATGGCACAAGTCAGCCAAGACGGTCACAGAATCATAGAAAATCAGGATTGGAAGGGACCTCAGATCATCTAGTCCTATCCCCCGCACAAAGCAGGACCAGCCCTAACTAGATCATCCCAGCCAAGGGTTTTGCCCAACTGGATCTTAAACCGCCCTCAAGGATGGAGATTCCACAGCCTCTCTGAGTAACCTGTTCCAGTGCTTTGCTACCCTCCTAGTGAGTAAGTTTCCCCTAATATCCCCTAAACTTCCCTTGCTGCAATTTGAGACCATTCCTCCTTGTTCTGCCAGTTTTGCTTCATCCACTTTGGAATCACCCTTCAGGTAGTTGAAGGCTGCTATTAAATCTCCTCTCAGTCTTCTCTTTCCCAGACTAAATACACCCAGTTCTCTCAGCATCTCATAAATCATGTGGCCCAGCCCCTAACCATTTTCAGTGTTCTCTGCTGGATTCTCTCCAGTTTGTCTACATCCTTCCCATGGTGGGAGGCCCAAAACTGGGCACGGTACTCCAGATGTGGCCTCACCAGTGCCAAATAGAGAAGAAGAATCACTTCCCTCAGTGTGGTGGCAACACTCCTACTAATGCAGTCCAATATGTGGTTATGTTTCTTGGCAGCAAGGGCATACTGCTGGCTCATATTCAGCTTATTGTCCACTGTAACCCCCAGGTCCTTTTCTGTTGCTCTGAATCCCATATCTGCTACTCTCCTCAACTTGATGTCATCTGCTAACTTGATGAGGGTTCACTCCTTCCCATCTTCCAGTTCATTGATGAAGATATTGAACAAAACCAGCCCAAGGACCAACCCCTGGGGCACTCCACTAGATACTACCTACCCACTAGACATCGAGCCGTTGATTACTACTCTCCGAGCCTGATGCTCCATCATTTTCTATCCACCTTACAATCCATTCATCCAGCCCGTTTCCTTAGCTTGCTTACATGAATGTTGTGGGAGACAGTATCAAAAACCTTGCCAAAGTCAAAGTGTATCACATCCACCAGTGTCCCCGCATCCACAGAGCCAGTCGTCTCATCATAGAAGGCAACCAGGTTGGTCAGCCATGACCTGCCCTTAGTTAATCCATGCTGACTGATACCAATCACTTTCTTCCCCTCCAAGTGATTGGAAATGGATTCCTTGAGGACCTGATCCATGATTTTTCCAGGGACTGACTGGTTTGTAGTTCCCTGGATCTTCCTCCTTCCTTTTCTTAAAGATGGGCATTGATTTGCCCTTTTCCAATTGTTTCAGACCTCTCCCAATCTGCACAAGTTTTAAAAAATAATGGCCATCGGCCAATATTTGCCACATGCAACTCAGATGCAACTCTAGCCAGACCACACTAAATGAATTGCCTGTTCTGGCCACTCTGGGATCCCTGCTACTCTCTGGAGTAGCTGGAACAGCAGTATGCTGGGAGGAAAGGGGCCATGAGCGTGATCTGGCTCGTGGACCAGCCCCATGCCACTCACCTGGCCCACAGGGCCAGATGATTTTGACACCCCTGCCGTAAGTGTTAGCCCTTGGTACACAGTGCTCAAGCAAAGGGGAGAAGAATCTCTCTGAGGGTACTAACTAAGAGAAAATGCCAGCCTCAGGTTAATCAAAAGGCAACGAAAAGGGATTCTTTAAGTATGTTGAGAAAGACCAGAGAACCAGAAGTCCCTTACTGAATGTGGATGATTCAAAGAAGGCTGAAGCATATAATGCATTTTTACTAGCACTGCACCAATGTAAACCAAAAGAAAAGACAGAAAAGACAAAAAAAGACGGTGCCTATTGGATTGGCACTGATAAGAGGGGAAATGGCATTATCAGCCATCAGATTTTTTTTTTAAACCAATGTAGCTGGTAATATTTACCAATAATTATGCCTTCTGGCCAGAACCCTGGACACCTGGGTTCCCTCTCCCCTATGGGGCCAGGGCCCCCAAATGCCTGAGTTCCCTCAGGAAACAGCAGGTTGTACCTTGCAGGCAACCAGAAGCAAGACACGGGGCACCGTGTGCATGTATGCAGCTGCACACATGCACGTGGCAGAAAAACAGCCAGGCAGCATGGAGACCAGCTCCCTCCAGGTAAGTCTATGGAGGGAAGTGGCATGGAGGAGGGGGCAGATCAAGGCTCCCATGGTGAGGGAGGGAGTGGAGCCAGGGAAGCCCAGAGCAATGCATGGGACACGAGGCCAGGGCAAGGAGCAGGATGGAGCTACAGAGAGCTCACTTGTTGGGGGGGCAATCTCCCCACCACTGTGTGCACCTGCTGGGGTAGGCATGGGAAGGCATGTGCCCCCCCTGATTTGTGCGTGGGGCAGATGCAGGCTGCTCACTGTGGGCTCAGGGCTCTCTGCTGCCTTTCCCCTCAAGAGCCCCAAACTGGCCACACACACCCTGCCCATGTGGCAGCGCTGGGGGTGGTGAGTTGCATCTCCCACTGCTGAGCAGGCTGGGGGCATACTGGTGGCATGGGGTTCATGGGACAAAGGCAGCAGTGCAGAGAGCCCCAAGCACACAGCATGCAGCCCACCTAGCCCTCACCCCACTCAGCTGTGCTCCACTTAAAGCATCCCCACGCTTAAAAGTGGTGGTGGTGGCACTTGAACTGAAGCTCACTGAATAAGCTTTAGTTCAAGAGCCCCTGCTGCCATTTTTAAGTGCCAGGACTCTGATACACGTGATGCAGGAAGCTGCTGGAGCATGCCAAAAAAAAAAAAAAAATTATCAGCACTTCAAGATGCCTTGCATTTTAAACTACATCAGTTATCAGATAGGCATCAGCCACCATGGTTGGTTAATAATCAGCTATCGGTATCAGCCAAGAAAATCTTTATCAGTGCACCCCTATTTTTTACTTCACTTTTCACAAACAGGGCAGCTACCAGATGATGAGTGCAGTTGGCAGCAAAGACAGGGAAGGAAGGCAGAACAGGTTAAAGATCACTGAGAGAAGTTGGTGCTTTCAAGTCTACAGGGATAGATGGGATGCATCTTAGGTTACTGAAAGAACTGGCTGAGATAATGTCAGCATTATCAGTAATCCTCTGTGAGGACTCATGGAGGTTGGGTGAGCTCCCAGATGACTGGAAAATGGCAAACATGGCACCCATCTTTAAGAAAGGGAAAGAGAAAGATCCAGGTCCTTGGACTATTCAGCCTGACCTCGTTACCTGGGAAGATAATGGAGCAGGCCCTCAAGGAATCCCCTGTGAAGCACCTAAAGGAGAACAAGGGGATCTGGGACAGCCATCACGGATTCACAAAAGCAAGTGATGTCTGAATACTAGAGTTCCTTTTATGGGAAGGTGACAGGCTCTGTGGGTGGGGAGCACATATAGGGAAGAGCCATGGATGCGATAGCCTTCCTGAAGTCAAGGCATTTTGAAAGTCTGTCATGACATTCTGATTAACAAGATAAGGAAATACAAACTAGACAAAAGTGTTGTAAGGTAGATGCATAACAGTTCATTATACTCAACATGTAATCGTTAATGGCTCAATGTCTAGCTCAGAGGGGGCATCAAGTGGGGTTCCTCAGAGGCCTGTCCTGGGTCTAGTATTAATATCTTTGTTTGTGTTTTTGATGATGGGATTGAGTGCCTGTTTAGCAAATTTGCTGACAACATGAAGTCGGGTAGAATTGCAGACACTATGGACTGCAGGGCTAGGATCCAGAATGACCTGAACAGACTGAAGAAACAGTCCACAATCAGGTGAGATTCAACGACAAGCGCAAAGTCCTGCACTTGGGATACAATAACTTCATGAACAAATAAACTGGGGAGTGATTGGCTAGGTTGCAGTACTGCAGAAAGGATGTGGGGGGTACAGCAGACCATTAGCCAAAAGTATGCTCTTATTGCAAAAAAGGCAACAGCATGAGTTGTTTCAACAGGACAGTCGCCTGCAAATCAAGGGAAGTGATTTTTCCACTCTATTCATCACTGGTGAAACTTCACCTGAAGTACTGTGTTGTTTGGGGCCCCACACTTCAAAAAATGTGGACAGATTAGAAAGTCCATCACAGAACAGCAAAAATGATTAGGGTCCACTTTTGAGGAAAAGGTGAAGGAACTAGGATTATTTATTCTGAAGAAGAGAAGACTAAAAGGGACTTGATAAATCTCCCAATACCTAAAGGGTGATTCTATAAAGGATGGAGATGGATTTTCTGTGATTGTAGGTCCTCCCTGGCATAACAAGGAATAACGGCCACACGATGTTGGAGAGGAGGTTTAGATTAGACATCTGTAAGAACTACTTCACAGTTAGGATGGCTAGGATCTGGAACCAACTTCCAGGGGAAGTGGTGCTGGCTCCTACCCTGGGGGTCTTTAAGAAGAGGCTTGATGCCTACCTGGCTGGAGTCATTTGAGCCTGATTTTCTCTCATGCCCAGGCAGGGGGTCAGACTTGAAGATCTTCAAGGTCCCTTCCGACCTTACTTCTGTGATTCTATGACGGGCCTAGAGCAATGGCCCCAAGTACAGCGGGGGAAAAATTAGGCTGGAGATTACAAAGAACTTTCAGACTATGAGGGTGGTCAAAGATTGCACAGTTCTGTAGGTAGCCTATTCCTTTAAAATTTCTATTCCTATTCCTCCAGCCTTTAAAATTTTCAAGAGCAAGTTAAACTGACACTGGGTTGGGATAGTTTGGTCAGGGATGGTCCTGCCTCGAGCAGGGGTAGACTAGACCTTGTGAGGTCCCTTCCAACCTTACTTTCATATGATCCTATGCACGGCCAAGCAAATCAAGAGCTAACATGTATAAGGAGCCTGAATGCTCCTACGTTTTTGCAGCTTACCCAAACTCAGCCCTTAAGCAGGCTGAATTACAGTCAGCCAGGTGAACACTACAAGGAAAGTACTGTGTTCAGTTTTGGGCCCCCACTACACAAAGAATGTGGACAAATTGGAAAGAATCCAGCAGAGGGCAATAAAAATGATTAGAGGGCTGGGGCACACTACTTGGGGACAGGCTGAGGAAACTGGGCTTATTTAGTCTAGAGAAGAGAAGACTTAGGGGGGGATTTAATAGCAGCTTCAACTACCTGAAGGGGGCGCTCAAACGAGGACAGAGCTAGACTGTTCTGAGTGGTGGCAGATAACAGATCAAAGAACAACAGTCTCAAGTTGCAGCAAGGGAAGTTTATGTTAGATATTAGGAAGAATCTTCTCCCTAGGAGGGTAGCAAGACACTGGAACAAGTTACACAGAGAGGTGGTAAAATCTCCATCCCTGGAGGTTTGCAAGATCCAGCTAGACAAAGCTCTGGCTGGGATGATCTAGTTGGGGGATGGTCCTGCTTTGAGCAGGGGATTGGACTAGATGTCCCTTCCAACCCAAATGTTCTATAAGCTATACAAAACAGATGTATGCTGAGATCCCACCAAACCTTTAGTTTGATTAGTGATCAGCTGAAGAAGAGATGCTTGGGTATGGGACAAGGAGGGGTGGGAGGGCTCTAATTAGTGTGCTAACACCAGCCACTACACAACATCATGCTACAGTAACCTGCACAGAGAAGGCCATCCTGACAGCTCAGCAAAGGGCAAGTACTGGCTGTTCTAATCCACCCAGCTGCAGACACTGGGGTGTATGATCATTCCCCACACCCTTTAGGAGAATGGCACAAATCACCTCAAAGCCCACATGCACTAGTAGGAATAGCACTACTCATACTCTGCTACTTTCTTGCACGAAAGATCACACCTGAAAAGGGGCTCAGCAAAGCCATTTATTTCATTTTCTTTCTCCCACACAATCTCCATATGCAAAGCCAATACCCCTGCCCTTCCTGTACGCACTCATGGTGACCCACAGCTAAGCCACTCAAGATTTTTATGTTAGCTGGAAAGAGATCCATCCTCCCCATGATCCCCCTATTACCAAGTGGGAGCTCTAGGTACACTGCAAGACACCAAGCAGAAGGCAGCTCCCTGGGTTGATGGCAGTGTTGCATCTGCAGCTCTTTTCAATGAGGACTGCTTTGTTGTTCACTGCTGCCCAGTGCAATGCAGCTGTGGCTAAGTCTGCAGCATAGCAGCGGGGGGGCTTTAAAAACCCTATTGGAAAAAATTTAAAAGCAATGTGTTTCCGTTCATTTAAAAAACAAAAACAAAAATTCCTAAACTGGGACCTAAAATGAGCAAACGTGTCCCTGTTAAGTCAAAGCGTTGTTCTAAGGGTCAGAGCCATAGTATAAGCTCAGGGACTCCACAGGAGGGAGGGGTTGGGGGATGTTAATATTGATCTGGACAGCTTGGTATAGTGTATTGGCTTTTAAAGAACAGCTTTTCCACTGCTTCAGGCAAATCTGATCCCTCCCTGTCCAGACAACTCTAAGGTGGAGTCGCTTGGGCAGCAACAACTTGGAAAGTTAGAAGAACAGTCTCCAATCTGCTCTCCCAGTTTAATGAAACCACAAACAAAACCAGCATCACTCAGCCATGGGCTCAGCTGCCAGCTCATTTGTTGCTGCAGCCACAGATACTGCCGCCGATTCAATCGAGGACAACACTGCTGGCTCGGCCATGCGCTTGGCTGCTGGTTCAGCCCCCAGCTCAGCTATGGACATTGCTGCTGATTCAGCCACTGACTCCGCAGCCGGCACAGTTGCTGGCCCAGGCATGGTCACAGCTACAGCCACCGGCACTGCCACTGGCTCAGCCTCAGCAGCTGGCTCAGCCACAGATACAGCCGTTGGCTCAGCCACAGACACAGTGGTCAATGCAGCTGCTGGCTCAGCCACAGATTCAGCAGCTGGCTCAGATGTCAGCTCATTGGTTGGCCTGGCTACCGGCTGGTTTGCTGGCACAGCCACAGGTGCTGCTGCAGGCTCCATCGCTGGCTTCTTTGGCTTCTGTGTGGCAGCCACTGCCTCTGCCAGCTTTTCCTCTGGTACCATATTCAAGACCTTCAGGGCAAAGAGCAGCTGGAACTTAGCGGTCCCAATGAAGGAGTTGCCCAGGAAGTTTGGGAGCCCACCCATGCGGTCCTTCTGGGTGTACAAGGGAACGCGGACCATCCCCATCACCTGCAACAGCACAGCAACACAATTGAGTAACACAAACGGCACTCCTCACCCAACACCAAAGCCACTGCCACATTTTGCCCCACTGCCACATTTTGCCCTGTGCACACCACCCCAGTAGCTGCTAGCACCACCATCCCACAGCCCAGCACCCATCCCTCATTCTAGCACCTCCACAGAGCATCCCCCAAGATGCCCCACCCTGTCCCCCAAACCACAGAATGCCCTCACCTTCAGTTCAAACCCAAATAATGCCCCATACTTCCCGTGCCCAAGCATCATAGCACACCCAACCCTTCTAGTCTTCACCTGACTTCTCCATGTACCATCCCCTGCCACTGAGCACCACTGCTTATCCCCCAGCACCACACCCAAGCTCCCCTAGCCCTCCAGGATGAGTCCCACAGCTTCACCCATGACCATTAGCCCCACCACACTGCCCACTACCACTGTCCAACATCCCAGGAGTACCCCCACTGCTGCCGGGAATATCCTACCTTCTTTAGATCCATGTCTCACCCTATCTACCATTCCACAAGAATACCACTGTTCATTTTTGTGTCACCCTCAACAGGGGTCCATGCCAAGGGGAGACAGTGCACACACACTATTCCCTGGCAGATGGCAGTGTCCTATCCAGAGTGGCCTTAGGATTCTTCACTATCTGTGCTCTGCATCAGAGGAATTAGGTAACCTGGCACAAGAGCTCCTACCTTCCCAAAGATCCTGCAGCACCAAATTCCCCAAAGGAAGTGCGTCTCTGTCTACCTCTTGCCAACTTATCTACACTCTGAGTCCAGTTTGGGGTAGAGCAGATGACCACCACAGAAAGGAGCCAAGTGACAGATCCAAGTGGCCAAAAACTCCCCAAGCCTATGTCAGAGACACAATCCTCACCACTAACAGGGAAACAGGACTGCCTTGCAGAACAGCCAAGATTTACAACTCAGGATAACCACCCGGCAGTGCACAGCACTTGCCACAAGTGGCTGTTAAATGCGGTGCATTCCCCCGCCCAGCTGCAACGGTCAGCAGCCCGGCAGACCCGGCCCAGGGCGCTAGTTCTCAGAACTCCCTGACACCCCACCTCCAGCCCGTGGTCTCGGGAATGCACCGCGTTGATCTCGACGGCGTGCAGCTCCTCCAGGGTCACCTGCCTGGCGTAGAAGTGTGCCACCACACGATGTGGCCCCTCTGTCAGGTGCGAGCACAGATAGTCAGCTTCCGTCAGGCGCACACAGCCCAAACCTAAGCCCAGCACCCGATTCAGACCGTCCTCCAGGGACCAGTAACGGCGATCCACGAACCCCCCAGGAAAGCCCAGTAGTCCGTCAAATCGCATCTGCATCTGCAATAGAGGCGCATTGTGTTAAAGGGGCATGGCCAACAGCCCCAGAGACCTGGTGGGAGAGGAGAAGGTTTCCTCAGCCAGAGCTGGACACTCACCACCATAACAAGCTTCTCAAGAGAAAGGGGGATTGAGGCAAACAAAGCACAAGACAGCCTGCAGCTTAACCCAAAAGGTTTTGCAGCCTCCCTAGCTTCAGCACAACCTAACTTCCAAACACTGTCCTTGCAAAACGAGCCCCAAGCACAGGGCCCGGTGCCAGCTCTCGGCCCAAATGGCCCCACTCAGGCTAACAGGAAGCAAGTGATGAACCCCAACAGCAACTCCGCTGCCAGCTGCTCCTGGTTACCCGGGCGACGTGACACTGCCCCGTCAACTCCTCCCAGGCCAGCTGTGCCCTCAGCCTCCCTTCCCGCCTCTTCAGGACACCGCTAGCGGGTTTGACACTGCGGGCTCCCTCGCAGCCTGAAAAAGCCACGGCGCCGGTCCCGCGGGCCCCACGCCTGGGGGAAAGCCTGGGAGCGAGCCCCTGTCGGCCCTAGAGCAGCCGCCTCGCCCGTCATGTCCGGCCGGCCCCGCGCGCAGCCCAGCAGCTGCCCCGCGCCCGGACCACTCGGGGTCCCCGCCTCGGCCGCAGTCCGGGGCCCCGCGCCCGCCCGGCCCGGCCTCACCAGCACGGCGTAGCGCAGCGGGATGCGGCCGAAGAGCATGCCCGGGTTGGGTGCGTACAGCATGGCGTGGCACGAGTGGCTCCAGCCCGGCCCGAGCCGCATGGCCTCATAGCGGGTCAGCGGCTTCAGCTCGGGCACGCCCGGCACCGACAGCGGCGGCAACGCCGGCAGCGCCCCCGCGGCCAGCGCCCCGCACCCGGCCGCCATCACCGCCACAAGCCACCGAGAGCGCCCGCGCCGCGCCCCGCCGGCCTATCGCAGCGCCTCGGGGCGGGACCAGCCCCCGCGACAGCCAATCGGCGGCCCGACTGCCCGCCCAGCTCCTGCCATTGCGGCCAATCGTCGCACAGAGGAGCCTCGGCAGAGCCAATCGCAGCTCCGTGTAGCTGTATTAAAAAATAGCAGCCAATCACCACGAGCGTTTCTCCCACTGCAGCCAATCAGGAGAGGAGAGAGGCGGAACTGCGGGGCTTGCTGGGGGAGGGCGCTGCGGCTGCCCAGGAGCTCCCCCAGCGGCCGCGGCGGGCGAATCCGTCCCGCGGTTCGCGCTCCTGCGTGACGCCCCCGACAGCGGCCGGGTTTGCAGCCTGGGGCTCCGGCCGGCCGGCGGCGGCCCCTGCGGGGA
>NW_017728923.1:6909835-6930881 GCF_001723895.1 Crocodylus porosus | reverse complement strand
GCCCGCTTCGTCCCAGCCCGACAGGCGCTGCAGCCCGTGCCCGCGGGGCGTCCGCACCTGGCAGGGAAGGTAAGACCGGGCTGGGTGCTGCACGCCTGCCTCGCTCGCTCGGCCTCCCGGGGCGCCCCGCCGCCGCCGCCGGGGGAGCGGGCAGTGGAGAGCGGAGTAGCGCCAAGCACCAGCCGGCTGCCTGCTGGTTCCCGCCGCGGGGCCGCTGCCTGCCCTGCACCTCGGCCCCTGCCCTCCGCGCCGGCCCCTCCTGCGGGAGCGAGCAGGTCTTGGCAGAGCCGCCCGTGCTGGTTTCTCAGGAAAGCTCCCCTCAGGCGGAGGGAGGAACAGCAGCGGTGGGGTCGGAGCGCTTATCTGGGCTGGGGGAGCCTGGGTCAGGACTGGATCAGGCAGTGAGGACTTGCTGGAGTTGAGGGAGAGCCAGGCCAACAAGTGCCTCACCCCCTCAGGGCAATTCTGGGCTGATCTCCCTCCCTCTTGCCAACAAAAGCACTTTGACCAATTTCAGTCCATCCTGGCACAGAATCAAAGCAGGAACAGGCACCACCTTTTTTTCCAAACCAGCCTCTGGTTTCTACCAGCCCATCCTGATGCTGCCTCCCCACCCCGCCTCAGTAATTCCTGATTGCTGCCCAGGGAAACGTGGGTGCTCAGAGGGTGGTGGACTGAAGTGTGCAGAGCAGCACTGAGCAGGGCTCTATTTTAGATCCAGCAGACTAGTGCTGCGAGCCTCAGAGCTGCCGGGCTGCCAGGAGCTGTGCAGAGCAGCCCAGGAGACATTCAGCTAAAAGTCAGGAATAACCAGAGAAATGGCAGTCTAGTTATCCCCTGCTCTGAGCTACGGAGTCCTAGGCTGCTTGGGGACAGGAGCAGCTCTCAGCTGTGCTGTCCTGACACCCCTGCAGGCAGCCCGATGCTGATGAGTGGTGGGATGTGTGGTTCTCTAGGCTCTTTCTGAAGGCATCACTGCTGTTCCAGTATCCAGCTGTCCATGTATCTGGCTTGCCCTGAGCTGGCCACCCTGGGCCGTATTGTGTTGCATTGTTTGTGCGGCAGTGCGATCACTCTAGCCATGCACTACCTTAATGAAGGTAAATATGAACCCTTTCTTGCTAGCACCTGGACGCCTGCTGTAACAGGATAACAGGTCCCTGGAGGTTCTCTCAGTACAAATACACAGGCAGACTGCAAATCCCCTGTGGGCAGAACAGGGGACACCAGTGTAACCAAATCTGGCTGCCTGGGGATTTTGTTTTGTGCTCAGGAGCTGCAGGGGGCAAGTCCTCAGCCTTTGTCTCAGTGGCATCTGTCCTGCACGTGGGGGGGTAGGCATTGCTCAGTGGATAGAGCAGGATGACCGGGGAACTGGCATTTCTCACTCCTGTCCATGGCCTTCCTTGCAGGGTCCTGGGAAGTTCTGTGCCCTTACTGCCTCAGTTTCCCCATGTGCAAATGCAGAGCCATAAAATTAGCATTGGTTGGAAGCTGACATCCTGAATGGAAGGTGCCTGTTGCTGTGTCAGATTCCCCCCAGGGAAAGAGCCACAGACCCAGTGGTCACTGGCCCAACCACTTCTGAAAGCCTTGCATAACCATGTGAGAGAAATATTTCTCCCTGGGGAAAAGTCTGTGCTTCACTTCAGGCTCCAATATGTTTCCAGAAGAGACTGTTGGTTCCTTGCATCCCATGCCCCCTGTCCTTCCCCTCCCTGAGCTGTCCTTCCCTGGGGCAGGTCTTCTGAGCTCTGCTAAGGGGCCTGAATCTGTATGGTGCGCAGTACAGTGAAGTTGGGTCCTGTAGCTGATCTGCCTCTCCTCTGCCTCCCAGCGGGTAGAGGGACTGTGCTGGAGGAGAATGCCCATTCTCACCTCGCCCGAGATTGCCACCAAGTTCAAAGAGAAGTGGCTGCAACTACACCCTGAGGACCAGGACAATGTCAGTGGGGCTGTGACACTGGATGACAGCCTCACCAGCCTGCAGTGGCTCCAGAATTTCTCCATCCTCAGCACTGGCCCTGAGAGACTGCCTGCCCTGGGCCACCATCTCCACCAGCCTTGTGGGAAGTCTTTCCAAAATGCCGAAGCCCCTGCCAGCCCCCCAGCAGGAGACACTGCAGCCAAGGGGATGCCCCCAAGCCTGGGCAAACCTACCTCTGCAGCCACCTCCCCTGGCACTGGCCAGCTGCTGCCCCTCACCAGACTTCCCCTTGGTGCCCTAGAGATCGATTACAAGAACAACTCCACAGTGAAGCCTCCTTACTCCTATGCCACCCTCATCTGCATGGCCATGGAGGCCAGCAAGCAGGCCAAGATCACCCTGTCTGCCATCTACAGTTGGATCATGGAGAACTTCTGCTACTACAGACATGCTGACCCCAGCTGGCAGGTGAGTTGGCAGCTTGAATAATTAATACTCCTGGTGAGGCGATGCATAATGGAGGCTGCTGTCTGTCAGCAAGAGCACTGGTACTCATTAAGCTGATAAATGAGCTGTTGCATTTAATTCCCTTTGCCTTCAGTTATATCCCATAGCACCTCTGTCCTGCAGTATGAGAGGGTGGGGGATGGCAGGGAGGGAGCCTGTCTTGCTTCTTGGATGACATAAGCGTTCTATTTAGATGCTTTGCAGGTTCTCTAATGGCTTTCTGCTGGAGTGGTGAAAGCCTGAAATGTGCTTCCAAAATCCTCTTTTCTGTAGAAATCTACATGATCTTTGTCATTCTGAGTGAAATACAGGGAGCTCTGTGGTGGGTCATGCTGGCTTTCTGAACACATACAGCAAACCTACAGAGCAGTTTCCTGCTTATTCCCACCTGGAGTCTTGCTGGCTGAACAGACTGCCTCCTTGGTGATTCACTTCAGCATAGTGAGGGGACCCAATTTCTGTTCTTATCTCTCTTCTAAGAACACACTGGGATCCTGCAAACCAGAGGAGGAGCAGATTCCCCACCTCATGTGGCTTGTCTAGACTCAAGGCCAGATGGATCCCTTGCAGTAGGACCAGCAGGAGGAATCTGCTTTGGTGGTGGTTCCCACAAGGCATTAGCTGGTCCCTGAAGGTGTTGCACATGGGTCAGGTTGGAGGATGTAACACTCCCCAGCAAACTCACTGACCTCCCACTTTACAGGCACTCCCTGCATCCCAACCCCTAGGATTCCAGAATTGTCAGCCAGATGACAGAAGACCATGAAATTGGCTTTAAAATCATGAAAAAGAGGACATAGAGGGCTGGGTTCTGGTTTCCCTCCTAGTGTCAGAGCCATTAGAGCCTGGTGTCAGTTCCTTTCCCATGAGGGCCATACATTTTAAATTAAAGCTGAGATTCTTATGTAGGTACATGACTCCCAGAGCCCCCGGTATGGTGGGCATTGGCAGAGCTGCGCTCAGCACTTCACCAACATGGCTCCATCTGCTGGGCGGTAAGGGGGCACCACGGACACCTGGAACTGACAGAAACCAAAGCCCAAACCATTGCTCCTTTCCCATATGTAAGCTTCCTGGCTAGCAGGGCTGTGCAGAATGGCACCGTTCTGTTTCGAATTTTGTTTTGATTCAAAACAGCTGTTCTGCTCCGTTCCATCGAAGCGGCAAAACTGTTTTGATGTTTCACCCATAGGATATAATGGGGAAGGTCAAAACAGCCTATAACTTTGGCATTTCTGGCCTGATTTGGATGAAACTTGCAGGGATGTAGTCCCTTCTGAGGGCATGAAACTTGCCAAGTTTCATGGAGATAGGTACAGGAGGTTTGGAGAAACTGCACCCAAATTCTTGAAAGCAAAACTCATGTCACGTGTATGCGTTAAGCCACAGCAGGGTCAAAACTGCAGGCAGGCTATCCCCTGCTGAGGCCGTGAAGCCTGCCAGCTTTCAAGGAGATAGGTGCAGGGGTTCTGGGTTCTGGGGCCTGCACCTCTGGCTGCTGACAGGCAAAACTTGTGTCATGGGTGCTTGTGGAACTGTGTCTGTCTTGAGGCACTGGAGGTGGCGGGGGGGGCGGAGAACTACTGTAGGCCAGGCTGCTATGCCCTGCTGCAGCCACAAAGCCTGCCAGCTGCTAAGGAGATCGGTGCAGGGGGGTTCTCGGACTCTGTGCCCTAGCTGTTCACAGGCAAAACTCATGTCATGGGTGTTTGTACAACTGCTGCCTCGCAGCAGGACTGAAGATCCCACATCACTTGCCATCACAGACTTGGGGGTAATAATTGACCACAGTATGAACATGAGCTGGCAGTGCGATGCTGTAGCCAGCAGGGCCAACAATACACTGGCATGCATCAATTGATGCATCTCCAGCAAAACCATTGCAAAGAAGGCCAGAAGGGACCTTGGGATTCTCCTGCTCTACTCGGCTCTTCTCAGCGCTGGTGAGATCGCAGCTGGAGTACTGGTCCCATTCTGGTCTCCACACTATAACAAAGACGTGGTGGAGCTTGAGAGAGTCCAGAGAAGGGCTACCCATATAATCAGAGACTTGCATGCCTGCAGGGGTGTCAGGCAAGCCATATGAGAGACCTGGGACTCCATCCTGAAAAAGAGAAGGCTGAGGGGACTTGGTAGTAGCTTACTGCTACATCAGAAGTGTATATCTAGGGATCAGTGAACAACTGTTCACCAGGGCACCCTTGGGGAAAACTAGGAGTAATGGTCACAAACTCCTGGAAGATGGTTTCAGGCTTGTTTCAGGCTCAACATTAGGAAAAACTACTTCACAGCTAGGGTGTCCAGACTGTGGAATAAGCTCCCTCCAGAGGTGGTGCAATCAGCTACCCTGGAAATCTTCAAGAGAAGATTAGACAGTTACCTTGCTGGGTTCACCCGACCCTCAGCTGTCTTTCCTGCTTGGTGCAGCAGGCTGGACCCAATGATCTTGCAGGGTCCCTTCCAGCCTTACAATCTAGGAATCCGTGAGTGGCTGGAGCCTAAATCTTAGGAGATATGGCTTTGGAACGGTTCTTCCAGGCCCCAGAACCCCCTTGCACCGATCTTGACAGCTGGCAGGCTTTCTGGCCGCAGCAGGGCCTAGCAGCCAGGCCTGCCATGTTTTCCCACCCCCCACCCCTCCATGCCCCAAGACAGACACAGTTGCCCAAACACCCATGACATGAGTTTTGCCTGTCAGTAGCTAGAAGTGCAGGGCCCCAGAAGCCCCCTACACCTATCTCCTTGACAGCTGGCAGGCTTTGTGGCTGCAGCAGGGGCCACCATCCCTGCAGCTTTCACTGTGCTGCACCTTAACACACACAGCGTTACCCCTCTCATGAGTTTTGCTTGTCTGGAGCTTGAGGTACAGTTCTACCCAAACCCCTGCACCTATCTCCTTGAAACTTGGCAGGCTTTGTGGCCTCAGCAGGGGCTACCATCCCTGTGGTTTTGACCCCGCTGTGGCTTAACACATATACGTGACATGAGTTTTGCTTTCAAGAATTTGGGTGCAGTTTCTCCAAACCCCCTGCACCTATCTCCATGAAACTTGGCAGGCGTCATGCCGCCAGAAGGGGCTACCGCTCCTGCAAGTTGCATCCAAATCAGGCCAGAAATGCCAAAGTTATAGGCTGTTTCAACCTTCCCCATTATAGCCTATGGGCAAAATGGCAAAATGTTTTGACTTGCCTTGTTTTGTTTCAAGGCTGTTTTGACTACATCTGTTCCATTTCAGTTTTGCTGTTTCAGCCTCAAAATGGGTCGAAACAAAACTGGTGGTGAAATTTTGTACAGCCCTACTGGTTAGCAGTGTGCTAGGCTGCAAGTGCCCTGCTGTGGCAGCTGTGGCTGAGGGGCCAGGCCTAAGCCACTCCTCAGGGCTTCTGCAGAAGTTACAGTTTAAGCCAAACCTTTATTCCTGCCCTCCACAGACCAATCCCCAGGGAGCCACAGGGATTTCCTTGACCTTAATGTTGTGCTCAAGGGGATCAGGCTCTGATCAGTGTGGCCTCCCAGGGGAGCCTGGGGTAAGAAGGGTTCATGCCCTTTTATCTAGCACTCCTGTTACATCCCATCTAATAGGGAATTGGAGTGGAGGGAAGAGTATGAAGCTTCATGTGGCAGAAGAGACTGTCTTACGTAGTTCATGGCTGGGGCCAAGTGTATACCACAGGAACAGCCATGTTTCCAAAACCTTTGACAGTCATCCTACTTGCAAGCCCAAGCCCAGGGGCTTGGGGTTCAGATGCCCCTGAGTTTTGCTTGCCCTTAGCAATAAGGCTGTTGGAGCAAGCAAAAGAGGAGACTCTCGTTTCCATAAACTAGGCTTAAAGCTGCTACACCTCAGTGGGTACTGAACCACACCAGAAGAGCAGTTCTCCTATGGCACGGTTCAGGAAAACTGCCTTCATGGACACAGATGTATGGTATTTCCCTTTCCAGGTTCAGAAGCCTCTACGCTTGATCCGAGCCTTCAAGAGGCCGAGACATGTGATCTTAGCCTCTGAAACCCCAGGTGTGGGTAAAGGATGTTTGCCAGTAGTAGGACTGCTTATGGTTTCTGGACTCTTGGATTTGCAATT
The DNA here is from genome assembly GCF_001723895.1 of Crocodylus porosus. NCBI lineage: Eukaryota > Metazoa > Chordata > Crocodylia > Crocodylidae > Crocodylus > Crocodylus porosus. The sequence goes on along the minus strand of NW_017728923.1, from coordinate 6,924,365 downwards.
AGTTTCAGCTAATTTGGCCTTGGATACAAATTAAAAATAAAAATAAAAATACCACAGGAACAGTCTCTTGTTGGCTTGTCGCTTCTTGGCCTCTTGTTGGCTCAGATCAAGTAAGAGAAACACCGTGACCACAGAAGCTGTCTCCCTAGTTGCACTGGGGAAGACCACTCTCCTGGCACAGGGATAGTACCTGCCAACGTAATGTATAGTAAACCTCCCACTTAGCTGCTGGAGTGGGAAGGGCTTGGCTTTATGCCACTTTATGGAAATGGGAGACTCTTCCTTGGCTTGCCCCTGGGGCCTTACAGCTGAGAGCAAGGAAAATTCAGGGACATCTGAACCTCAAGCCTCTGGGCTTGGGAATGCAAGTAGGATACCCACCAAAGGATTTGGGAACATCTGAAGCCCCAGATAGTGGTGGAGGATGTTTGCCAGTAGTAGGGCCACTTATGGTTCTGCACTGACTCACGGATTTGGAATTTGTTTTGGCTAATTTGGCTTGGAATACGGAAAATTAAGAAAAAATAATACCACAGGAACAGCCACCCAGGTTTATATGATTACTGTGTGCCAACCTGCCCATGTGGGCTCTGGTGGCTAGCATAGCCTGCTTGCCAGAATAGGCCTGTACATTAGCCCCTCCCTGCCTCTGTCTCAGGATGCTGGAGCAGTGGCAATTGGTGTTGGCACTGCAGTGAGGTGGCTCAACCCACAGTGATGACTGTGAACCTCCAGCAGATGCAGGTATCAGCATTGCAAACTTTTCCTCCAAGCCAAGAGAGCTGGAACCCTCTGTTCTTCCAAATTAAAACAGCCTTTGCTGACTCCAGGAGCAGGAGGTTTATGGCTTTACTCTCCTCCATCCCACCCCCCGTAGAGGGCTTACTAAGTCCCACAACCCAGTGGGAGGCCTCCATTCTAGTTCAGTCCCAGCCCCTGGGCACCTTAATGAATTTCCTGTGCCTTAAGATCCCTTGTGAAGGTGCTGCCAGGGCTGTTTGCTTTAAGCCTCTGAGCTGGGTGCCATAGGCTCTGGAGGCAGCTGGGCAATGCACAGCAGCTTCCCTGAGCTGCCTGATGGCTCACAGCCTTGTTCCTTCTGCCCTCTGGCCCACAGAACTCCATCCGGCACAACCTGTCCTTGAATAAGTGCTTCATGAAGGTGCCACGGCAGAAAGACGAACCAGGAAAGGGGGGCTTCTGGCAGATCGACCCCCGCTATGCAGATATGTTTGTCAACGGGGTTTTCAAGAGGAGGCGCACACCAGCCCCCAGCTACAACCCCCTACCACAGCCTGACGTGCCCAGCCCAAATGCTGCCTATGGCCTCTCATCTCCAACACTCCACCCAGGGAGCGAGCAGTTGCACCCAGGACATGCCACAGCCCATGCTCTGCAGCTGCAGGATCAGAGCTTCAGCCTTGCAGGTGCCCCCCATGCTACCAGCAAACGCAAGCAGCCTGTGCCCAAGTACAGCACCACAGCAGTCAAAACTTGCCCGTCCCCACTGTTACCTGCCCATGGTGCTGGGGACAGCACCCTGACAAGGGATTGCAGCTGGGCCAGCATCTTCGATGATGTCTTAGATGAAAGCGCCAGCAACTTTGAGGAGTTGGATATAAATGCAGCACTCGGCTCTCTGGGAGCAGACATGGGCCAGACCCAAAGCAGGCACTCCAGCCCCGCCAGCCCCTGGGGAGCCCTGGACACCTACCATCTCTGTCCAGAGCATTCCCTCCTTGAAGACATCCCTTTCACAGACCCTCTGCAGCCCCCCTTGGTGGAAGCCAGGGAAGAGGATCTGGGCCTCTCCTGGGGCTTTGAGCAAGGCTTCACCTTCTCCGAAGGCTTCCTAGGTGAAATGCAGCTGTGGGACAAAGGAGACTCCTTACTGTGACCTCTCCTGGGGCAAGGACAAGCTTGTAATCTGTGGGAAGCAGATACCTGGCACTGAAGTCTGCTGGTCTCCCAGCCCTGCTGTCCCCCTGGTCCTTCTGCTTGGAGGCACCTTGCCCTTGACTGGACTGGGCTGCTCGTGTGAAAGTTCCCCAGAGCTACTGCATGCCCCCCTGCCCCACAGACTGAAGGAAGGGCAGGGCCCTGCACTCCACCCTGACAGCTGAGATGTGTGTCTTTCTCTGCCCTCCCTGCCAACACAGAGCAGGCTGTACTCCAGCAATCAAGCTGTGCACCTGCCCAGTGCTTCTGCAACCATGTGCAGGCCTGGTCTCCCTGAGGAACATCTCCTTGGATGTTCTTGCCCAGCTGTGATGATGTGACCCCTCCTACTGGGCCTAGCCTTGTTCTACCATGCTGTGGAGATGACTTGCTGCAGGGAGCCTTAGGTGAAATGGCAAACAGAAGAACCAGCCTTGGGGAGAATATTGGGGGGGGTGGAGGGGGAGGCCAAGGCAAGGTGCTGAGGAAGCTTGGAAAACCATCACTGCAAATAGTGTCCTGCTACATAGCCAGACCCAGGCCTGGGTCTAAGGAAATGGCACTGCTCGACAGCCCCTGTTTTCCAGCTGGCAGGGGCCTCCCCTGAGTCTGCCTCCCAGTAAGACAAAGGGAGGAGTAGGAAGCCAACATAGCACCAGACTTGTTGAGTGAGGTAAATCCCCTCTTGGCACTGCAGTAGCCAAAGCTTGGGCTGTCAGACAACGCCAAAGGGAGCGTTCTCCTGCCTAAGCAGCTGTAAGCCCAGCCTGGCTAATGTCCTGCCTGTCCCCTGTCTGCCAGACTGCTCATGGCTACACACACTGCTCTTCCTTCTGTTCCTGGCTGAGGACCACCTGGATTTGCCCCGAAGTCCCCTTCACCATGGAAACACCATTCACCCTGTCTTCCCCATACAGCAGGAGCACTTCTATATGCCCCATCGAGCTGTCATGACTGGAGTCACTAACACTGTCTAGGGACCAGGGCATCAATGGGAGGCAGGGCACAGCAGCAGGACACTTGGCATCTGATTTTGACCCTGCCTGTGTCACACACTTCGACCTCACAAGTGACTTATCTGTTCAGTGCCTCAGCTTCCCCATCTGTAAAGTAGGGATGTCCCCAGTCAAGCACTTCACGGCAGCTCTAAGCACCACTGGATCCTATTCTCCCTCTGCCCCACAGGACAGCTGTCACTCATGGGAGTTTCTCACTGATCCTTTGGTTCCCGGTGGTCAGCAGGGAGTCCATGACCAAACACTGGCTCTTGGAGTGCCAGGGTGGGGTCTAGAAGTCCCAAGGGCAGCATGTGGTGCTCCCAAGGGCTTACAAGACTACAGGACTTGGTACTGGCTGGGCCCACCTGTAGATACTGTGCCTCATCAGGCACACTCTTCCCACAAGGTGCTATGGAGAGTGCCCCAGTTTCCCAGAACACCCGGGTGCACCCCCACAGCTTTGCTGTTTGGGGGCTAAGTAGTGAAGGCTCAGCATGTAAAAAGCTGCAGCAGAGACACAACTGAGCGTGTCAGTGATGCTCCTGTGAGCCAGTTCCCATGGCTGCAGGTTGTGCTGTGCTCCCACTGCAGCTGACAGCGAGCTGTCTCAGCTCTGCCACTACCCTGTCAAGTTAGGTGCATATTGCTACATTCTGGGTAACGCAGGCAGCTGTCTCATAGTGTGTCTAGTGGGCTAGTGTGCTCAAGAGCTTGGATGCAGAGTGATACTAGGGAAATGTACTCTGAGACAAGCTAACCTGGCTGAAATGGCAGCACAGGCAGGGCTGGAGATGCTATAAAAACAATGCAGGGTAAGCCATGCTAGCAGCCAGCAGGGGCAGAGCACTGGACCATTAGTTGCTGTAGTGTTGACAGGGCCTTTGAAACATGAGCCATCAGTGGTGAGACCACAGCTGGAGTACTGCATCCAGGTCTGGGCACCGCACTTCAACAAGGACATGGAAATGCTTGAGAGAGTCCAGAGAAGAACCACCCATATGATCAGAGACTTGCAAGACAAGCCATAGGAGAATAGGCTGAGGGACCTGGGCCTCTAGCCTAAAAAAGAGAAGGCTGAGAGGGAAATTGGTAGCAGCTTACTACTATATCAAGGGACTACATCAAGGGCTTAGCAACCAACTGTTCACCAGGGCACCCTTGGGGAAAACCAGGAGTAATGGCTACAAACTCCTGGAAGACCGTTTCAGATTCAACCTTAGAAAAAACTTCTTCACAGTCAGGGTGTCCAGACTGTGGAACAAACTCCCTCCAGTGGTGGTGCAATCACCTACCCTGGAAATCTTTAAGAGGAGACTGGATGGACACCTGACCCCAGTTGTCTTCCTGCCCAGTGCAGGAGGGCTGGACCCAATGATCTTATGAGGTCCCCTAACAATCTGTGAATCTATGAGACCCCGACTGAGCCTGGCTTCTACTCATAGAGCATCCAGAACAGCCAGCCACCTCTCAACAGCAGGATGCTCCTGCCCAAACCCCTTCTCAGCTGTGCCCAAACAACACTCCTTGCCACAGGATTACAGCCTTGGTTCTGGGAAATGGGGCAATACAGCCCTGCCTGTTCCAGGCCCATCTGCCCAGCTGTCTCAGGGGAGAGAGTCAGGGTCTGTACTGCAACAGTCAACAGTGCTAGGACTGAGGGACACCCTGAGTTAGCTCTGGAAGCACAGAGAGGTGCTGAAGCCCTTGCTTGAGGCAGCAAAGGGCATACGTGTCTATCACAGCTGCTGCCTGAGACAGCCCAAAGCTAGTGCTGCCGTGGGACACACCCATGACTCCTCTGCCTGTGCCCACTGGGAAAGGGCAGGGCCTTGCCCAGCAGAACCTGGGCCATGCATTTTCCTCCTATGCCCCTGCCTGTGCTCCTGGGGAGGCAGTGAGCACCGCAACAAGTGAAGCAGAAATAGAGTCTCTAGGAGAAAGTGCAGCCATTTTGCTGGCAGACCCATTGGGCAGCTAATGGAGCCCCTTGAGATGTAAAGTTGCAGGTCATAGAAAACACAATACCGAGAGCTCCCTAAGGGGCTCAGCATTAATTTTCTAAAACTGCCCATCCAGCAGTGCCTCCACATGTCCACGGGAGCAGGGGAGGAGGCAAAGGAGTAGCAGGTATTAGAAGCAGAAATGATCAGGGCTAAAAGGTCCTTTTTAGCTGCATGAGCTCCATCCTGCACTGACTGGGCTTGCACTGCCTGGCTGGGATTTTACCAATGCATGAGTCGAGAGCCTCAGGCTTGCATTTCCCATGTCCACTCCATGCTTGCCTTGCTCCATAGGCCTCTGAAAGCTTTTACTACGGTGGAACAAGTAGGAACACACAGCAGGAGACAGGTTTCTCTGCAGGTAAGAAAACAGCACTAACCACAGCACAGCTCAGTTACTTGAAGAGCAGGACTGAAGCAATACAGAGAAGCCAGACCATGCATGGGCACTGTGTACACAGTCCTTTTCCAATGTGGAAGCTACTCGTGTATGAGCCTGCCACAGTTGGGTCAAGATGCCTGGCTGGTTCCAGAGGGGATGTTTGATTAAATTAAGGAAGAGTGCGCAAGGTGGGGCTGAGCTGGCTGCTCCGAGGTCTGTTCCAGCCCTGTGCCCCTCCCGGCTGAACCAGCATCCTGGGGAGAAGGCTCTGGCTGACTGCTCTGGGTCCTGTCCAATAACAAAGCTCTTGGCAAGAAATGCCTTTGTTTTAGTTTTTTTATTATTATTATTATGATTATTGTAAAAGACAGCATAAATATGTGCCTGGGGACAAAGATTACCGCTCAGTATGAGTCTCCTTGGCATGCAGGCACTGAGACTTTATGTGTTAGAGCCTTGAATTGTCCCTGGGCTGAGAACAAGCTTCAAATCCTCCCGCCCAACCTGCCAAGCTCTGTGAAGTGGGAGCCCACCAGGGCAAGGCTGGGGGCAGAATGGCAGTGTTGCAGCCTGAGCAGTGCATAGAGGCAGCTTCAAGACCAACAAAAGGCCAACTCAAACATGCATATGTTCCACATGGAGTTAATTCACTCCCACTGGGAACGGGGCGGGGCACCCCAAGTCCCATGAAGAGAGTTGCATGCAGAAAGGCCAGTTAACTTCCTCTGCCAGGCTTTGTCTTGAGCAATCTGCTCAGAGCCTACAGACCAGGGGAATACAGCCCACCTCTCCCCTCCAGCAGAAAGAAAGCTGTACCTTTTGGCACCCTGATCCACACACCTCCTGCCTCTGAGCCTGGCTTCCCAGGCCTCCCTCAGCTACTGCTGCTGCACACCTCCACCTAGGAAGCCCCATGTTGCTCCCCCCTCCTCTCTCCCTCAGGCTTCTGAGCTGAGCAGGAGGCTGCATGTACAGTGCCCGCTTCCAGGGTGGCTGCCCTCTCCATGCCAAGATGACCAAAGCTGCCTCATGCAGAGGAGCTTGCCCCAGCTCCCACATCTGTGCAGGCTGCCTTCTCACAGTCACCTCACTGAGCACTGTGTTTGCCAGCTGGCATGGCACTCATCCCTAATTGAGCAAGACAGTCCCAAAATGGAAACTTCAAGTCCTAGTCCCAAGCTGTATGACTCCAGGACAGCTTTTGTCCCAGATTCACAGTGTCATGCAGGAGTCCAGCTTTTCTGTTCACCACAGAAACCATGGCCAGGAGCCATACACAGGAAGTGCCAAGTGCACATGCATGCCTGCACACATGTACATAGGAATACATCCAGACAGCATGGAGAGCAGCTCCCTGCAGGTAAGTCTATAGGGGGGGAATGGGAGGGGGGATCAGATTGAGGCCCCCACAGTGAGAGGGCATGGGACAGGGGCTGGGGGTGCTGCTCAGCCAGGACAGTGCATTGGGACTGGGGCGGGGAATGGAATGCAGCCATGAGAGGCTTCTTGAGGGGGGCATACCCCCCCATATTTGTGCACAGGGGGAGGCAGATGTGGGTTGCCAGCTGCTGGCTCAGGTCTCCCTTTCCAGATACACTCCCCTCAGGAGCACTGAACCACCATGGTGAGGCACCCCCTCCCTGCCTGGCAGCAGTGATGATGAAAGCCATGTGGAGTTGTGCCTCCAAGTGCTGCCAGGCATGCAGGGGGTTCATGGCTGATGCAGAGCTCCTGGAGGAAGGGCAGCAGGGCAGAGAGCCATAAGCCCACAGTGGGCAGCCTGCATCCATCCCTGCTCCACTTAGCTCTGCTCTGACCGTGCCACTGGGTATGGCCCACATTTCCATTTTGAAAAGGTGGTCACCCTACAAGGCACAGGCCTCAGGCCAGCCCTGCAGCTCTCTGCTACCTGTGGGCCCTTGCCCTGGGGGCCTGAGCCTGATAGCTCAGCCCTGTGCAGAGTGGGTGTGAGACCTCCCATGCCTAGGATGGGGGTGGAGGGACAGGCTGATCTGGGGCTGTTCCATGCTTAAAGCAGCCCTAATGCAAGAGGCCAAGGCTGGAGTGTGTCCTTGAACTTGCCCGGTGCTGTCTGGCCCGTTTGAGACCATGACTCAGGTGCCTCCATACACTTAAAACCAAATGTGGCTACACTGGCAACAGGCCTATTTGTTGCTTTGAGGGACCATATGCCACTGCCCACAAAAAAATTCTATAAGCCTCCCTTAAAAAGGAAGGCCACCAGGATAACACCAACTAAACTAGGTTGATCAGGGGATGGGGCTGCAGATGACAGAGAAAACGAACCACAAGCCATGTGCTGGAACAGCCCATGTAAGTACTGGGCCTGATGGGCAACAGGATGGGAGCACAAAGGGCACCCATCAGGGGGCTCAAGCGTCTCTATACTAATGCTAGAAACATGGGGAACAAGCAGGAGGAACTCACACTCCTGCTTGCAAACAAGAACTTCAACTTAGTTGGGCTAACTGAAATCTGGTGGGACCCTACCCACAATTGGGCAGTAAGCATTGAGGGCTATATGCTGTATAGATGTGATAGAGAGCAATACCCACCTCTTTTTCCTCTACTCTATGTTAAGGAACAATATACATCTTCCATAATCAAGATGAGCTCAGAGGAGGGGCAAATTGAGCTATTGTGGGTCAGAATGCAAGGAGGTTGTGGGGAAAGAAACTTGGTAGTGGGGATCTACTACAAGCTGCCATATCAGGAGGATGAGCTGGACCTGGAATTCTCAAGGCAGCTCTCAGAGACTGTACAGTCAATGGACATGGGTGACCTAAACTACCCTGCCATCTCCTGGGAGGATCAATCAGCTAGATCCAACCATTCATGTAGATTCTTAACCTGCATACAGGACCTTCACCTAACACAGGAGGTATATGGTCCCACTAGAGGAAACACCCTACTGGACATGGTGCTGGCTACAGGGGATGACCTGGTGGGGGATCTACTGACACAAGGTACCTAGGGGACAGTGACCATCACTTGATTGAATTCACTATCCAGGGTAGGGTGGGAAAGATAACCAGTAGGGCAGAAGTGCTAGACTTCATAAAGGCTAACTTCAGTTTGCTCAGGAGATTAGTTAGTAAGGCACTGAAGAACAGGAGCATTTGTGAGATGGGAATCCAGGAAAGGTTGGTCATTCCTAAAGGGAGCAATCCTACAGGTGCAGAAGGAGACAATCCCATTGCACAGGAAAGGGGCCAAGAAACCATCTTGGCTGAACAGGGAAATCCAGGAAAGCCTAGCGGCAAAAAAAGAGGGATATAAGCTGTGGAAGCAGGGGGTAGCTACCAAGACAGAGTATTATCTATTTGGCCTGCACTTGCAGGGAGGCAGTTAGAAAGGCCAAAGCAGAAATGGAATTCAGACTGGCAACAAAAATTAAAGACAATAAAAAGTCCTTATTCAGGTATATAGAGAGTAAAAAGCAGGCTCAGGGTAGCCTAGGACCCACTACAGGACAAACTAGGGCAATTAGTGACAGACAGTGGGGACAAGGCTGAGCTCTTCAATGAGTTTTTTTACTCCCATATTCTTGAACATGGATCAGGACAAATCTCCCAGTTGGATTACAGACAGGCACAAAAGGGACACCAGCCCACCAACGGTTAGTGCGGACTTGGTGAAGAGGCACTTGGAAGGACTAGATGTGTTTTAAGTCAGCAGGCCCAGATGATCTCCATCCAAGGGTGCTGAAGGAATTGGCCAGTGTCATAGGAGAGCCACTGGCATGGTTGTTTGAGCGTTCATAGTGCTCAGGACAGGTCCCAGAGGATAGGAAAAGGGCCAATGTGGTCCCTACATTCAAGAAGGGGAGAAAGGAGGATCTGAGTAACTATAGACCCATAAGTCTCACCTCTATCCTTGGGAAAATCTTTGAAAAAATTATTAAGGGTCACATTTGCAGGAGTCCAGCAGGAAAAACAATGCTGAAGAGATTCATAGCAGGTAGATCCTGCCTGATTAACCTTGTTCCTTTTTATGACTTGGTCACAAAATGGTTAGATGCAGCAGTTGAGGTGGATGTCATTTACTTGGATTTTAAGAAGGCTTTCGATACAGTATCTCATCCTATTCTCATAAATAAACTGAGCAGTTGTGACAGATAATTACATGCTCAGTGGGTGGCAAATTGGCTTAGGGGTCATACCCAGAGAGTGGTGGTGGATGGGACGGTATCAACCTAGAAAGATGTCAGCAGTGGAGTCCCACAAGGGTCGCTCCTTTGACTTGTGCTGTTCAATGTCTTTATCAGTGACTTGGATGAGGGTGTGGAGAGCACTCTGTCCAAATTTGCAGATGATACCAAATTATGGGGTAAAGTTAACACACTAGCGGTAGGGAACAAATCCAGGTTGATCTGGGCAGGTTGGGAAAGTGGGTAGAACAGAATAGGATGCAGTTCAGCAAAGACAAGTGCAAAGTGCTGCACCTAGGGAAAAGGAATTACGAGCACACGTACAGGCTGCGGGACGACCTTTTCAGCAGCACAGCAGCAGAAAGGGATCTCAGATTCATTGTTAACACCAAAATAAACATGAGTCATCAATGTGGCGAAGCCATCAGTAAAGCTAACTGCACTCTATCATGCATTAGCAGGTGCATCACAAACAAGTCCAGGGAGGTGATACTTCCTCTCTATGCACTACTGGTCAGGCCACAGCTGGAGTACTGCACCCAGTTTTGGGTGCCGCACTTCAAGAGGGATGTGGACAACCTTGAGAGGGTTTAGAGGAGGGCCACTTGTATGGTTAGGGGGCTGCAGGCAAAGCCCTGTGAAGAGAGACTGAGAGACCTAGATCTCTTCAGCCTTTGCAAGAGAAGGCTGAGAGGTGATCTTGTGGCTGCCTACAAATTCTTCAGGGGAGGCAGCAAGGAATAGGAGATGCTCTGTTTACCAGACACCCTTTGGAGTAACTAGGAACAATAGCCTAATGTCTATGAAATCTATAAGCTGACAGAAAGCATATTTAGGCTGGACTTCTGGAAGAAGCAGCTGCCAGCAGCAGCTCACAGTGGCAAAGGGCCACCACCCGCAGGCACCAATGACACTGTTGTTGGTGCCTTTTTGTAGGGGGTGCACTGCCATGCTCAGGGCGTGCACATGCACCCATATGCACCCCCTACACATTGCCCCTGACTGGAGACCCTTGTCTTTGCCAAGCATGTCCCACCACTTGGTGTCTGGGCAGAACACGAGGACAAGATGGTGGAAGGTGCAAATTATGAGCATGTAGAGCTGGTGGTGATGGGCAGTTAAGAAGCAGACCAGCCTGATACCCTCCCAGCTTGCTAATATGGTGAGACAGGGAGTTCCATTGGGTCTGCCAAGGCATGGGCCCCACAACAAGCTCCAGAGGACTAGGGAATACCAGAGGCCAGGGACTGCTCTTGCACAGGACCAGATCAATGTAGGCAATGGTCTTGACCTCCTGGAGTAGGTGGCAGGGTGTACAAACTGTGACTAGCTCCATGTGCTGGCCCAGCTTGCAAACAAGAGCAGTGGGATCTGCCCATCCTTGCAGTACCATCGTCCAGTGCACCCAGGGCACCTCTGTTGTCAGCACCACTAGCTGTAGGTTTTTCATCAGGGGCTTGGTGAAGAGGCTCAGGCCTTCCACAACTGTCTCTGGTCATCAGCATCCCAGGCCTCCTGCTTTCATGTCTCATTACCAGGCACCACCTCTGAAGTCCAATAACCCTAAATTAAAGCAGAAGTATGAGTGGCATGAATTAGCACTGACTCTGATTCTTGGCCAAGTACAGCCAAGCCATGCAGTGAGGCCCACAAGCAACAATGCCAGCTGAGACAGCTAGATGCCAAGGGCTGGTGTCTGTTGAGGCTGTTCTAGATCCCTCCCTTCTGGGGCTGGCCCAGGTTCGCACAGCAGGACTCAGCACTGAGGATGACAGACTGGGGACTCTCTGGAGCCCACAGTACCAATCCTAGACACACAGGCTGGGGCCTGGGGAGGCATGACTAGGTTCAGATGGACCCCAGGACTGTTGAGCTATACCCTAGGCAAGGCATTTGCTCTACCCTACCCTTACTATTTGCAGACACCCCCCTGCTGCTGAGAACCCAGGCAGATGCTCAATGGGCATGGATGACATTTAATGTAAATCACCAAATGAGCTACTCTGCATGTCTAAAATAAAAGCATATGTGCTCACGCACCACCCCTGGACAGACACCCATGCCCACACACAGGGAAGGCTCCCATCACTGCTTCCCCCACCCCACCCTTTGCTTTGAGCAGTTGCTTCCCCTGCTTTCTTCCCCGCCCCCCATTCCCCCCCCCAGATCGTCCCGCTGCTCTGTGAGGTTGCCTCCCACACTCCCTACACTGGTCCCTCTGGCTCCTGGCTATTGGCTGGGCCATGGCCTGGGTTGCGCTGCCTGGGTGGGTCTAGCTCCAGCAACAGGTGGAATGTGAGCGGCCAGGTTTGTATTCACCGCTTGGTTAGTAACTGGGAATGTCACACGTGAGTGCACAGTCCTGGATGGTGCAGGGCAGCGCCGGAACAAAGCCATGAGAAGTCTGGGAGCACTGAGGTGATCCCTGGTGACCCCAACACAGGTCTTATTAACCCCTTGGCTTCTGGGATGTGGGTCTCATGCAGAAGATGATACCTGGAACTAGCATATTTCAGCTGCAGCATCCTCCTGAGCTGTAGGTGTGCAGCAAAGACCTGGTGGGGACTGCTTCTTGGACCCCAGCAGTGCTGCTAGCCAGACATGTTGAGCTGGGAATGGAGCTAAGCATGCCTACTAGGACCTCTCACTCCCCCTATCCCTCCCTCCCCAAGCACATACCCCCAAGGACTGGGAGCTCTGTAGGTTGTGGGGCGGGGAGGGGAGGGGTCGCACTTACCCTTCACAGGGGTGTCTGGGTTCAAAGTGTGACAAGTATGAGGCATCAAGTATCATAACAGATTCTCACCCACATCTTCCCCCACCAGCAGAGGCTATGTGGAGCTCAGACGGTTAGCAGTGGGGTCTTTGCCTGTCTCTGCCCCTTCCCCACCTGGGCCCAGTTGTGGCTGGAAGCTGGAGGCAGGATGGATTCTCAGCCTTAGTTGAGGAAAGAAAGACCTTTCTATTGGGTAGGACAGGGCTTAGTCCTAAACCTCCAGCAACTGGTGCCCATGGTGACAGCACCAGAGCAGAAAGGGTGCAAACACCGGGCCCAGCTCTGCGTTAGGCTAACCCGCCACAATGGAATTCCCTGTACCCGCTCATCCCCTGTGCCAGCCCAGTGCTAGCAGGAATGCCCACCTCCCTTTCAGCCCCTGGATGTCCCAGCACTAGGACTGCCCCAGAGACCACAGCTCTACTGAGGGGGCCAGAGCCTCCCTGATGACCCATGCAATCCTGACACATCAGTTCCACCTGTCTTTGAGCCAATTTGAAGCCAGGTTGGAAAGTGCTCTGGGGACCAGGCTGGAGGATACCCCTGTCCAGGAGGTGAAAGCTACCTGGGTTCTGCAGCAATCCCCCTGATCTCAATCCATCTTTTGTCAAAGTATTTCACAAGCACAGAAACTGCCCTGATTGGTCACATGGGCAAGGTGAAGAGGCTGTGTCAGAAAGGAAGCCCTGTCCTTGCATGGCGCTCTGAGCCAGGGGCATAACAAGGGGGCGGGCAACCAGGGGCAACCAGGGCACCCAGAATGGGTGCCAGACTGGAGGATCCCCAGCAAGTCTGTGTCCCTGAAGTAGCAGCAGCAGCAGCAGCAGCAGCAGGGAGCAGGGAGCAGGGTCTCCAGGTCACTGCTGTAACAGCAGCACAGCAACAACTGAAGATGGGCAGGCCACTCTGCCAGCAGCAGCCAGGGAATCTCTGGGACAGATAAGACAGGCTCTTCTCCTTCCCCTGTTCTCCAGTGCTCAGAAACTCCCTGACTCCCAGCAGGGTTTACCCAGGACTCAGCACTCTGGCTCTGCCCATCCTCCCTCCTGCCAGATTTTTCCCAGGGTACAAAACCTACTAGTTACACCTTTGCTCTGGGCCCAGGTCTACCTCAGGGAGAGGAGGAACTGTGAGGGCTGACCAGTGCCTGCTTTGGCCTTTCAGGGACACTGTGGCCTATGAGGCCTGAGTCCCACAGCCTAACCCTGAAGTAGGCCAGTCAGGCCAGGCCAGATGTTGGGGCAGTTAGCAGCAGGGTCTTATCATGAGGGTGTGAGTGTAAGCCCCTCCACACATATGTGCACGTGCGCGCGCGCACACACACACACACACACACTGTACAGAAACTGCTAAGTCTCCAAGCCCAGGTAGCTCAGTTAGCTGGGCTGCAGCCACTGCTCCTGTGGAGGAAAAGGCCTAGCTCAGGAAGCTGCAGAAAAGAGGCTGGGCAGGGCCCATACTCTAGCACTGCACTGCTGCCCCAGCCTAATCCCACCTAGTGTGTGCACCTCCACCCCCACCCACAGATCAGGTGCACAAGTGAGCCCGGGCTTTCTTGCCAGTGCCTGTCTGTCTCTTGGCAAAGGGCAGAGGGGAGCATGCCAGGGCACAAGTGAATGGGAAGGCAGGGATCAGTGAGCAGCACAGTGCAGAGTGTCCCAGCAGCCACAGGAGCTGCCTGAACAACCTGACTATTGCTGTATTGTTCCTGCCGCTTTGTCTTTCTAAGACCAGGCGGTGACTAGCTCCTTCATTGACAAGGCCAATGTCAGGCCAGGGGAGGTTCCCTCCCACTGGTCCCCACTCCTGAGGTCACCATGCAGATCAGGGTCCCAGCTCCCCTCCACCAGAGTCCCCTTCTTTCAGTCTATCTCCTCCTCCTGCACAACCTGATTGCCTTTTATAATCAGGTCACAAAGGCAATAGATGCAGGTATTGCCGTGGATGTAGTCTTTCTAGACTTCAGCAAGACCTTTGACACCGTCTCCCACCCCATCGTCATTAAAAAACTAGGTGACTGTGGCATTGATGCCTACACAGTCAGATGGATTGCAGATTGGCTCAAGGGTCGTACTCAGAGGGGGGTGGTGGATGGGTCATATTCATCCTGGGGGGAAGTGGGCAGTGGAGTCCCCCACGGCTCGGTCCTTGGGCCTGTGCTGTTCAATTTCTTCATTAGCGATTTGGATGATGGGGTGCAAAGCAACCGGTTTAAATTCACTGATGATACCAAAATTTGGGGTGAGGTGAGCATGCTAGTAGGGA
>NW_017728923.1:6905113-6909576 GCF_001723895.1 Crocodylus porosus | reverse complement strand
GAACCTGTTCAGCCTTCACAAGCAAAGGCTGAGGGGGGACCTGGTGACCATCTATAAACTCACTAGGGGGGACCAGAAGGGTTTGGGGGAGACACTGTTTCCCCTAGTGCCCCCTGGCATAACAAGGAACAATGGACACAAGTTGTTGGAGAGTAGGTTTAGATTAGACATCCGCAAGAACCACTTCACAGTCAGGGCGGCTAGGAGCTGGAACCAACTTCCATGGGAAGTGGTGCTGGCTCCTACCCTGGGGGTCTTTAAGAAGAGGCTTTATGCCTACCTAGCTGGACTCATTTGAGTCCAGTTTTTGGTTGTTGTTTTTTTTTTTCTCCCGCCCAGGCGGGGGGTCAGACTTGAAGATCTACAAGGTCCCTTCCAACCTGACTTCTGTGATTCTGATTCTATGAGATGGAGGCCAAAGAAACAGGCCCAGCATAGTGAGGGGCCCCACAACCTCTGCTTTGCAGGCAGCAGTGCCAACAGGATAGAGATGCTTCCAGACTGCTCACACCCACACCCGGCAGAGTCCAGCAGCATGAGCCAAGCAGGTGCCACCTGCAGTGGCCCAGGTGTGATTGACTGAGCCCCCTTCTCTCCATGAGCCCCGCTGCTCAGATGAGGCCTGCCCACAGCCAAGCTGGGTCAGGGCCCAGCCTTGGCATCTCCTGCACCTTGGTTTCTTCTGCCATACAGCAAGCACCTGCCCCTGGGACTCCATTCCTGGGCCTGACTCCAGTCACAGCTCCTCAGGTCTGGAAGAAGAAGAGCTCCCCTGAGCTGCGTTTACACAGGAGATGCAGTGGTCTCCACAGATGACAAGGGCAGCTCAGACAACCCCCCTTGGACTTGTGGCCATGAAGACATTGTTTTGGTTATAGGATTTGTTGTCTGCCTGTCCCTTCCTGGTCTCTCTGTGACCCTCTGTGGGTCACAGGCCTCTTGCCTGTATCTCTCTGCAGTTCGATCCCACATGCTCCCACTCCCAGCTTAGCCTTAAGCTGCAGTACCCTGGGTCTCAGCTGTGGTCTTTCAGCTGGTCTTACTGGGTCTTGTGAGCCTTCACTGTGGGAGCTGTGAGCACCAGGGAACACCATGACCAGGGACCACCCTACTGTTCACTCTCAACAGCAACGTAAAATCATAGAAAAGTAGGGCTGGGAGGGATCCCAAGAGGTCATCTAGTCCAACCCCTTGCACAAGGCAGGATCATCCCTATGCAAACCATCCCATACAAGTCCTTGTCCAACCCAGTCCTAAAAACTGCAGTCAACCCTGTCACACAAGGCACATTGCCCAGACATCAAAGACTCTCTCACCTGCCACAGGGGGCACAAGGGCTGTCAGTGTCCTGCTGCTGCAAGGGTTGTCAAATGCACTTGAGAAATCCCAGGAAGAGCCACTCCCCAGATGCATAGGAAGTCAAAACCCCCCACAGTTGGTACCAGTCCGACCATGGGGGAAAACTCCTTCCTGATCCCAAATGTGGGGTGCATCTGATCCTGAGTGGCAAGACCCTCTAGTAAGAAACTTCTGGGTTTTAGCATCAGCAGGAGCACTGGCATGCCCCAGTCAAAATCCCCAAATTTGGCTGCAGCCAGTGCCTCTGAAGAAAGCAGAAAACCCCCAGACACCTGTAGCAACAGAAAGGGAACAGATTAGGAAGAAAAGGAGAACTAAAGCATAACACATGGGGAGCAAGAAGTGCAGTGGACCCTTGTTGGCTGGTTTCCTGGAAGAGCGCTTCAAACAACTGTCCACCACTTGCTAGGAGAGACTCCTTCTGCCCTGCTATAGCCCTTCTGAGGTCCTGGGGCTCCTGAGGCTTGGCCTATCCAGCTTTCCCTCTTTAACCCCCTGCCCTTCCCGCCCAGGGGGCTCCTGCGCAGCGGAGGCAAACTTGATGGGACTGTAGCTCTGGCTGTGTGGAATGGAGTAGAGCTGGCAGGATGCTGTTGCAAGGGGAGGGGACACTCCCAACAGCCAACTTAACCCTCCCCTGGCCCTGAAGTGATATGAAGCCCTTAACTTGGTGGTGGCTGGAGGGCAAGAAAGGGTTAACTTGTCTGCTGGCAGAGACCCCTCCCCTTTTGGCAACAGCACCTCCCACAGGGATGGAGGTTGAGGCACCTGCCTTTACTGCACATCTGAGCCTCATGCCCATTACCCACCCTTAATGCCACTGCTGAAGGACATCTTGTCTGGAGTCACTGTTTTCCTCCCTGCTACCAGCACCCTAGGGACCAACAGAGTAATGGCCCCCAGTCACCAGCCCAGCACAAAGTATTCCTCCAGCACTTCACAGCAGCTCCTGTCCCAGCAGCCACCAACCCTCCGGTCTTTCTCCTTGCTGCGTGTCAGGGGTTCAAAGCCAACAAGAGCCCCTGTGCACTCTGCACCCCACTGTGACCTGTTAGCTCTGTGCCAGCCCTTCCCTGCCCCTCTCCCCAGCTGTGTGTTCTGCAGGGGCACAATTAATCAGCCCCAAGCTTACTGCAATGGCAGAACTTGCCTCAGCCCCTGGTCTGGTTGGTGCCATGTAATCTCCCGCTCAGAGTGGTCCCACAGTGGCACTTGGTGGCTGGGGGTGGGTCTCAGCTGACCTGTCCAAATCCATGAGCTTTCTGGGGCAGGGGTCCCTTTGACTTTACCTCTAGCTCATGCACTTCTCCCAGCTGCCAGGCTGTGCTTGCTCTGAACTCTACAATGTGGCTGGGGTGACTGAGGTCTCCCTCTATGCACAGTGGAAGCAGGGTCTGTTCTCCAGTCCTCCAGAGATGCAGTGCTCCCACCTCAGCTGAACTGTGACTTGCCCTGAGCCCTAGGCTATTTGAGCCCGTTTCCCAAAGTGAGCAGGTCTGTCCCTGTCAGTCCTTCCCACTAGATCTAGAGTATGGACAGGCTATGTGCAGAGGGGGGAATAGAAGTGGCACAGCAAGAGGACTCGCTGTGGCATGTGAGAGCAGAGTCCCAGGGAAGGAGAAATGAGGAAGGGAGGAGATAGGCTCCAAGCTCCCATTTCAAGGGCAAGGGACAGCCCACACGGTAGCCCAGGCAAGGCCTGCTGGTGTCCAGGCTGTCCTCACAGTTTGCAGGCTTCAAGAGATAGGGGCACTTATCCCCAGGGACCTGGGGCAGTCACTGTAGGGAGTGAGCTACAGCAGGGGTGCTAGAGCAGGGGTATATGCTAGGTAGTGACTGGTCTATATAAGAGGGTAAGGGTCTCCTACAACTGCTGGCTGGTGGAACTGCTCCTGCACCACAAAGAGCAGGAGCTCCCACAGTGCTGATGCCCCTGCTTGCACAGGAGTCAAAGCAAGTCATAGCTTAGCTGGGGAGGGAGCTGGGGGCACTGCATCTTGGTGGGGGGGGGAGGGCTGGAGAACAGACATTGTGCAAGGGAGCCGGCAGATTTCTGCCAGTGACTGATCCCAGAGACCTGAGCTTGGGTGCAACTCAGGATTGGCTTGCACACTCTAGATGTGGCTGACTCATTTCCATGCCTCGGTTCTGGAGGGCTTGAGATCTGCCCTTGAGTCACTGACTACTGCTTCTACACAGGCTGGGCCACAGTGACCCTTCTTGAAGTGACCTGCCCCTAACGAACTCCCTCCCTGTGTGTCATACATGGCTCTGCCCTCCTCCTTGGTGGCTGAGCCCACCAAGCTGTGACCTCCCAACTGGCTGTGCTGGAGCGGCTGGAAGAGAAGACAGCTGTCTTCTCACCCAGGCTGAAGTCACAGACTGGACGGGCAGGCTCTCTCAGCCAGGCCAGGCCAGGCCAGCCCAGGGAGGTTCCTTTGCTGTGGGCTTGGCAGATAAGTAGCGAACCAACATTATGCCCTGGCCCCAAGTGCTCTCTGCAGCAGGGAAAGGGCCGCAATATGAACTCTGGGCCTCTTGCCTGTCCCCCAGCCCTGGCTTGGCTTCCTTCTGATTGTGGGTCACCCAAGGGCAGTAGCTCCAGTCCCTAGGAAGGAATTGAAGTTCTTCCCCTTGCTAGGGGCTTTGGAGAGGAAAGCAGTGACTCCATGCTCAGTGCTGTGTTCAGTGCAGTAGTATAGGTAGGGTATAGCAATGGGGGCAGCCGCTCTAGGGTGGTGGCAAAAAAATGGCTGCCGTTGGTAACCACATAGTAGCGATGGGGAACACCTGGAGTGGTTGTCCCAGGTGCCCAGCTGTGTCATGTCCCTGCTGGTGCAGGGGCAAGAGGAAGCCCTGGGACAGCAAAGGGAGGGAAACTGGAGAGAACAGCAAAATCTTACCTGGCACTGGGGAAAAGGGCATGTGTCCTGTCCCGTGCCAAGCAGCTACACACATACGTTGCTCTACCCTACTGTACTCAGCCAGGTGGAAGAGCCAGCCCAGCCAGGGCCCCTCACCTGGCCCCAACAGCCAGCACAGGGGTGTCATGGCTGTTTACTTCCCTGGCACAGAGAGAAAAAATTATTTCCACGATAACTTGT
>NW_017728923.1:6860197-6905013 GCF_001723895.1 Crocodylus porosus | reverse complement strand
GCGTATGTGCACATGCGTGTAAACGTGCTTCACCCCAGCAGGTAAGCCAGCCGAGAAGGAGCAAGGGGAGAAGAAAAGGCAATGGGGGGGGGTGGGGGGAGGGATTTAGATCAAGGCCCCAGTGGTGAGGGAGGGAGCAAAGCATACGCAGGGGCAGGGGCAAGGGCTGGGGTGACTGGGGCCCCAGCTGGGCTGGGTGGTGGGACAATTGGATCCCGGGCAGCTCATCCAGGGGTGCAGAGGACTCCCACCACTGCACACACCCTGGCGGAGGCCTAGGGCACACATGCCCCCCACCCCCCGATCTGCGTGTGGGGCAGAGGCAGCTGCTACTGCATGCTCCCTGCTGCAGCTGTTCTGAGAGCCACGCGATGCTACGTGCTTCCCTCTGATGGGCGGGCAGGGGCCATGGCACAGCCCAGGTGCAGCAGGCACATAGTGTCACGTTGAGGCCAGGGCAGCTGCCACAGGGAGCACAGTGCAGTGTGCAGCACCAGTTGCCTCCGCCCCATGCACAGATGGGGGGCACATGCTCCTCAGGCCTCTGCCAGGGTGCATGCAACGGTGGGAGCCCCCCGTGCTCCTGGATGAGTTACCCAGGCTCTGTCTCACCACCTGGCCTGGTTGGAGTCCCATTCACCTCAGCCCCTGCCTGTGCCCCGCTCCCTTCCTCACTGGCAGGGTCTCAACCTGCCCCCTCCCTTCCCCCAGCCCCTTCCCCTTCACAGAATAGATTGACATTTGCCTGCTGTGCTGGGCAGCCAGTGATCCCCACACCAGGCTATGATCCTGGCTGCATGTGTGCCCCTCCCCACCCCTGCTGCAGCCACGCAGAGCCCAGGGGGCAGGCTGTGTTGCTACCCATTAGCTCCGGCCTTCCACCACCTATGTTCCCTGGCCCAAGCCATGTGCAGCAGGGGTTCCTGGCCCTGGCCTCGGCCTCCTTTGTGAGGCTGCTAGGGCCTGCTGAGTCATTCCTGCCACACAAGGGCAGAGCAGCCATGTCTGTATCGGGGCCACAGGCTTCCCCACATGTTCCTTTGTGTTTCTATGAGATGACCTTGCAGCCCAGACAGCCCCAAACCCTGCTGAGCTGTGCTCAAGGACCTAGAGCCCAAGAGCAACCTTGGCATGACCAGCCCAGGGTGTAGGAGCCCAGCCACTCTCCACTTTGGTGTCCCAGTGGGGCTGTGAGGCTCACTAACTCCACCTGAAGCCATGGGGGCCCCTGGCCAGAGCAGGGCAAAGTTCTGTCTGAGCTCTGCCCCTGCTGGCACTGCTCAGCGCCAGGCCACTGGAATCTGGGACACCAATGAAAGGGCTCGTTTATTCCAGGCTGTTTCCTCTCCTTTCCCTGATGGTCAGAGGTGCCTGGGACCTTCCAGCTGAGGCACAGGGTGTGCTGGGGCAGCAAGGAATGCAGTAACCAGCAAGAGTGGGCTGCATCCCCACACCCCAGGCCCAGGCTGGCACTGAAGACAACAGCAGGAAGAGGCTGATGTCTAAAGGGAAGGCTGTCTTGCCCCACTCTAGGGGTGCAGGACCAGGGTCTTAGGGAAGCTGGCCCTTTTGCTGCCGCCCCTACCCCAACACTGACCTTGCACCAGTTTTGCTCCCTTGAGCTTAGTGTGCACGTAGGCAAGCTGGGACCTGCCCTGCTGGAGTGAATCCAAAGCTGTGCTGGGTTCCAGTAGCAGCCCCTCCTTTCATTGTCTTGCTGGGTACTGTACAGCGAGGATGGAGCAGGACAGGCTGAACTGCCTGAGGTCAACACAAGGACCAGGACAGCTGAGGTGGATAGCACCATGGCAGCAAGTGCACCAGAACACAGGGCATGCTTGTCCCCAGGGGTCAAGGTGTGCTTGGGAGAAGGGTGCTTGTGGGCTTGGGTGGTAGAAAGTGGGCTCTAAGCCCTAGCCTTGGGTTCCCCTTGATGACCTTGGCCAAGCCCTGGGCCACTGAGAACCTGCTTTTCCTCTCAAGGTAAGTTTTGTCCCTGCATGCACAGGAAAGGGCCTGGTGGGGGTCATGCTAACTCTGTGAGTGTGGTCCTGCTTCCTTTAATGAATGCAGGAGGCAGCACCTCTGCACCCTGCTCACCAGGGCGGCTCCTCAACCTGGTAACACAAGGCAAGGGAGCAGCATTAGGCAGCACTGGCCAAAAGACAGGTTGTGGCCAATGGGTAGGTTTCCTGCAGCCCAGTCTGTCACAAGGCCACCCTGAGTGCCATGGCCATGGAAGTGCTTGGGGCATGCTCTCCACGCAAGGAGGAATTGTGGGAGATACCAACAGGCACCTGGGGTGCTAATGGGATGTGATGACTAGGGCAGCAGTTCTCATCCTTGCTGGACTCAAGGCAACCAATTCCAAACACTAATTTGTGTATTATAGGGCCTCTGCAGAGGGGCCAGGCAGTGGGGCAAGGGAATGGCTAAGCAGGAACAAGCCTGACCCAGCACTTATCTGCTTACTTGCTCACACCTTGCTGCACCTTTCAAAGGACCACACAGCACCCCAAGACACTACAGCACCCTTGTGTTGAGAATCACTGTAGTAGGGGAAGGAGCCTGGTGGACAAGCTCTTCCTTGCAAGAGGTTGTAGAAAGACTGGAGACTTGAGTCTGTACGACTCTTGTTCCACAGTGGATGCTCAAAGAGGCAGTGTTTCCACCAGGCTTCACATTCTCTCTTGGTTCTCTAGCCCACCACATTCCCTCCCACCTCCCTGACCCCCAGGATCTCCCACTGTTGTGACACAACATTGCTCCAGCCTCTCCTGCCCCTCCATTCAACCCCTCACCTTCCATTATTATGAGCTCTCCTCCACTTGCATATGGGTTCTGGCTGCTTTGCCCCAGAAACTTGGAGAGGCTAAAGAAATCAGAAGATAGGAAAGGGCCAAGTGCCCGCTCCTAGTTTAGACCTAACAGGACAGGTTTCTGCACAGGATCTGCAGCCTGGGATGCCAGCAAAGGAGCAGGGAGCCCCTTCACCCCATGGAAATGTGCTTGCCAAGTGCTGCATCCTATTCATGAGATGAACCCAGCCTGAGGCATTATGTCCAAGATTCATGAACTGCTCCACCTGCCCCTCCTCCTGTTGCATCAGCACTGGTGTGCTAGTCCCATGTACTGAGTGTGCCTCATCTCAGGTCCCAATTCTGCCTCACCAGGGTGTCTGGGCCATGCACTGAGCATGTTTATCCCCTGTGCAGTGATCCTACTCCACAGAGAACCAACTAGTCCCAGCTGGTTCTGTTTTTAATGAAGCAACTTTTTTCTCACAGTAGCCCAGCTCTAAGCACCAGTTTGACCTTGAATCCACAGGACAGAGCTGTTTGTCCACCCAGCAGATAGCGTTGGAGCTGCTGCTGTGAGATTCTGCGCTGCTTCTAAAGCCAACACAGACCTCCAGGTTCAGAGGGAGATATAGCATGTCCCAGATCTCAGCACAAAACCAACATTTTGGAACCACCGGGACCTGGCTTGTTCCCAAGCCTTGAGTGTGTGAACATAGTCCTTTACATGTATGCACTGGCCAAGTAGCTTGCCTGCCCTCTGAAAGACCATGGTCCTGCCAGCTCTGTATAGCTCTGTGCTGGCTGGGCAGGGCCAAATGCCCACAAACCACAGCTTCCAGATGTCAGTCCTGATGCCATATTCCAGGGTCTGATCACCTTAAAGAAGCACTTCTTGAGCTCCACCTCACTGCCTGTCAACAGGGCAAACCCAGAGCTTCCCCCACAGGAATAAAAGCCAGTCCAGTAGTCTTTCATGCATGCAGACACTGTGCCCCATGGTGGCCAGGCCCACCACCACATTAGTGCCAACCCAGAGACATAACAGAAAGGCACTGGGAAGTGGTAGAGAGAAACTGAGGCAGGAGCTAGTGTTTGGCTCCAATACATGGGGGATGGGCGGCATTGTGGGCACAGTCTCTGACGTGCAACAGGGACTCTGAAAATATAAAGATAACTTGGGTCCTGACATCCAGGATACTGCAGTGAGGAACTAGGCTGCTCTCCGGTTCCCAGTGGCACTAGGATTCTGCCATTACTGCCAGAGAAGGTGGTGTCAATGCCCTGTGGCTAGCACAGTGAGGGTTCCCTGTTGTGCTGGCACCTCTGTGGGGCATTTCTTTTGCAAGTCTCACAGGCACAAGGTGCTCTGAGCAGTGTTCTGTGGATATGACGGGCTGCCTGCTTTGTATGACACTAGAGAACACCCAATGAAAGCACAACAGAGTGTGTGGCTGCATGGATTTATTACTATAAATATAGAAATAACAGGATCCTGGCTGGCAGAAGCCTGCAGTGCCCCTCTGCCACTGTGGAGATGGGCAGCTCTGTGCTCCGGCTCAGAGGGGCAGCCTTGGCACCATCTCACTGGGAAGGAGGGTGCTGAGACACAGAGGAGGCAGCAAGCAGTGGCCATGTCCACAGGACTGATATGGGCAAGGGGGGACCTGAGGCTGCCCTTGCTCCCACAGCACCCCCAGAACACAGCTGGGCCAACACCAGGTGCAGGGAAGCTCCCCACAGCACAGAAAGCAGGGACAAGGCACACGGCAAGGCCACGGCACTGAGCAACATGATCATCGTGGGTGCAAGGGCACAAACAAGGCTGTGGCACTGGCACACAAACTGGGGAAATGCAGAGGCCCAGCTGCAATCCGCACTAGGCTGCCTCTAGTGCAGGGGCTCCCTCACCCTGCAGGCTGTGATGGCCTCAGTCCCCCAAGCTCCTCTGGCCCAGACTGTGGCCTGGAATCCTCCAGCTCCTGGGCTGCGGCAGGCAGGAAGGCTCCACGTATTCAGGGAGGGAGGAGCAATGGAACCTCACTGCACATCCATGAAGGCTTGGGGCTGATCTCCCACTGCCTCAAAGTAACTGGCTGTGATCCAGCAGCGACAGGAATCCCCTGTGAGGCAGTCAGCCCTGGTGCCTCTGTGGTGCTGGTTTGTGCAGGCCAAGGTACCCTGCCCTCCTATACACGACAGCGCAGGGCCATCCCAACTCCATCACCACGTCTAATGGGAACCTGCTCTTGGAGTCCAACCCAGGCTCTGCCCAGCAACAGCACCCTATTGTGGCAACCCACTGTGTGGCCTGGGGACAAACTGAGGCCTTCAGTGACCTGTATGTAAGGAACCCCCTGCCACAGCCTGAGGCAGCAGGAATGGATGCAGACCTCTATGAGAAGGGTAGGGACACGTATAAGCAGCCAGGGCCCATGAGCCATTGCTCATCATTCACTCCTGGGTCTTCTCCCAGCAGAGTCCATAGCAGAGGGTTCCACTCCTCTGGCCCAGGCACTGGCCCCATACAGCCCAGAACCAAGAATCAGGCTCATCCTCCACTGGGGGACTCTCGGTCTTCTCATTGGAGCTGGGGACGCCAGCACCCCTTGTACTGGGCCCCAGGAACCTGTTACTCACTGCGGGTTTGGCACAACTGTCCAGTCCAGAGCTTTGGCACTAGTCAGGACATTGTGCAGAAGAGCCCAGGGGTCTGTAGCAGCTGGGATTTATGTTTGAGGAGCTCAAAGATTACCGTCCCTAGTTTCAGCACCTGCAGGTGTCTGGCAGAACCCAGCAGGTGCTGACCTTGCCCTGGGGACTCCCTCAAATAACTGCTAACTCTGACCTCTCTCCTTCAGCCCAGCACATCCCCATGTGGTCCCTAAGTGACAAGTTGGCTGCAGAGCTGGGCACTTGCTCAGCCTAGCATCAGCTGTAGCCCAGGGAGGACAAGCTCTGGGACAAGTAGCAGGGTGTAAGGGGAGCTCCATGCTGTGCTACCTGGGGATTCTGGGCCAGGTCATCCACCTGCAAGGGCTGGAATCTTGCTTGCAGTTGGCCAGGACAGACTGACTAGGAGCAGGTTTCCAAAGGGGTGGGTACCACATCCTTAGCAGCACAGCCCAAGCCTCTGTCTCTGAACAGGAAGGAGAAGCCCAGTCATTCAGGTCCTTCCATGTGAGCCCCAGGGAGCGAGCATTAGCTGCAAGGCAGTCAGGAGGCCTTGAGTCTGCCACCACATTCCCTGGGAAGGCATAGAGAAGGGGCAGCAGCCCCTGGAAGAGAAGCTAACCCACTTTTGTTGGGGAGAACAGCTTGGTTTGGGCAAGGGTGGGAGCCAGACAGAAGCAGAGATCAGAGTGTAAGGGAGGAGGTACTGTCCTGTTGCATCATGGAGATGGTAGAAAGCTGATTTTAGGTATGCCAGTGCCACAGCTGAGCTACATACAAAGGAAACAGTGACAGCAAAAGGCTGTGCTCAGTCAGTGTGTGTACAAAATATACAGGTACTGTCCTTCATTTACTGCATTTCATCCCAAACCTACCCCCCTCCCCAACATAAAAACCAACCCCAACCCCCAACGCGCCCCCCCCAGCTCCGCTATGGGGGAATGGTGCCATGATCATCAAAAGGGGGATGTACTTTAACCATGCATGTCCTTAAAAACCCAATCTGTGCAAATGTGTGCCAGTCTGTGAGGGGATCTTCTGATCCCCAGGGAAGTGGGTACTAAGACCCTGAAGCTGCTAGATGCTGGACAGAGGGGAGACACTAGCCTTCAAGTCTCACAGCACTCGCACATTGGTTTAGCACACTGAAGCCAGGATCAGAGCATTGCCTATGTACACTGCTCTGAGCTGGAGCAGGGCAGCTCTCCCCGCAGCTACAGGGACAGAAGAGTTCATGTGTGTGGTCTTGGATCCTGGTAGCCTGGGTAGAGATGACCAGACAGTCTCAGGGAAGGCTTTGCTCGTCTTCCAGGTGCAGATGTGTCTGGTCGAAGAGGAGGGGCTGAGTGGGACTGTTCGCGCCATGGCTTGGAAGGGTCTTGGTAGTGAAATCAGATGACCCTGAATGGAGTGACAAAGAAGTTACAGTCCAGACTAAAGGCTTACCCTCATTGCAGTCACTGCTGCTTCCTGGCCACGAGGGGCAGTTCAGGGTAAGTGGTGCTCTGCAGGACAAAAGGGCTGGAGGGGGCACCTGGGCACAGCTGCTTTCTGGGGGTCTGAGGAAAGCAATCTGCAAACAGGACACTCCTCACAAAGACTCTACCAGGGTTTGGATGCACAATGAACCCCTCTTTCTGGGAAACAAAGTTGAGAGTGGTAGGCTGGGTGGGGCTCACACAGGATTTCAACTCCAATCTCTACAGCTAATCCCCCTACCCCACCCCCCACCAAACTTGGGCAGGTCATGGAGGCAGGGGACCCTGGAGTAGGAACCTGAGCAGAGAAGGGAATGTGCTCAGACATGGGCTCTGCACACAGTCCTGACACAGCAAGCAAAATATGCACATGCCTGGGATCAGACTGCCTATGCCAGTGGTCAGCTCAGTGTCCTGGATGCACATTTTCCTGCCAACCATGTTGGGTTACTGAAAGGTTTAGAACACATGATGCCCAAAGACCTGCTGCAGGATCCCTGCTCCCCAGAGACCCGCAGCTCAGGCTGAATTTACCCCTCTCTTGGGCAAAAAAATAGTGAGACAGTGAGGGGGCCTGAAGAGACATGCTGTAAGCACAGTGATGCTCTGCACCTGGCAGATGGCAGAGGCACAAGCTAGCCTGGAAAGAGCAACACTACAATGCTGGGAGCTGAGTTGAGCTCCAGAATTCAGGACAACTGGCTTGACATGTGCTCACCTCACTGCTCTGGGGCCCCTGTGGGATGAAGTGTCCATCACAGCAGCACACACTGGTGGGGTAGAGAGAAGGGACAACCAGGCTCCAGCCCTGCCAGCATGTCTGCCCTCCCCAAAAGGCTCCTGCTGCCCCATACAATACAGTGGTGCATAACAAAGAATGAGAAGACGTACCAGTTTATTCCTCTATACCAATAGAGCAGGAATCAGGACCCAGTGCTGCCCAAGACAGGAGGGAGAAGGCAGACAGGAAGGAAGGAGACATTAGAGAAGTGCTCAGAACAGACTGCAACTCTACAGGAGAAAATAGGCTGCACAAGTTTCTGGGGCTGAGCTGGGAGCAGCTCAGTACATGGGTGCTGCACAGCCCTGCCCACCAGCACAACCCCACCCCACCGCAACTGCACTCTACAGGGCCACAGTAGAGAAGGGGCAGCACTCAGGCAATCATGAAGAAACAACCTCCTTCCATGGAAGTCAAGTCACTGGTGGAGGACCCTAATGCATGGAGCCCAGAGCCTGCCTGCAGGACAGGCAGAATACTGTCTCCATCCTCCTTGCTACCCATACTTGCCCTAAAAGCTGATCTCCCACTCTAGTAAGAGACAGCCCAGGGGGCAATGCAACAGCCCCCTGGCCGGCCAGCCAGCAATCTCTACTGTTGCATCTCCTTAGCAAAGCAGGTCTGGTCTTTCCCCTCCCTTGGTCACTGGTGTGAAGATCTCAAGCAATGGTATTAGGAGCCTGCATATCTTGCCATGTGCTCCTGTAGGTATGATGAGGGCCTGCTGCTGGGTTCTTCTCCTCAGGGTATGTCACACAGCTGGAGCTGACTGAACATCGTGACCTGTCCAACTGGATGTGGCCATCTTTAGATACGCTACCAGACGTGCCAGTGTTAGTCATATTGACCCATGGATCTAAAAGTGGGCTGCAGGAGGAAGAGGGGAGGTTTCTCACTGGCAGGCATGGGGAGACTGCCATCACATGTGGAATCATGTCATTTAGCAGTGGCTGCAGCCCAAAGAGCAGAAAGGAGAAAGGGTGGCAAGACAGAAGGGATGGGATGGGAAGAGAAAGACAAGAGGGCAAGGGGAAAAAAGAAATGCAAAGAGGGAGGGGACAGTAATGGGAGACAGAAGATGGCAAGCTACCATGTGTTAACCTCCATGTCTAGGGTACCCTATGGACAGCAGCTAGACATGGACCACCAAAGGGAAAGTGAGGGCAGGAGCCTAAGGAGAGTCCTGTCTTTGCTGAATTAACAAGACCACGCTCACTGGGAAGGAGCTACCTGACTAGCGGATCCAGGGCA
This sequence comes from Crocodylus porosus, assembly GCF_001723895.1. Lineage (NCBI taxonomy): Eukaryota > Metazoa > Chordata > Crocodylia > Crocodylidae > Crocodylus > Crocodylus porosus. The sequence goes on along the minus strand of NW_017728923.1, from coordinate 6,896,032 downwards.
AGAAGCTGCAGGCATGTTGGCTCTGCCCCGAGTACATTCATGGCACAAAGCCCTCAGCAGTGCAGCCCCTCCAGGCTGGGCAGTTACCTGGCAGGTACACGTCTACTGGAGGGTCACTCTCAGACTGCGTAAGGCTCCTGTGCTCACTGCAGCTGCTCTCCTGCAGGACGTCTTCACCAGAGGGAGGGTGGCTACCTGGATCAGCAGGGAGCATGGAAAGCTCAGTCCTAACATGGCTGCTTCTCTCATGCAGCAGATGGGGGGCAGACAGTAGAGCTCTGCCCTTCCTCCCACCAGGGACAGGCCACTGCCAGAAAAGGTAGAATATGGGGAAACTTCCTTATTGCAACTTCCCCTCACTGAGCTCTTTGGGAAGGGCACTGATCACAACACCAGAGTGAGAGACAGCTCAGTCCCTGCAATGGGATCCCAGCCTGAATCTCCACCCTGGGCCCAGAGTTGTGCTACTGCTGAATGAACGTTGCATATCAGTGCTGGAACGGGAATGAGTTGCTGGGGGAGAACAAACTGCCTTAGCTGGTAGGGAAAACCATCAACATGCTTCACCCCTCTCCTCAAAGGAAGTCATCTTCAAGCTGATCACTACACAGCCCAGGGCAAAAAGGCTATGTACTGCTGCAAAATTGTCCATGGCATTTGGTTTGGGTTTTTTACTGACTCTGAATTTTCCTGCCCATTGTTGGTCAGTATCATCTCCTCCCCTACAGTGTAGGCCAGGAACAAGGAGACAGTGCTAGTTAAGTGGAGGTAAATGTCATGGCTCTCTGCTTTGCACCCATCAGCCTGTCCTGGTCAAAACACTATCTCAGGAAGGGAATTCAGGAGCCATTCCTCCCTGGCTGCCCCCAGTCAGGGAAAAATGGGCATTCTCTACTCTGAGACCAGCAGTTTTAAAACTCATGTTGGAATATTTGTTTTAACAACAGAATCTGAGGAACAAAAAATCCTGGTAGAAGCATTTGTAAAAAATCACCAGACTGAGGATTCTGGCAGAGACCCCATTTCTTTTGTGAAAGCCTGTCAGGCCATTCTAATCCCTGCACTCTGATGTATAGAAGGCTCCGGCTGTGTTTGTGCATAAGCACTAGAGGGCACATGATCCCTACTAGCATCACATAGAGCAGAAATAACAGGCTAGAACACTTCAGGTGCTTTGCCATTTTCCAGCTCTTCCTTCCAAGGGAAAATGGAAATCCTAAACTGTTCCCCTGCAAAGGGATCCCTGCACATGAGAGACTGTAAATCTGGGGAACACACTCCCAGGAGACAGCCTAGGAGCCCTGAGGAACACTTTGCAGACAGAGTAGGAGAAGCCCATGCATAAATTAAAAGAACCAGGACCTCTGGGGGCAGTCACTTCCAGCTTCACACTCCTCTCTGCTTACCTTGCTGCAGAGATGAGGCCTCCTCAATTTCTTCAGCTGTCATGCTCTGTAAAAAGGAAGAGCAAAATTATGTCTGCATGCTAGACTCCTTTGCCCTTGGATTCAATATCCTGTAGTACTGCTCACAGGAGAGCTGTACCTAACATCAGTTAGATACAGCTGATACCCTTATAGAGGATGTCCTAATGATATGCACATTAGCATATCATTGGCTTGGGGAACAAGGGTGTCTATCTCCTTAGGCAGAAAACATCCCTCTGGCAGCAGCAGCAGAGTAACTTCTGGAGGTTCCCCAACATCAAAGATGCTGTAGGGTTCCCAGCATACCCACCCAAGTTCCCATACTCTATATCTACTTCTGAGGAAGGAAGAGGAAGCTTACATAGCCCCTTTGCTAGTGCTGATGGCACTCGCCCTTTGTTGGATTCTCTTGCGGTAGGGCAGGGGGAACCAAGGCTTTTTTGCTATGAGTGAATGTCAGTCTTAATACACACTGGCTACAGCATGAGACACTGGTTGTGCCCAGCTGGGTTTGTGAACAAACCTTGGGAAACAGTTCACCAAGGGGCTAATAACCAGGAGGTGCACTGCACAACAAACTACAAATATTACCAGTGTTAGAAGGTCTCACACACAGTGCCCGGGCCTTTTCATGCCTTTCACTCTGGTAGAAGTGTCCCATGAGAATATTGTTCTTTGTTAACGGGAATAGAAGGAGAGTTTAAAACAATAACACACTTTGCCCTCTCCAATTAACGCTTGTTGCACTATGCAACCCTGGGCTAAGTCATTCTGATCACTCCCATGATCAGGTAACAAGAAGGGCTCCTTCTCGCATAGGCGGCATGGGAAGGTCACAGCACAAAGAGAAGGTTGGCAGAGACCCAGTAGAGTTAACATAGGAAAGGAGTAATGTCCTGTGCTTCTCTGGAAGGTCCCCATCTACACCAACTCCAGCCCCCTTTGCATACATGTACTAAAAGGTTTCATCCAAAGCAGCTGGCTAAGTCCTGGGATTCCTGATGTGCAACTTCCCCAAGCCACTCCCTTGGTCCTAAAATAGAGGAGCAGAGTGGCCCTAACATGTCGCTCTGAGCCTACAGGTCAGGAAGCTGCCAGGACACCTGCAGCAGAGTTTGGAAGGGGGACTTACTTCTGGAGAGCTGCCCTCTCTCAGAACCAGCTCAGCACCACTCAGTGCTGGCTGGGAGTCGGAGTCCTCTGAGAGCTTCTCCTCATCTTCTTCATGGATTGGAGATGAAGGAGATCTTAATGTGCTGGGGAAGAAGATGAGAGAGAGATTCAAGTTGCAAAAAGCTGCAATGCATGTACAGTAAGTTCTAGTCACGTTAAGTGCTTTCCAGCTATGAGACTCAGATACCAGGTACATACAGTACCACAGAAACTGGAGCCACACACTAGGGCAGAGACAAGCAGCCACGTGGTGCACAGACAGGAGGCAAGTGTAATGTATGGCCCCTTGCAGAGAGTTCTAGAAGAGCTTGGCACCCTCCCAGAGGGCCCTATCGCCCAGCTCCAAAGGTTTCATCTGAAGCCTCTGTCAGTGGTCACCTACATGGAATTCAACTCCATTAACTCAAGAGTGATGGGCTCAACACAGCCTACTGGGATGTGGATCTGGGATTTCAAGAGACATCACATCTATTTTTCAGCCCCTTGCAGGCATGTATTTTATGGCACTGCTTTCAACCTGAACCTTCATTTCAGCTAGATAGTTTGGGGCCTGCATGAATTAGCTCTCCCACACCCATCCCACAGCTGCACCGAACTGCCAAGAAATGTACAAATGCATGTCAGCAAAGAATTATGTTCATTCACTTCAAAAGTTCATTAAGGGTGCAAAATCAGGGATACAAAAACAGAGGCCTACTTTGAACAGTAGCCAGGAGCACAATCCCTTTGAATCAGACTTAGCATTTCCTACTATCATCCTGCGATGGTGACACTGATGCAGTAACTGCAACTGCAAGAAACCAGGAAGCACACTCACCAGTTCAATATATTCATGGATGGCTGCTGGGCAAGAGAAAGCTAAAGGAACTCCCCATAGCATCATGTTACGCAGTCAGCAGAGAGACAGAAACACCTGTAGCTATTTACTCTAGAAGTACGTAACTGGATTAATGCCTAAATGACATTATAATGATTTTAAACTCCAGGTCTCAAAACACTTTATAAGGGACGTAAGCAAGAACATGGTGCAGTAATGAGGAGAGTACCATCCAAGGTCTATGTATGGGGTCCCACAGCAAAGAGCATTTGGGAGTCACACAGGCCCTCCTCAAGGATGGCCCAGAAGACAGTGTTTGCAATTTGGGCAGAGTTTGGGAATTTCCTGACTGGGACTTTCTCAGACTTGCAATGCCGGTGTTAACTAACATGGCAGCCTAGAGGCTGGTGTATATGCCACACGGCTTGACTAAGCTGGTCAAAGTAAAGTCTAGAGAAAGTGGAGGTAAAATCCATGCTGTCTCATCTAAATAAGTCTTTTCATATGTTAACCAATCATTTCTGACATGACCCACTTAATTCTCTTTCTGAACAAGAGTGCAGAATTCAGGGATCTAGATTTCTCTTTAGCAGCTGATAAAAACTGTAGAGAAAAGGTCAGGAGTGGTTGGAGCACAGAACTGACAGCCAGGAATGAACTCCTTTGGTCTTGCTCTAACATTGTGTTGCTATATCACCCTGCAGGAGTCACATTTTTTACGCTTGCAGAATAGAGAGACAGCCTCACAAAGGCAAAAAAAAAGTTTTCTTTCTGCATGGATCTGATACTAGAAATTCAGATCTCATCTCCCCTTTACTCCAGAAAGACTTCAGGGAATAGGCAAGAATTAGTAAGTTTATGACATGCAAAACCCAAGTCAAGAATGACCTGGTTAACTTGGAAGGAAATGTTTTTCCAGCTTGCTCAAAATTCTAGATTTCTGTTAACACCTAAGGCCAAATGCCCAATTAACACTTGGGAGAAGAGAACTGCTAGTTAAAGATTCACCTTTCTTCAGTGGAACATGCAACCTCCAAATAAGACCTCCTACAAACACTGTTAAGGTGAAACATGCAAGAAACACCTCAACCCTCCCAGTTTCTTCAAAAATCAATACAACGGGCAACAGAAGGAGCTGCTGTTGTCACACCCACTGCAGCAGAGTTACTGGTGCCATCACCAGAGAGAGACAGAGAAGACAGAGACGTGGGCTTATGCTTGGCCAGTTGAGCCATGGAGGAGACAACAGTTAGGGAATTTGCTGGGAAGCGCCCTATGTAGGTATAGATTCAGTTATTCCTTTGCTGACCTATCTGGAGACTTGCTTCGTTTATTCTTCTGATGACCACTCTCCACAGCTCTGTCAATCCCAACAAGAGGTCGGCCAGATGGGGGCAGCCCATCCACCACGCCGGTGTAGTTGATTTCATCATACAGAGGAGCTGAGGGAATGGACGGTGAGATGGAGCGGAGGCCATTCAAAGCTTCCAGCAGGGAAATGGGCTCATATCCAGGAGGGATGTTGTCAGAATTCTGCAGGTGAGAAAGATAGGGCATGTTAGGTCACACCCCTCAAGCCAAACACTGTGTAAACCCTGTCACCACATAGTTCCACACCCCATTGGCACTGCACTGCTAAAGACCCCCCTGAATTGCTTCCTAAGGCAGCCCATCACCACAGAAACCACTCCAAAGCAAGCCTCAGCCATTCCTCCTGGAATGGCTTCACACTGTTAGGATAATTACAGTATACTTCAAGTAAGTTCAAGATCAATTCCCCAAACAGTGCTCAGAAAAGAGCCAAGTCACCATCTCACTGAGACTGAAACTTGTTACCTTTATGAATAGTGCTTGTCACCTCTATGGCCATTTCAGCAACCAAGCAGGAGCTCCACAGGGAGGACTGAGAGAAAGCAGGGCTTTGCAGAGCTATTGCAAACTATGCTGCCTTCTGTGTAAAGTAAGCTCTAGGTTTCCTTAACAGTTAAAGGGATACTTTGACTTAAAGGAAAACCCCTTCTGTCTTGAAGTTTTGTGAACATGACTGTTCTAGATAGCAGCCAAGGTCCTTGCAGAGTAGGATGAGAGCAGATATAAGGTCTTACCATTTTTTTCCTTTGTACACTGACAGTCCTTTCTGCTGTTTCTCTCACTCAGTTCTCTCCGTCTGGGTGAGTCTTTCCATGCAATGTTTTTTGGTTTTGGTTTTTAAATTATGAAAACAATTGTAAAACCACATACATTGGCAGGAGCCTGGGGAACAGTGCAAGCTATGGAACGATTTTCAAGTCCCTGTTTTTCCCCTTCAACTGACTGGATTTCAAAAGTTAAAGATGCCTGTGTAACAGGGCACACAGCTCAGCACCTGTTACAGATAGGAGAGCTTCACTTGACACCTGTCGGAGGGAGAAAACTTACCTGTATGTGAAAGGCAAATTAAAAGAACAGGGCTGCACAGGCCATCAGGATCCCAGGTGTCATTGCTTGCCTCTTGCACTGCCAGCAGTGGGGAAATGTGGGAGCATTCTTATTGGTTCTGGGAGGAAACCCAGGAGTTAAAACCCAAGTTGGGCCAGAGGGTCAGTTACCCTGGAGAGGGGATGCACTGGAGAGAAGAAGCTTCTGCAAGCTGTGCAGAGGCATGGCAGCTTAACTGGTACAAAGACCAGGAGACAGCCTGGAAGCCAAACCAAAGGGGATACACGTAGCTCAGACGACGGGATGACACAAGGATCCTCAGTTCGCTGACCCTCAGGAAAAAAACCCAAGTAGGCTGGACTCACCAGTGACTGCCATTCCCTCACACGAACGAAGGATCCTTGCATTGTCCCATCACCTGAGGTATGTGTATCCCCTTGTCTCCTGGTCCTTATATTGGTAAATCCAGTTAAGCTGTCATGCCACCATGTGGCTTGCACGAACTTCTGCTCTCCAGTGCATCCCCTATCTGGGGTAACTGACTCTGTGGTCCAACTAAGGTTTTAACTTCCAGGGTTCCTCCCAGAACCAACAAGAACTGGTACCATTCCCACATGTTTCCTCACCGCCGGCAGTGCAAGAGGCAATCAATGACACCTTGGATCCTGATGGCACATGCAGCCCCATTCTTTTAATTTGCCTTTCATATGCAGGTAAGTTTTCTCCCTTCAACAGATGTTGGGTGAAGCCTCCTAATTGTAACAGGCACGGAGGTGCATGCCCTGTTACAATGGCCCTTCAAAAGCAGTTAAACCCCTGTTAATTTAACCAAATTATTGATAATTATCATCAAGGCCCGATGAGCTCAGTCACTTACTCTGTAACAGAGGGCCCTTGGGTTTTGCAGCCATCCAATAAATTTCACTAGGTTAAGCAAAAGTGCAAACAATACACTCAGTTTAGCATCTCTTCTGGAACTGACCGAGATGCTTCAGCTGTTTTATTTTGTGCTGCATATCTGTGCCAAGATTTCTGTACTGAAAAAGATAAGCAGTGTGCAGGGTTTGGAAGGAGGGGGCTGTGCATGTGTTGGAAGTCATGGTAGCAAGGTCCAGAAATTAATGCAACAGGTGAGTGAGTCCTCTTCTTAGCCTTAAGACTAAACCAAAAAAAATCAGCAGCAAAGACAAAAGCTCACTACAAAAGTAATATATTTTGAAGGACTCGAGCAGTGTGGTATAGGACTGTACTTAGACCTTTAAAAGTTTACATGTTACATAGATGCATAATAGGTGGAATAGGACCTAGCCCACTGTTTCAAGGGACAGAAATGCTAAGAATATAGTAACCAACAGGTTTTCTTCCCAGCACTAACTGAGGCAAATTTTACAGCCAGCAGCTACCAGGGTCTTGAGAATGTGTTATGGAAACTTAAAAATGTCTTTAAGAAATGACACTCTCTTGATGGACACATACCACAATGCTGTCCCCAGGTCTGAGCTCACAAAACTTGGTAAGTATTTACTTTGGTTGGTTTATAAGATGCAAATGTACCCTGCCTTCTACTTGAACCTTATTCTGCTGACAGCATCTCTATAGACCAGCCTGTTTTGTTTGCAGATTTCTTTTTAGATAACTCATAAAAGCAAACTGATTTTTATTGCACCTAAGATTTGACTTGTCTCTGCCTACTACCAGTCTTGACACCTCAGAGCATGAGGTGAGCATTTATAGAAATAAATGCACAAGCAAAACCTCCAAAGAGGTCAGACAAATGTGGACATACTTTACCAAATGATCTCATGGGAGGAATACCAGCTTACCCACAGTCCTAAGGAGCCAGGAAAATAAGCAAAAAGGGAGACCCAGGACAGGACTGGGGGCTGTGCGCCAATCTCAGTGACTGTGACTTCCGGCAAATCTCTTAAACTTCTCTATACCTTAGTTTATCAAAAAGAGGATACTGATCATTCCCTCTGGTAGAGCAGGTGAGGGTTAGTGAGCATCTGTGAGGGGGTGAGAGTACTACTGTAACTAACATGGAGCCAGTGGTTGGAGTGTTTACACTTTATGCAGGAAGAGTAAGTTAAGCCTAGAGCATTAGCAAGCCCTCATATATAAAATGGTTTCACATGCTAGTGAGACTTCTGGTGAGTAATTACTGTAGTAACCAAATGTGACCAAGTCCACTTACTGTTTCTCTTTTAGGTTTCTTGCTGGGCTGGGTGACAGTGTTCACTTTGGGATTTTTAAAGGGACACTGTCAAGAAAAAATCATATCGTAAACAAGGATTTTCCTTTCTTGTACCACTAAGACCTGAGATCGTGCTCATGAATCTGACCAGCTTGTTCTTGGTGATACTACTTGTTATCTTCTTACACTGCTCTCAGCTTCAGCAGGGACTCTTAATGGGTCAGTTTCATGTCCCATTTCTCAGTCCTACCCAAGACTGCTGGTTGATTACACCACAGGGGAAGGGGGAATAAAACTGGTTTTAACTGAACTGTTTAAGAATACCATGAATACAACCTCCTGTTCCCACCAAATAACAGTCACATCACAAATCCCAAGTTCTGGGGCCAGACTACTTAGCATTTGCAAAAAAAGTAGCATCCAAACAAAACAGATCTCTTTGTCTTCCCACCCCTTTTTCCAGTAAAGCCCTGGAACATGACTGCAGATCAGAAATCAGTTCTGGGGCAGTTTTAAAGGTGAAATTTGCCCAGCTCAGCTAGGCCAGGGAGGTACCAGGTCCAATACATTCCTTCTGGCATCTACTCGTCTAGAGTGACTTTCCTTGCATATCCCTAAGTCAAGAGAGTTTTCAAAACGATAATCCAGGCCTGGAGGGCAGAGTGCTCCCAACCAGTCAAGAAGGTGTATCTGGCTTGCTTTTAAACCTAACTGCTGGGCAGCAAATAGGGCCAGCATTCAGGGCTGGAGCCAACAAAGAAAGCAGGCAGGATGGTAAGAATGGTTTATACATTAAAAGACACCAGTATCTTGGGGCTGAGCAATAAATCTGTATCACTGAACTAGGGGCAGTAGAGCAAATTCCAAACCCTGAACAATGTCCTAGGAACGTCTCACCTATAGCTCATTCCTGATGGAGGCCGTTCATCAAGTTAATGGTGCTATGTTTGAAGGACACATGATGGCACTGGGCACCCTAGTTCCAGCAGATATCATCTGTTCCTCTGTACGGCCCTGTGCAGAGGAACTAGTTGGGATTTAAAGTACTAACCCTTCAGACATTCTCCCTGGCTTCAAAGCAGGGTTGACTTTTAAGTCAGATTCAGCTCTGTGGGCTGAGGACAAAGGAAGGTTTATATCCTCAGATCTGGATTTCTCCACTCTTCCCTACTACCCAGAGCAAGGAGGATGGTGGAAGCCCTCTTCATTTGGAGAGCAGATTTAAGTCAACTGTTCTTTTACGCACACTCTGGGAATTGGCTGTATGATCTCTTGTTCAGGGATATAGCAGGGCTCACTCTGCTGGCTGCTGTACCATAGGCCCACTGCTCACTCACAGAGAGCTTGCTCTAATGGGGTTTCCAGCTAGCATGCCCACATCTTAGTTGAACACCAGAGCATTTCATTAAAATACACTTTTAAGTATAATTTTCCATGATCTCAGGCTTTAACCAGCCATTCTCCTGCCCTGCTGTACCATTGTTCTCCAGGGCTGAGCAGAACCTTCTCCTTGCTAAGGCACCTGTTGGGATTTTTCTTCCTCTAGATCTGGTGGCTAAGAAGGAAAGGAGAACCAACCAGAACCAGATTTGTAATCCTGTGGCTGGCCCAATTTCACCATACATAAAGTATGTGGCAGGGGAGAGGGCTCCCAAGGAAAGTGGTCAATGGCAGGAGAAACAAATACTCAAGTCTGAGATTACTCTAAGTAGAAAGGCCTCCCTCCCAGAAATTTGGCTCAGCCTCAGTGAAGGACATCCATCAATGGGCCAAACCAGTCAAGATGGAACCTGGGAATGGGTAAGAGAGGTGGACAACACAATTTCCGGTTCCTTGCCAAGATGATCACAGGCACTGGGTACAGGGTTGCAAGTTACTTACAGAGTGTTCATCATGGTCCATGGTTTGGGCGAGGACAGGGCTGAATGAGACAGGTGATAAAGCCCCAGGCTTCTTCCTCACAGCTCGGATCTGCAGCAGGGCACGGAAGGCTAAGAGGGAACATCATACAGGTGACTATACCAGTAGCAAAGGGATGTAGACCCAGGGAACAGGGACAATGGCAACTTCCGGTTACAGCCACACCTGCTTTCTTTTGCACCCCTGCCTGCCCTCTCCCAACAAGTCAGTACCCACGGTAGTTGGCCCATTTGCCCTACCCTAGTTATACCACTGGCTACATAAACTACACTGCCACAGCAATGTCACAGGGTCAGGTCACAGCCACTCAGTAAGGGACCTTGGTCAGATGCCCTGTCAGCAAGAAGAGTTAATCAAATTAGGACCCAGAGAGCAGGGCCCGTAGACATTCTTAAATCAAACTCTGGCAACTGAACTGGAAGCCAAATGCTGCTGTAAGAATGAGAGACAGGAATAATATTTTGATGGAGACAGAACCTAGCTACAAGGAGTGACTATGTAGTCCCATCCCCTGTCCTGGAAGCCACCTTGTGGACAAAAACTGAGCTTCACATCAATAGAAAGTTCTACTGTATCTGAAAACAGCCATACCAAAGGCTGCCAGGGCTGGCTGTGTCAATCAGCGAAGGTGCATCTGTGCAGCACAAGGCAGTGCCAATATAGGGATGCTCTGAAATAGCTGTCAAGGAAAACTAACTAGTGTGAAAGTAGACTACACCCATGCCTGTACTGCTTCTGGTTCTAAAGCTAGTGCCTGCAGAGTCAGCTTAGGATGCCTGCACAGTGCTTCTGTGACATATAGCATAAGTATTTTTGAGTCTGAGCTCACTTAATCAGATGCTATATGTCTTCAAGGTGCAAATCTATCCTGCCTTCTGTCTGACTTCAGGCTAATGTGGCTAACAACCTCTTTCAGGTAGGTTCCCGAGCGCTAGTGAGATGCCTAGCTGGAGGACAGGAGGTGTTATATGTTATTAGTTACCATACATTGTGCTGATCCCCACAGAAATGCATGGACAAAGACACAGCTACAAGGAACAAATGCCTTGGAGTAACACAGCAAGGTTACAGAGGGGTGAGAGAATGCCATCAGGCAGGCAAGTTGTCATGCTTATTGCTGCATTAGTGCTGGGAGATGTAAGGGTGAGGCCAGCCTTGAGGCTGCTTACTGAGAAGTAGGAAGGAAAGCAGGCAAGACCCTAGCAGATCCTCTACCAGACCTTTGGCAGCCCACTAGCAGCTGGACCATCAGTCTTCAGGGCAAGGAGATCTGCAGCCCATTGCAACTTATTCTGTGAAACCTGCAGATGATTTTGCTCCTCGCATTGGATCTCAGTGCCAGGTAGGGGTGTGTGTGTGTGTGGGGGGGGTGTCTCACACTGTGTCAGTGTGGTATTTCTAGTAATAACTGCATTAAAGAGTGAACAGGTCACAAGTTGGAGGGGAGAACAGGCACAATGACAGACCCCAATCAAGAAATCTGTGAGATGGTCTGAGTCAGGTCCTGTTTCATCCCTACACACAAGACTCTCAGTGGCTAAATTCCCTTTTTTTTTATTTCAACGAAGAGAACATCCCTTGTACAGGTCCAGTTAGAGCTGTGTAGAGCCACCCAAAATTAATGGGGTGTGTACGCACTCTGATGGCTCCCCTAGAGTGGCTCCTGTCTATTGTTAAAATTTCTGGTGACAGAAGCAGCCTAATGAAGACAAAGACTAAGAACAGCCCAGCCATATGTTTTCGTACTCCATTCAGCTGCTAGAAGAGCCAGTACAGGAAGCGTGATGTCCATACCGATTCTGTATTCCCCAAGAAGCACATCTTTGGCAAGCCTGATACTATGGGTCCTTTCTCTGGCAAATCCACCTCTCTTCTTAGCATTTACAGGTAAGCTAACAGCACCAAATTTATGTTCAGGAAGAGCTGGTAGCTCATAGTTGAGGTTGCCTGACACTTTCCATTACAAAATCCTGATTTTGTTTATTTATAAATTTTGCCAACTTTTAACTGCTCAGGCTGAGATTTCCCAGGCCATCTGCCTCAGACAAACTCTCTCTGGCAAGTTTAGGAAAAATTATTATTCAGTTAGCTGTAAGGTTATGTTTATGGCAAGATATATTATTTCTCCATTTTACAAATTCCTACAACTGTTTTGTTGAGAAGCTCTAGTGTCTTTATGCTTTGGACCAGGAACTTAACATTTAGTAAGTGTGTTGTTCCATCAGGGATGGGCTTTTTCTCATCCAATAAAAGCTCTCTCAAATTTGGTCAAGGTGCAAACTTCTAAAAAAAAAAAAATCACACCATTGTATGGTCAAGATAGTCTTGTTAAAGGCTTGCCACTAAGTTCTGTCTGTACTGCTCCATCCCCTACATGCAGACTAGCCTGAGCACATGTCAATCTCGCAAAGCACCTTTGTGTTAACTAGAATGCACATCTCCATCCCCAGACAGCAAACAAGCATGCTCCAGTCCAGTATTGCTGGGTATTAAGCAGGTCTTAGATACTGCCCCTCCTGACAGTCAGAGTCTACTCCAGCATTGGGTGTTAGAAGAGAGATTAATGCTACATACAGGTCTTGGGCTTTCAGTGTTCCCCCTCCTGACATGCCAGTAGTGAAGAGGTGCAGGAAGAGGAAGCGGCACCCTAATTCACATATCAAATTATGAGGAGTGGGGCAGGTCAGGCACAAGGAGTGAGATGGACAACAGGATCAGTAATAGATGAAGAGTATAATGGGGGAAAGAACAAGAGGAGAAGCAACAGACACAGTGGCCAAGACAGACAAAAATGAGTTGTTATGATATTATGGGACACTCTGCTCTGCCACCTGCAATTGAACCCAAGTCCCGAGTCTCTATGTTCACATTCCTTTCCTGATAGCAAACAGCTCTGAAATCTATCAGCAAAGCATGTCACATACCCAGTCTAGTGGCTTGTCCACAGAGAGGATAACAGACTACCAGTGCTCCCAGTTACTCAACTGGTCTGTGCTACTGATCTAAAGGGTACAAACCTGTGGGTGACCAATACCAGGACTGGCACAGTTCCAGGTGATGCAATGCTTCTGGTTTTAATGCTTAAAAAGCATAGAAAAACAATTTTTAAAAAGAACCAAGCACTACACTATAGTTAAAGAGTGGTAATGTTACCAAGTCAGGGACACAAGTTTTAAGAAACACCAGAATTAATGCTGCCAGTATAACTTCATTTCAACTCCTTTATGCACATGCATTATGACAGTTTAATTACATGATTAGATACTATTTTTTCCAAGGGATTTTTTTCAAGATCCATCCATCCTGTTAAAGTGACCCAAAAACCAAGAAATAACTAGGATTATTCTTGCTTCCTTACTTCACCAAGGAAAGGCTTGAAAGATTTTTGTAGTGTGTAGGAAGAAAATGATATGAAGTCATTTTAGATCCTGCTAGTGGCACTCATTGCTTTCTCATCTTTAGAAGTCTCTAGACAGAGATTAAACACCTCATCAAGGACCAGGGTCCCAAAACAGCATTAACTGCAGATCAGCTGTTGCTCAACCGTGAGGGGCTGGACAGAAAGCCTACCCACTTTGGGAAGGAACAGAGAGGGTCCAAAAAAAGAAGGGCAGGCCATTCCCAAAACAGGAGGGTGGGCCTCCCCTTCCCAAGTGCTGGGTGGCCCCAGATTCAGTCACTCTCCCCAAATTGGATACAAAGAATTGCCACCTCAAGGCCCGCTGCCCAAAGCAGAGCAACCCCAACAGGTATGTCAACCGAGCAACAGTTGTATGCATTGAGAGGGGAACCCCAAGCCATTTCGAGTGGGTGTACCAGTATCTACAAGAATACAAACCCTGAGGAAGTGGTGGCCCCCTACAGGACAGAAGTGATGGTATGTGGGAGAACCCTAATTGGGGAAGTGGACACCGGAGCCAGTGTGTCATAACCATCAGTCAGCACAAAAATATATGAAGCTAGGCCTTGCATGGCTATATATATTTTAGTTAGCACAAGTTATTTTGGATCTGACTGCACCTCTGTGGCTTGCTGTTAGAGGACTCTGTAGTGGTATAACACATGCCAAAGAGCTGAAATCCAAAAATGAGAAAGGAAGTGATGTTCAGTACAACCCCAGCTAGCACAAGAAAAGACAGAAACTGGTTTAAAAGCTTTGAACTCCTCAGAGGAACAAATGCTGCGGGAAGGCTCTAGAAGCCACAGAAGAGGCCCTGCTTGTACTCCAGTGTAAAGAAATATAACTTCACCTGATTGGCTTGCAGCAGAAGGACATTATCTGCCACCATCCTATTCCTGCAAACTGCTGACATATTAACAGGGCACTTAGATGGAAACAAGGCAGCAAATACTCTACTTCTGCATCAACCTTTTTTTTTCATTTAAAAGGCTCTGAATTAGCAGATGTGGAAAGAGTTTAACACATCTATATGCCAGACTAAAAGCCATTTGGTAACAGAAGTTGAGCAAACCATGGGCTTGCAAGAGCTTCATTGATTTAATATAACGCAAATGAGTTAACTGACATTCAAGAGTGACAGGAGCCAGTTTACTTAGTGAGGAACTGTGCTGCTCATATAAAAGATATGCCCACCCTGGGATAGGAACCTCTTCAGTCTAGCAGAAGAGGTTCTTATCCCAGGTAATCAACATTTCACTCTTCTAAATGCTGACCATATTTCAGAGTTGTGAAGGTTGTGGGGGTGGGGTCCTCAATTACATTACATTGTCATCACATGGTAACACCTGGATCTTCAACCCTCAAAAAGACAGTTAAGCAAAGTGGCTTAGCGCAGAGCAGGTCCCTACTGCTCCCTTGCCTAAAAAGGGGAGAGGGCAACTAAACTTAACTTGGAATCAGGATTTCTTCACAACAGACACTACTGACTTCTCCTTCCGAACCAGCATAGATACTTTTTGTCTACAAATCAGATTCAGGTTAATAGCTAGGTAATGGAAATGACCACATCTATCCCTTGGAGCCTGGAGTCTGGAATTCTTTTAATGCTACATTTATTGTCTTCAGAAACCCAATTCCAAGTGTACTGTCCCAAATGGATTAGCTAGAGAGGGTAGCTGTTCTGTACTGAGAGCAGTGCAGGATGGGGAAAGAAACCGTAGCAAACAAGGTGCCTCTGCGGATGCTATTACTTAGGAGATACTGACCATCTAAAGTACGCCAGAATGTAGGGAAGGCCAGAAACGGACAGAGCCCCTTACCTAGGTCACACCTATGATTACTAGCATACTAAAACTTGGGTTTGTTTTTGTTGATGCCAGGATTCCAAGTGCTAATCCAGCTTTGTGCATCTGCTCTTCCACCCCCCACTAACTGGGCAGAAGGGAAGAGGTGCTGATTACCAGTTACCAGACTCGATGCCCAAGATTCTTGTGTTGCTGGACCCTGGGACCACCCCTGTCCAAGTGAGCTAGGATTCTGTACTCAAACTAGGAGGCTACTGGCTGCTGACATGTGTGCTCCTCTATAGGGCATACTCACGCAGCCGGCAGATAGGGCAGTTGTTGGCCTGGTAGCGCAGGGTGTCAGCACAGGAATTACACAAGCACAGGTGCCTGCACGGCAGGATGAGGGTGTCTCGCAGGTCAGACAGGCACACAACACACTCATTGCTGTTGTCACTGTTCTCATCATCAGAAGGCTGCAAGAGAGTTAAGAAACTATTATATAAATACAACTGCCAGGTATCCAAAAGAAAACACTGCAGCCCAGTGAGACACTTTCTGCCTAAATGCAGCTCATTCTCAACAGGTAATGGGGCTGCATGGATTTGCCCAGGTCTGCAGTGTTCAGTCAGACAGGGATCTCCCAGGGAAAGCACAACCCCAGAAGGCATCCGGCTGATGCAGCTGGCTCCTATGCCTTCCCACCTTGCCTGCTTTAACAGCACCAGGGCTAGGACAGGAAATCATGGAGCTGTACTTGGATCTCAGGTCTTAGCTTCTCCTTCCTCCCTTCTCCTGAGCTGCAGAATGAGAGGAGCACCCTTTCACTAGGAGCTTCCCCAGGCTCAGTTGAGTGCCTGTCAAGTCTTTTCCTTCATGGGGCTTCCAGAGCCCAGCAGGGAAGGGACAAGAGCTGATCAGCAAGGATCTGGGTTTTCCATTTGCCATGGAAAAATGCAGACTTTCTCCTCTAAAGGAAAAAAACCTGGGAAACTGTGGGTTTCCCTTTTCAGGCTGGAAGAGTTCCAGCCTGCTAGAGGCTGCCACATGCGAGTATGCACATGCATGTGGCAGCCAGGCAACAGTGGAGAGCAGCTCCTGCAGCTCCCTCCAGGTAAGTCTATATGGGGGGGCAAGAGGGGGGCATAGGCCATGCATTGGAGGGGCAATACGTGCCCCCCCCCAATTTCTGCACCCACAGTGGGGCAAGGGACTGCAGCTGGGCCAGGCCAGCTCCAGACAGGAGCTGCTTCTGCAGCCCAGCAAATGAGACCTGGCACAGAAGGGAGTTTGCCAAGGCGAGGTGCCCCCTGCCTGCCCAGCAGCAGCAGGGACACAACTCCACGTCACTGCCGCACCTCACCTTGGGGGCCATGGCAGCGCAGCGCTCCAAAGGGGGAACCACTCCTCCCAGCCATTACAGTGCCTTCTGCTGGAGCCTAAGGGGATTCTTCAGACTCATCCAGCTCCCCCTGTTGGAGCTGCATACACCCCTACTGCAGTGATTCTCAATTAGGGTTCCACAGCACCCTGGGGTGCCTTGAAATCCTTTCAAGGGTGCTGCATTATGTTAGCAGTTTGGTGCGTAAATATGATTCACCAGATAAACACAGAAATTGCAAAAAGGAATCCATAGTGTTAAAACATCTTGCCCTGTTGTGGTCTTTCTGAGTTCTTAACACCAGAAAAATTGCTCTATTATTTTTCCACAGTCAAAAACAAATTAAAACTAAGAGCTGGCATTTTCTGAGGGGTGCCTCAAGTCGAATGAGGGGCACTGTAAGCCTAAACAGATTGAGAACCACTGCCCTGCTGCTGATGACCTCAGCACTACATGACAAATCAGTGCCATTCTGAGTTCCCTTTGCTAATGCAGGCTGGAATACAGATCACATTGCCGAATGAGCTGTAAAGGAAAATGTAACAGCACCTGCTCTTGCCAGAGCAGCAAGGCAGCCTACTGACCACACTAGCAATGCACACTGTGGATCATCCTTCCTCTTTCCATTTTACACTGATGGCCTAGTATGCTGGAACACAACAAACAGCCCAAATGGAACTGTACCCTAGGTGAGGGGTGACTCGTGCCTCCTGAGTCTGGGGAGGCACAATTTGTGCGTAGGCCAAAAGTCCAATATCTATTCCTATACTTCTATGCCATGGCTTTGTGTCCCCCCCCATGCTACTGGCCAATGTGGCAAAAAAACTGCCCTGTCCTGAGCGATGCCAAGTTGGCACGTGCCTCCACCCCCATACCCCCTCTACCAGTTGCCTGTGTACTGGGTTATGTCTGAAAGAGCTGGATCACAACACATTGGAAGCACAAAGAGGAGCCCTCAGCACAAGGCCCTCTAGGGGAGAAGGGACTCAGCTTTTCCTCTTTGGTGACCTTCATATCCCAGCTCCTCTACTTGCACACAGCACTGGAGAATTCAGAACAGTGGTTACAAAAACAACTTACTTTGGAGGAAACCCACATCACTCAGTGTTTCTCACCTACAGAGTACCAAATGCATGGATCCTCTTAGCACTACCTGAGGCACAGAAATCAAGTGACTTGATGAAGGCCACACAATATGCCAGAACCCTGAATGCAATCCCAAACTCCTCCACCTAAAGAGGGAGTTACATTCCTAGTTAAAGCACTTTCCACATACTCCACCTGACAAGAGTAATGCAACACAGAGTCAACTCCTCTACTGCTGCAGGGTCACAAAGTATTTAAGGGCTGCACTGCATGGATGGCAAATGGGCACGAGGGGAACCAGAACTCCTTGCAGTGAGGACTGAACATGCACATGCTTCTGATTTAAAAAAAACCCCACAGAGTGGGTCCCAGAAGCATATTTCAGATCACAAGTTGTGAATGAAGTGCAGAAGTCCACCCTGTTTTGTGGGTATCACAAGAAGAGGTGATTCTAAGGTTGTTTAGGAGGTAAAGGACCTACTTAAGTGTGAGGAAATGGGACAATGCTTTTGGCCGCTGAAGCAGTCCGACTGGAGCGGAGCTTAGAAAGGATATGAGGCAGCAATTGCAGAGACTGGGACAACTCTCCTAACACATCACGTGCTATGAAAAGAAGCACCCTCGAAAACCAACTGGGAGTTAGTACTCAGCTCTCTCTAGCTGCTTTGAAAGTCCCAAGCTTGATGCATATTCTCAGGGGTCTCAAGTTGCTTAACAAAACATTTAGACCCAATTCACCTCAGTGTAACTATGCTGACTTCTTTGGTGTTCTGAAAGGAATGAGCCTGGGCTTCTACAACTACTGGAAAGGCCACTTCTTTGCTGATATGACTGAAAGAGGACTCTCTTCCTCCCCTGACTCCCCAACGAGCCACAACCCACATACAAACTCAAAGCAAAAGCTGACCCCGCCCCCCAAAACTGGGCACCCACCACATGGCTCTGAATGTAGAAAAGAAAGGGAGCTTGGTAGACGCTTCTACCTTGGTTTCCTGGTTGTTTTTGTTCTCGATGCCATAGATCTCCTGAAGCAGGTAGCTCACCCGATCCACCTAGGGAAATAAGAACCATGGTCTTAACTCTAGGTCAGCATCTCTGTTTGCAGCTATTCAGTTTCTATCACTTCACCAGACCCAAGTTAATGGAACGAATGGGAGGTATCCCGAGGTTCGGTGCTACAGGATAGGGGAACTGGCACTCACAGGGCCACGTGAAAGGTGCACCGATCTAAACAAACCATGCAAAGAACAGAGTTTGTGGTAAGCCATGATTCCCTCCTGCTGTACACAGCACAGTCTCCTATTCAGATGGAGCAGAAGAGTTAGAGCTGGGTGAGACAGCGACAGGACGGGGCCATTTCAAATGCAGTCAACAATGCTGCACCTCAAAATCGACAATGATTATTTCAGGTTTGAACCCAAGATTCAAGCTAGCTTTGACTGGATCTGCAGGCACTCAGCCCCTCTCAGGTTTAGGCCTTTTTTCTGTGAAGCATTATTAATCTTTATCTGAGGAAGGCTGTGCAGTTTTTCAAACCATCCTAGTACAAAAGTTGAATAAAAGGTCTTGCTTCTGAAGTACTTCAGTATGCCCTGCCAGTATCCATTAACACGACCTACATGGTGTTGCTGTGGTATTTCATTGTCAGATACCATAACAAACCTACACCAATCACAGCTAAGACAAATCTCCCTCAGGCCTGAAACTGCTAATAGCTACATCATGCGAGAAAACCACTTCTATGGTTAGATATGTGGGGACTATGTTCTTTGAGTGCTGTGTACTTTAAGAGCTCACCTACCAAAGCACTCAAGCACCCCTTGAGAGGGTTTCTGTAACAGACTCCGTTTTTCAACACTGCATGTGGGCAATTACTGGGATAATACTTGCAGGCAGGCAGACAGAGTTGGCAAACACAGTAACAGGTTATGGATTGTAATGCAGCTGCTTGTACATCCTTGGCTTTGTTCACATGCTCAACTTAATGTCCATCTACATAGCAACCTGTGGAGAAGTTGGGTCAGCAGCTGATGTCATGGCACGTTAGTCCAAAGAGCCCTTGGACAGGATGGGAGGATACCCAGGTTCAGTTCATACTAGGGTATTTTTTTAGGTCAATTCCCAGATAGGAAAAGCCCTCACAGCACCAGGAGACAGCCAGGGGAAGAATCCCTTCTTCTGTATGTCAGGAAGGGTTGTGGGAGATGAAGCTGGGAACCAAAGAAGGGAAAGGAAGAATCAGGAGTCAGAAGGAAGAAGAAAAGCAGGAACACCCAGAGCCACTGTGCTAGCAGATATAGTTTTACTCTCACCCAAACCTTCTAAGCAAGCATAAAAGCTCCTTAGTATTATATGCAGCCAATTAATACTGTGATTTGTTGATGATGCTAAACAGAGGTCTCTACCAAAATCAAAAAGTTTAGAGCAAGCCTCTTCTGGCCACCTGTGAAAAGTCTAGAGTAAGCTAGTGGTGGGGTGGCCCTTAGTAACACCCAGATTAATTCTTCCTGCACATGGGACACAGAAATGCTTTATTTTAAGTCCAGAAAGTGACCATTTGACACCATGCTGTAACAAGATGCAGGCAAAGTTGGATGATATCCATGCTGCTTGCCAGTTTAAAATACTCTGACTTGGGGGCCAGCAGCTTTAACAAGCTAATTCCATGGTCTCACCATTTGACTAAACATGCAGCTTACAGACCATCCACTTTAGGGTTGCATTTCAAAGCAATGAGGTCAGTAGTTGGGATTGGAGTGAAATCCTCCCTAGTGTCTCCCAGCTCTGGGCAGAGAGTTTTAGAACTATTGTGTGGAAACAGTCCCATTTACAGCTAGACATTTCAGAGAGGGCCCTGTTACAACATCCTGGTCCTCTGCACCGATCACAGTGTGCAAGAGTGCAAAGCAGTCAGCTAGGAGGGTGTACAGTGATGGGGTCACTGGCCCTTGATTCAAAACAAGATTCTACAGCCCATTTATAGAAATGCCACATTACAGTATCAATTAGGATTATACCATAATTAGAAATGGACAAAGCCCAAGGGATTAGGAAATCCACCCTTCTGCCACATGACTCCACCAAAAGACCTTCAGGCGTTAAGACAATGCCTGATTTCAGTCAACAGACTAAAAGCAAATCAGTTCAAATCATTACCTGCAGCCACCAAACCTTCAAAGAGCTTATGCTAAGCTATCAGAAGTTCTCAGAGAATATCAGATGGTTACAATGGCAGGGTGGAAAAGAAATAAACCTAGTGGTAGTATAAGAAATGTTTAACTAATACACCCTCTCCTCCTCACCCCACCTTATTCCAAATAAGCAAACAACCTGCTTTATATCTTCTCTTTACACTCTGAGAAGTAGGCTGATGCCATATCAGTTCCAACCATATTTAGTGTTCTTACAAGAGTAGCTTACAAGTCTATTTTAAAAACCAGGAAACATTATGGGAGGGACTCCTGCAGTCCTAGATTTCATGAACTGCCAAAAAATCTACAGCAATAAGTGGGAAGGGAGAGAACTCTGCCTGAGAAGTGAGACACACATTATTTCAGGTTAGAAGTGGGCTAACCATACTGTGGTAGAATGGGAACTGCCCCAGAGACCAGTTGTAAGGAAACAGTCCTCCATTTTAGCAGACTGAAATACTGAGGGGAAGCTGAACACATGTAGTTTTAGTATATGCTGTAACAAACATTTATTTAAATAAATCACTGCCATGTCAGCTCTGCCATCAGCAAGCTTGGCAAGAAGAACAGACTTTTTTGTGAGCTTATGAAAGCAACATTTCTTCCTGCTTAAAATGAAGATGAAGATGATGCACCGCTGATTTCACTGTGTTCTGCTCCTTCAGAGCCGCAATGCAGTCTCATAGACAGAACCTCTCTCCTCTCCCCACTCTAGGTATGCCTCAGGATTCTCTAACTCACAAGAGATTACTTAGGATTCTCTTTTACTTCAGATTCTCCCTTTCTTCCTCTTCAGAAACATTCATTTTGCTTTCTGAGCTTTCTTTTTCTCACCGTCTGTTAAATGTATTCAAGAGCTGCAAATACAGGACAAAGAAAAGACCACATTTTAATACAGCCAAATGCAAAGTTATGCATTTGGAACAAGGTCTGGTGGCCATAACTAAAGAATGGGGAACTATATTCTGAAAAGCAGTGACTGTAAAGGATTTGGAGGTCATACTGAACAAGCAGCTCAGTGTCTCAGTGTCATGCTGTCCACAAATGGTATCAAATCTTTGGCTGTGTAAATAGGGAAGTAGTATGCTGAAACAGGGAAATGATTTTCCCTACTGTAGCATTGTTAAGACAAACACTAGAAAACTCTCCTGTTCTGGGGCCCACAGTTTACAAAACATTTAAAGACTGGGACATGCAAACAGAAGAGCCAAAAAATGATTTACAAGCTAGAGAAAATGCCTACAGTGAAAGGCTTAAGGAACCTGGCTGTTTATATTAACCATAGGAAGTCTGGGAGGTGACTTGACTACCAACTACAAGCAACTTCATGGGGAGAAAATGCTGGGTATTGAATCTAGCCAAGAAAGTTGCATTACAAAAGAATGACTGGAAGCTGAAGTCAGACCAATTCAAATGAAAAGTAATGCACACATAAACAGTAAGGAACAAAAACCACTGAAACAAACTACAAAAGGAAGTGCTGGATTTTCTATTTCTTGATGTCTTCAAATGAAAATTAGGTACCTTTCTGGAAGAGATGCTTTAGCCAAACAAGTTTTGGGGCTCAACACAGGTATGACAGGAGGTCAGACTTGATGATCCAAAAGTAACATCCACCTTACACCACATAGCCACAATACTTAGAGCAAGAACTGAGCTATGGAGAACCTGTGGTCCATCCTTCTAGCATGGCCCCCTCAGATGAAGTTGTTTTCCTCAGTAATTGAATTTTTAAATGAACATCTTTATCGTAGCATGAAATAGAGACATGAATTCTTGAAATGTAGGCTTTTTCATATGGGTTCAGAGAGGTAGTTAGCTGTATTAGTCTGAGGTCAGGCAGAAGCTGAGTGGCACCTTAAAGACTAATAAGTCTTTATGACTAATAAATTAGCCTCTAAGCTACCATCTTGCCCTGTCTTACACATACGGGTTTAGTAAAAGAAAGCTCTTCAAAGTCAAGAAGACACCTTTTCAGAACATCTTCCACAGTGCTATACTGTGCTTCAGCCACTGACTCTGTGTTGGCTCCAACTACTCTACAAAATGGCCCAGATCTGATACAGATCACATAGGAACTTTATTTGAAAGCAAGTTTCCAAAATCTGTTCAAGAGTCAGAAGCTTATTGAGACCAGCTGTTTCAAAAGTAGCCAAAATCTAATTTACTTTATTGTTAGGAAAGCTTCCTGGTGTGAGGCCTATAGTTTTCTTTATACTAGCTGGGCCCCTTTGTTGGCAGCCTCTACAGAAACAACAAGGTTTAAACGGGCCTGAGACTGAATTCCTCCCCTTCATTTATACGATCCCTCCTAGTCAAGGTTATACTGCTACTCCCTGGGCTACAGGTCAACAAAAATGAAAAGTTTTATATCCTACTGCAAGTCCCTGAGCAAACCATTTTCCAGAGCAAGTCTCTTGCCTTATAGTTAAATTAGGAAAAAGGTTCTCCATAAATCCCAGTCTTCCTGCAACTCTTGCAGAAGCAAATGCTGGCAACCCAGCCCAGAGAAGATGCATTTGATGACTGAAGATAAGAAGAGAAAGGTAGATAGCTATGTCAGTTCGAAGTCAGGAAGAAGTCAGGGTAGATTTGTACTTTATCGACTAACTAAATCAGAAGTGTAAAGCATAAGCTTTTGTAAACAGAACGCTTACTTCAACAGATGCTATGAAAGGATCTTCTCATCTGCAAGGGATCCTAAGTATCCAATGTAGTTTTGTATAGACATCAAATCTATCCCCAGGTGAGTTAGAACAGCTCATTACTGGTTTTCTACCAACTCAGCTCAGCATCTGCCTCCTTCCAGGCCTTTTACCTCAGGTACAATCAAGACACCTTTATATGACGTTTTCGGTTCTTATTACTCTGACCAGGCAGCATCCAAGCTGGTTCTGCCAAGTCACTCGGGACTAGCAGGAGGATGGACAAGACCTAGAAATAGGTCTTTTCCATCTCTGCTTTGTTGCAGTTTCTCCCAGGTTTACATTACCTGCATGTGGACTCAGTACCCACTCATTCAGATGTCCTAGGACTGCTCCTCAGATACAAGCAGCCAGTTGCTTTCCTTTTGTAAGTGAAAAAGGAAGCTTAACATATTGCACAGAAAAAACCCCCAAAAAACTACAGTAATCCCTGCATCATTTTAAAAAACCCAAAATAACACAGATGCGTCAAGGGAAAAGTAGTGGTGACCATGTGCCTAGCACTAGGGTGGCCAGACTGGGGCCCACAGTTACACTTTTATATCCTCTCTCACACAGCAAAGAGCTAAAGCAGGGGCAGGCAATTATTTTGGGCAAAGGGCCACTTACCGAGTTTTGACGAACTGCTGAGGGCTGCATTCCCCTTTCCAGCTCAGGGAAGCAGAAACAGCCCCATGGTCCCAGCCCAGAAGCCTCTGCTAGGCAGGGGATTCTGGTGAGGGGCAAGGGCTGGGCAGACCTTGCTGCTGGGTCTGCCACTAGCTTCCTCTTGGTTCTACTGCCCCTGGTTCCTGTCATCTTTGACAGGCAGCTAGGAGCAAATAAATATTAATTTTCTAATTTTTTAGGGGCCCCACGGGCCAGATAGAATGGCCTGGCCGGCCGAATCCAGCCCCTGGGCCATATTTTGCCCATCCCTGAGCTAAAGGATCCAGAGTGGATTATGATCAAGTGAGCCTGTTTTAAACTTCTCAAATGATGCCCCTGACTTGCTGAAGATTTAAATACCACAGATATTTCTAAGGAACTGAGTGCTTTGGTGTTCAAGTGCCAAAAAGAAAGATAGTAAGATACAGGAATGCAAATTAATGCAGAAGGTGCTATTCAGTGACACTACAGGTTGTAGGCTGCAATACTGGGGTATTTATTTGTGCAGCAACAGCTTCCATAATAAAGAAGAAAATTTCAACCCTGAGCTTCTTTATCTGGATATCAGCTGAACCCATGGGCTCTCTGCCAACGTAGCTGTCTACCAACCATAAGTAGACATCCCTGAGATGGCAACAAATGCCTTTGCTCAAGTACTGGCTCTGAAAGGATATGAATATGGAATGCATACTTACAATTTGTTTCTGTTTCAAAGGCTTCACAGAGAAACTGCCATCAACGTGCTGGAGGGTGGAGAGAGATATACACATTTGTTAAACACTCTATATAGAAATATTTAAAGCAGCTGTGAGGTGGACTTAGATGCCCCAGCAGGACTAGTTCTTTCTTAATCCATCTGCAAGCATCATTTGACACACTATAGCAGAGCTGGCCATGCCACAGCTCATGAGCTGCATGCAGCTCATCAGCACAGTACTTGCAGCTCTCTTAATTCTCCCAGGACTGCCAGCTCAGGCGCTAGGCTGCTGGGGCGGGGGCTATAGCCGAACTGCTTACCCTGGGGTGTGCTCCCCGCAGGGAAAGCCAGAACGGGTCGACGCTGCAGCAGTGGGGTGGGAAGGGTGAGGGGAGAAAGGGGGAGAGGTCACCTCCACTCTGGATTGCTCAGCCTCCGCCCACCCTACTCTCCCCCCTGGCCTCTTGAACTTCTGTGGAGGACTGGATGCAACTCCCAGGGTGACCAACTCTGGCCACCGCTGCACTATAAGAATAGAGACTGCATGCTACTTCACAAAATGCTGCAGCACTTGGGTTCTTTATGCATTTGCCAGGTACACAGAACATGTTGGACATTTCAAACCAGACTTACAGACAGATGGTCCTCACCTGGTCCTGGGAATGGTACTTTTAGCTTAGTAAAAAATTATAGCTCTCGGGATTTCTGCTTACTTAATAGTTAGTAATGTTATACCAGAAAAAATGCATCTACAACAGCTGCCCATCATGAGGGCCCTTCAGCCACCCCTCTACTCAGTCCTTCCAGGGCACACTGATTTTGTAATCAAGGCAACATGTACTCCAAGATGTTTGCAGAAGAAAACAGAAAACCATACTTTTGATTTCAGAGGAAATGGCCCCACTGAAGAAAGCTGTGGTTGTGTGTTCACCATTCAAAGATAAAGTTACACTAACTGGAGGTACAAGCGCAAAAGGTAGGCGCTGAGTATGGAAGGTCTTTCTTTATCTGCATTATCTGGCTTATAGTAAGGACATTATCTTACAGAGTTCAAAGGGAGCAAAAATCTCAAGAGACCCAGTGATAAGACCAAATAAAAACCTTTTCCCTGCAGTTTCACACAGCTTGTGTGGTCTCCTCTACAGACCTACAGGGAAGGGAGGAATCCAAGTTAATGTAATCAGTTACCTTGGGAGACTGCACTCCCCAAAAGCATTTATGTATTTTAGGATACCAGAAGTATATCCAACTACTCTGTAATAAACCTAAACATCATGGGTTCTTGCTTTATGGATGCACAGTACAGATAAGCAGCTTTAATTATCATGAGGAAACTGCTCCATTCACCAGAAAACAAAAGATAATGGAACATATATTAGAGCAAAATAATGTTGTCTGTACATTAATTCTGCTAATATTAAAACTGACTTTTCTTTTCAAATGAAATCCTGAAAGGAAGTTGTTCATCTGGGACCCCATCAGAAATGCCCAGAGATCATCTGCTAACTGATTCAATAACCACTAACCACTGAAAGGAACCTCTGAGGTTCACAAAGTTAGAATTCCTTCTGAATTAATTTTGCATTTGCAGTGACTTTCTGTGCATCCCAACTGATGCAGAGACCGAATGCAGAAGGTACTCTGACCCTACAAAAAAACAAGTCTTACAATGTGTCTGCACTGTAGCAGTAAACCCAGGAGATTTGGAGAAATATTCCAGCTGTTGGGTTCTCATCCAAAAGAAAAGCTTGCCCAGTGGTTCTCTAGCAAATCAAAACTGTCCTTATTTTAAAGCTGTCACTACATCACTGTAGAACAACTTCTCAAATGTGGGAAATTAACTAAGGACAAAGGGAACTTCTGTCCCTGTGACTTGACTTCAACCTCAGCGCTTGTCTTTGCCTGTGGAGACCCCTGCCTTCCCTCAGTTTGTACAGTCAGGGTTTATTGAGATCCAAGAAGCAGTACACATGGGTTGGCAGGCTTTTCATTTTGTGTATGCACAAGTCATACAGCTTTCCCACAGCAACATGTAGGGTCTAACTGTCCTATGTGGACAGTATTATTGGTTTGTATTTGTATGACTTCTTAAGGCTACAGAGATGGGTTCCATATACATAACTGGCATGAAGGGAAAGCAGCTGCTATCAACTAAAATTATATCAGTTTAATAGAGTGCTTCAATTGGTGATGAAGACATTTCACTAGGACCAATTATTATTCTGCTCCTTTGCCTCAGCACAGTGGAGAGGGAGCATTTATAAGGGGCCACAAGAGATTTCTAGATGCATCTCTTTTAGTGCTGCCTCCCCCTCAGCCAGCGGCCACTGTGCCTCCATCACTAGCCCTGCATCATGACATGCTTGATGAAGTTGCAAACCTGCGAAAGGAGTAGAAGCTATGAGCTTTTTAAAAACTTGTTAAATAATTAACAGCTGTGCAAGGACATTTCAAGACAGAGATGTGACAAAAGTGAGAGAATCAATATGTGGCAGAGGGAGCAAGCAGGGATGCAAATGGGCAACCAGGCAAAGGGCATGGGGAAGGAAGGGCTTGGTTGATGGTAGCAGCTAGATCAGCAACAGAGGCCAGGGGGAAGGGGCAGCAACTCCACATGTCCTCTGCAACTTAATATATCACACAGTAGTATAATTAAGTAGGCCACCAACCCTGGGCAATGACTTAGGGGGCATGCAAAAACATAGCAGCCACCACCACTGCCTATCTGGCACTGCAAAACTACCCAGGTACACCTCTGTACCATCTCAGGTGGACAGTGTGGCCTCAGTCCTAAAGGGCAGGGCTCATAGATGGGCATGTAAGTGACCAGGAGCCCATTAGTTTATGCCTCAGTTTTCCCATTCATAAAAACTCCTGCCTGCCTCTCATGGATTGGGGGCACTGATCAATGAATGTAAAGTGTCTTGAATGGAAAGTGTTTCAAAGGTGGAGTGTTATTAGCCTTCGGCACATGATTGGCACTTGTTAATAAGCCACATTCCTGCTGTGCTTTCAGCATCTTTTTTCTTCAGTCTGCATAGGCTCATGAACTGCAGTTTCACAGAACTTCAATACTATCATTGCTGCCTATTCATTGATCTCCCTTTCACTGAATTTTATTCCCAGTTATGATGCATTTCAGAAGAGCCCAAACTTACCAGCTCCTCCTTCCTCCTCCATTAATGGACTTTGCTTTTAGCACAAAGATGTACATTTTCTAGCAAGTGCCTCAGCTCATGGGGGCATGTGGTATTCCAGTTCAGACCAAGAATCAGAGTCACAAAGGGACAGACTCAGTACAGCAAACAGAGCAATGAACCAACTTCACTGGAATTTCTCATAAGGAAATATGGTAAAGGAGAGTGGACTGGTACAAGGACAATCTCATTTTATCCCAACAGCACTGGTTATCTACTTTATTACAAGCTGATCAGGGTTTGTCTATATAGGATTATCCAGGATTAGTGTAGCTGTAGTGGAATAACTAAACCGCTTTAGTTGTAACAGTGTAAGTTCGACACATAGGCCACAAACAGGCATCACATTTATTGTGGGACAAACCATTTATCCTGGGACAAAGTCCAATCATTCAGATGCCCAGATTAAATTTTCCTGGGATAAATCCTTAAAATAGTTTGTTGCATAAGAAGTTTATCCCAGGATGTCACAAAGTATGCCTGAATGGTTATCCCAGGATTGCATCATTGAATCAATGCCGGAAAAGTGCCGCTTGCTAAACCCTGTTCTTAGAAGGGCGAAGTGTGTGCACACCAATACCAGGACATTTCTGTTCTGGGACAAACATCAGCATAACTTGTCCAGGGACAAATGTAATGTCTTTTCCTGGCCACAGATGCATTTATTCCGCAATAACAATGGCTTTTTCCATCTCAAACCCGTTTCAAAGCAATGTAAACTAAAACAGAAAAAAGCCATTCATTTCAGAATAAGAGTGTCTGCATGAAAGAGTTAGACTGGCATAACTATATTGATTTTATTGATTCCAATTCACTCTCTACATTAACACGCATTTAATATGGAGTAAGGGGCTCCAGGAAGGAACTAAATGATGATGAATGAAAAAAAAATCAGATTGTGAAATTTCAGGTACTGCAGGCTAAATATGGAAATGAAACCTTGAAAAGAAGTTGTCCACTGGAAAACTGAAAGGGTATTTCTAACCTGAAAAGAAATATGTAAAAAGAACCAGCCCCACTATGGTATATTCACTAAGATTACTCCCCATAGTTCTTTTCAGTTAGAACAGGAGTGGGCAATTATTTTGGGTGGAGGGTCATTTACTGAGTTTTGGCAAGCCATTGAGGGCCACATGGGTAGCCCCGCCCCTTGACAGGTACCCCACCCCTGGGTTGCCATCTTGGGGCCACAGGTCCACACCCCCTAATCCCTGAACTTTGCCATCAGAAGTCCCTCCCTTTGCCTCCAAGAAGTACTCCTTTCAGCAAGGGGGTTTGCCATCTCCAAACCAGAAAAATACCAAATTGTATTCTAAAAATCAAACATGTACTACAACATTCATTAATTTCAGTTCAAAAAATATTTCTGTCCTGATTTACATGTGTAGTATACATAGAGGTGATGGTATAATAGCTTAAAATGAAGTTTTATTTTTGTATATTGTGGGAGGGTATGTGCCAGTAGATAGAGTCTGTGTCGGGGGAATGAATAGGCATGAGGGCGTATGTGGGGTGGGGGACCATGTGGGTGGGTGTGGATGGGTATGGGGCTTGTGGTGGGCTCTAAGTGTGTGGGGGGAGGGTGTCTGGGGGGGGGATTGTGGCATGTGTGGAGGAGGAGGGTATGCCCACAGACCCCCACAGCAGGCAGAGCCCCCACCAGCACTGCTCCAAGCCCAGGTTCCATGCTCCTGTCACTCCTGGCCCTGGGGCTCTGTGGTGCTGCTTGCAGCCACTTTCCCCCCTCCCCCATTTGCCACCACTGCCTTTCTCCTGCCACTTCCCCATTCCCCACCCCTGTACTGCTCTGGCACCATGTCCCAGTTGCTCCTGCAGTCCGGGCGCTGCAGCCAGGAGCCATGTGATGCTGGAGCAGCTGCCCAGCGGGTGAGCGGTGGGGGGGAGCGGGGAAATAGCTGCAGAAGGCGGGGGGGAAAGGTCAGTGAGTGGGCACACAAAGTGCAGCAACAGCTTGCTGGGAGCACAGAGCCAGCACCAGTGCACTAGGGCCAACTGACAGGAGCATGGGGCCCGGGTCAACAGGGGCTCTATGGAACCAGGCTGGGCTGGGCTGTGCCAGCATAGAGAGCGGGGAGCCAGCCTAGCTCCATAGTGCCCCTGGCAGCCTGGGCCCTGTGCTCCTGCCACCACATCCTGGGCCCCGCCAGCGTTGGCCCCAGTGTACCAGCATGGGCCCTATGCTCCTGCCCAGCTGTTGCTGCACTCCATGCAGCCACTCACTGCTGCTTCCTGCTGCCTGCCATACCCATTTCCCCACTCCTCCCTCCACCCACCCCCCACTGGCCAGCCGCTCCAGCATCATGTGGTCCCCAGCTACAGGGCTGGGACTGCAGGAGCCAGCCCAGCCCAGCTGGGCCCTGCCCTGAGGACTGAGACAATCACTTGCTGTCCTTCCCTGCCTCCCTCCCCTCCTCCTTCTTATCTGTATTTTCCTGGGTGCAGGGAGGCAGGAACAGCCCCAGGGTCCCAGGCTAGAAGCCCCTGGTAAGCAGAGGCTTCCAGCTGCGGCTGGGAGTGGGAGTGGGGGTGGAGCCAGGCTGGACTTGCTATTCCAGCTGCTTAATCCTGCTGTCGGCTCCCCCTGGGTCCTACTGCCCCTGGGTCCTGTCATCTTTGACAGGCAGCTAGGGGCAGATAAATATTAATTTTCTAAATGTTTCAGGAGATCTGCAGGCCAGATGGACTGTCCTGGTGGGCTGGATTCGGCCCATGGGCCATATTTTGCCCACCCCTGAGTAAGAACATTTTACACACTAGAAGTGATTACTCCTTCTTAATTCTGTTAAGGCTTTGACGCCAACACAATACTGAGAGAGGAAGCTGGAATCTAGCCTGGCTTATGAATCACTAGAATTGTTAACTAAGTAGCATCCAATCATGGAATCACTGTTGAAGCATAAGCCAAGACAGATCCTGGAGGAGTGTACAGAGTTGACAGAAAAGCCTTCTCCTCTTTATCTGTCAACTGAATTATCTGAAGTCAGAAAGACAATTAACATGGAGCCCCAAGATGGTATTTTCAGAGTAGATCTGCATTTAATTAATCTCAACTAGCATGCTTATCAAATGGCAGCACGTACAGGTGGAACAAGTTTATACCTAGGTAATGCTAGAACTGGGGTTTTGTACTACTGTGCTTTTTCCATTTTCTCAGTGTTCTCAGAAATGTCAAAAAAAACCCAAAACATTTTATGAGGATTTTTTAGGGTGGGCAAAAAATTTTAGTGTGAAATACTCTCAGCGCTGGAAACATCTAGCAGATTCACTGGTGCATATGCATGCAATGACACAGCTGTTCACTGGAAGGAGTGTTGGAAGGAAAGAACTACATCATTAACAGAAAGCTTCAACAGCCCCATTTTCCAGTCAAGCATAACAAGCTGCTAAGTTTCTGCCTTTGACAGAGCTGCAAGACCAGACTACACGTACTGTCGAGGTTACAAGCTTGTTTCTAACAATATGTATAAACAGCAAATTATTGAGGCCTGCTAGTATGTCAGCTCTGAGAGCATCCTCCTTAGCTCATTCGGGTGTTTCGGGCAGTAAGAGGGCTGATTAACAAAGAAAATTCCACTGGATTAATGGGATTGCACTTCAAAAGCCCTGTTTTTCTGAAGAGAGTGAATGCATTTAAAATGACATCACATAAAGAAACCTACACATTTTTTATCTTGAATAAGGGAGTGATTTCCATTTCATTGGTAAGCATCAACACTAGTAAAGCAGAGAACATGCAGCTGATTGGCTATGTGAACCCTGTATTCCTTTCACAAGTAGTGTAGGTGCAGTTCAAGGTGAAGGATGACTAAACTACTGAATAAGTGACATATTGCTACAATGTTGTTTTTTGCTTGGATTTGCCTCAGAGACCTCTTTTTGCTACTCCTTCACTAGCCAGCTCTACATCTCTGCAAGCTCTCTGCAGACCAGGCAGGGGTAGGTAGCTCAATTTGAAAGAGCCAACCTGTCTAGAGTTTCAGAGGCATAACACAGTCATGTCTGAGGGTCCCTCTTGTAATGCAATGAGAGATGCAGCCCACTACTATTTCACTACTTCAGGATCACTATCCTATAATGCCTGGTCAAATCACAGCACCTTGATCTTGTTTCTCTCACACTCTCATTGCCTTCTCCCACCATAATCCCTGGCTGCTCTGCAGCATGAGAAGGATCCTAGTTGTTCCCATGTGTTTGTTCTGCAGTGTAGAGAATGCTTGTGATGTGGCCACGGCATTTCTGTACTGGGGCTAGGCAGTATGTGAGGTGCTTCAGTCAGAAACATGAATTCTACACAAAGCCATCAAGTCACAAATAGCCCTGGAAGTTCAGACTATTGCATAAGCACACACTGTTACAGCTGAGAGCAAGACTGCCGAGCAATAGGGCTGTGGGAAATGGCTATGTTTAGTTTCCATTTCAGATTTGGCCGTTTCAGAGGGACAGTGATTCATTTTGGTGTTTCGGATCACTGTTTCATTTCAATTCGGCCAAATCTGTTTAGGAGTTTTGATGCTGATTCGGAGATTTGGGCAGCTGCAGGTTCTCCTGTGGCTCCTCCAATTGTGCTTGCCTCTCCCTGGGCAGGGGGAGCCATGGGAGAAGCCCCCATGGCTGTGCTGCCCTGCCCTGTCTTGCCCATCCCCATCCCCAGCCTCCTGGCACTTAAAAAAGTAAAAAAAAAATTTAAAAAAAGCCCTGCACTCACCAGCTACAGCAGCAGCAATCAGGGCCTCTGAGGGCTCAAGGCAGAGCCCCCAAGTGCAGCGCAAGGCACTGAGGTCTAGCGGGGAACACCCCCCCACACTCCGCTTAGCACCCGCAAGGCAGCTATCACATCACGCAGATGTCATGTGGCTCGGCAGGGCACCACACACTGTCTGGGAGCTGGGGCAGCTCCACCAGTCAGCCAGAGCCCAGTACCACTCAGACCCAGAGGCCTCAGGTCTCACCAGCACGCAGCACCCTGCTGAGCTGCACTGCTCCTGCACCACGGGGCAGCTGCCGTACAGGTGCCAGGTTGGGGGTGGGGGCTTGCTGCCCCCCATTGCTCCATGCTGTGCAGTGAGGGCTCTGCCACAAGCCCTCAGAGGCCCTGATCGCTGTTGCTACAGCTGGTGAGTCCAGGGCTTTTGTGTGTTTGTTT
Organism: Crocodylus porosus; assembly: GCF_001723895.1. Classification (NCBI taxonomy): domain Eukaryota; kingdom Metazoa; phylum Chordata; order Crocodylia; family Crocodylidae; genus Crocodylus; species Crocodylus porosus. Next base: position 6,862,830 of record NW_017728923.1, on the reverse strand, counting down.
TTTTAAAGTGCCAGGAGCCTGGGGCCAGGCAGGGCAGCCATGGGGGATACTTCCACAACTCCTCTGGCTGTGCCTCCTTCTGCCCTCGGGGGGGGGGGGGCAGGAGCCATGGGAGAAGCCCCCATGGTTGCCCTGCCCCATCCCACACCTGGCCCTAGCCTCCCAGCACTTTAGAAGGAGGACTGAGGGCAGACTGTGCCAGACTATTCCTGGGGGGCGCCTCTGAAAAATTCCAAAACATTTGAAACATTTCTGAAACATTTTGGATAGTTTCGGAGATGTTTTGGAGCCTTCTGTTTTAGGCGCCGTACAGTGATCACTGGCTCTGTCTCCCATGGGTCTCCAGCACCCAGTCCAGCATGGAGTCCAGCCAATGTGAAAACAGTGATTATTACATAATGCCCTCTGAAGCAAATCTGGAGTAGCCTGCATCTGCCTTCTCCTCAGAGTTAGCTGCATTTTACTGCTGTACATATGGGACTGTCTGTGACTAAAGGTACTATTAAAATGGAAAATATTACTGCTGTATTAATTATTTCTAACCAAATTAACATGCACCACGGAATGCTGCACCTTTTGGTATCAGTCACAGTATAGGTGCCACTTCTCACAACTCAAGAGATGAAACTTGTTGCATAAAATAAAGCCCTTGGGGAGAGATTTCTATAAGAGGAGATCATTATACAGACTGGCCACATGGTGCTAAATTTTGATGTTGGAAATGCAGAGCCAGGTTCATTTCAGGACTTGAGCTCCCTGACCACAGGAGACGGGGCACAGAGCAAGAATGATAAATTCAGTCTTCCCAAGTGGATAGTGGCTAGATGAACCCTACCCCAAGTACAAATTACACTGGCATCAGACCCAGAACCTAGTTATGGCAAATGGCAGCAGCCAGGGGAACAAAGAAAAGTCACTACAGCACAGAGAAAGATGAATGCAGATGGAATACTCTGACCTCAGGTTTAATATGCTGGGAGCCATGCAGGCTCCCAGCAGGCTACACCTCCCTGCCTCTCTTCTGGAGTAATGAGCCAAAACCCTTCCCTTCATTTAATCAAAGTCCCAAGAGGCCCCTACCTCAGGCACCTTCCCTTGAAAGCAACAGGCAGGCTCTGACTATTACAAGCCTGAGGCCTCCTAATGTCCACTGATGTCTCCTATTAGGGTCAATGAGCCTAGGGTGAGAACAATTTTGTTTCTCCTGCTCCCTAGGGCTTTACACAAGATTCACAGATTGTAAGGCCAGAAGGGACCTTGGAAAATCACTGGGTCCAGCCCCCTGCAACAAGCAGGAAAGGTAACTGGGGGTCAGGTGACCCCAGTAAGGTGACTGTCTAGTCTTCTTTTGAAGATCTCCAGGGTGGGTGATTGCACCACCTCTGGAGGGAGCTTATTCCACAGTCTGGACACCCTGACTATGAAGAAGTTTTTCCTAATGTTGAGCCTGAATTGATCTTCCAGGAGTTTGTGGCCATCACTCCTGGTTTTCCCCTCGGATGCCCTGGTGAACAGTTACTCACCAAGCCCTTGATGTACTTCCTTAGTGTAGCGGTAAGCTGCTACCAGGTCCCCTCTCAGCCTTCTTTTCCTCAGACTGAAGAGTCCCAGATTCCTCAGCCTTTTCTCGTATGGCTTGCCTTTTAAGACTCTGATCATATGGGTGGCTTTTCTTTGGACTCTCTCAAGATTGTCCAAGTCCTTATTAAAGTGTGGTGCCCAGAACTGGACACAGTACTCAAGCTGCGGTCTCACCAGTGCTACATAGAGCAGAAGAAACACCTCCTTGGTTTTGCTTGAGATGCATCAGTTGATGCATGCCAGAGTATTATTTGCCCTACTGGCTACAGCACTGCACTGCCAGCTCATATTCATATTATGATCTATTATTACCCCCAAGTCCCTTTCATTCATGCTATTAGTCAGTTTGGTGCCACCAAGCCTGTAAGTGTGTTGGGGGTTGCTTGTCCCGAGGTGAAGCACTTTATATTTTTCTGTGTTGAACTTTATCAGATTCCAATCCATACAACTTGTTATCCTGTCTAGGTCTGCCTGTAACTGTAGCCTATCTTAAAGCATGACCACACTTCCCCATAACTTGGTGTCATCTGCGAACCTGGACAGTGAGCTCTTCACCTTCACATCCAAGTAGTTAAAAAAGATGTTGAAAAGTACTGGACCAAGCACTGAGCCCTGTGGAACACCGCTGCCCAATTCTCACCAGGATGATACAGATCCATTCACTATGACTCTCTGGGTTCTATCCTGCAGCCAGTTTCTCACCTACCTCACTGTCTCGGAGTTAAGCCCACAACCCTGCAATTTTCTTGTGCGGACATCGTGGGATACTAGATCAAAGGCCATATGACTGCATAGGTGTAGACACCACAGTCCCCAAGTTTTTTTAATGAGAATGGGGTGAGAGACAGTGTCGAAGGCCTTCCGAAAGTCCAGAAAGACTATACCCACTGCTACCCCTGCATCTAAAGATTTGGTGAACTGGTCGTAGAAGGCCACCTGGTTGGTCTGACAGGACCTGCCTCTAATGAACCCATGTTGGTTGCCCCTAAGCATAATCTCCCCTGCTGGCCCCTCATGGACATGCGCCAGAATAATTCTCTCAAAAAGCTTAC
>NW_017728923.1:6850489-6860097 GCF_001723895.1 Crocodylus porosus | reverse complement strand
TGTGCCAGGGGTCCCGCAATGACCTCAGCTAATTCCCTCAGCACTCTGGGGTGGAGATCATCCGGACCAGCTGATTTAAATACATCCAGTCTGTAGCAGAGCACTAGGGTGCTCGCTACTGGTAATAGTAATAAGGACAGCACAGGTGTGGGTTGCCAGGGCAACCAATTGTGGTCAGCTGGTCCGAAGGGGGCAGGGCCTGGCCTTTATAAGCAACCAGGTTGAGGCCAGAGGGGGTTCTCTTCTGGCAGCCCGAGGAGCAGGAGCTCTGCTGCAGAGCCGAGCCGAGCCAAGCCGCCTGAGCGGCTGCATGATGATACAGGGTAGAGAGAACCCTAAAGGAGGTATGATGAAGAGCCAGCGTGGCGTGGAGTTTGTACTATAGCCAGGAGGCTTATCTTGTGTAATAGCTGGTTGGTGCATGGCTTTATGTTTCTCTTTGGTTGTTTGTGTAACACTGGAGGACCGGGTGAGGCTGTAGGGGTTGGAGGAGGCCTCGGGGGAGCTCCCCAGTAGCATGGGAGGTTCCTGCTGCCCTGGAAGGGCACAGTAAGCTGGTGCCAAAGAGGGCACAGCAATTTGTGCGCTGGAGAGTGGCACTGCGTTTTGGGGTGTCCCGACCCCAGCCCAGTATGGGCAACATCGGGTGGAGCTAGTGGGGTGTCCCGACCCCAGCCCAGCAGGGCAGCATCGGAAGTAAAGCCCGAGCAGGGCGTAAGACCCCTAAAGAGGGTCAGGGGGCCAGGCATGGCTACAGCCACCTGAGCCCCGACCGCGGGAAGTGTGGGAGCAAGGCCCCAGTGTGGGCGGGGAGTGCGAGAAGCACGAGCAAGGCCCCAGGGTGGGCGAGCATATTGGGAAAGCCCCAGGAAAGGGGCGAGCTTATTGGGAAAGCCCCAGGAAGTGGCAAGCATGTTGAGCAGGCCCAAGAGGGCTAGGGAGTAGAGGGGCACCAGTCAAGGCGCCAGTGAGGGGTGCCGGTTGCGTGACAAGCCTCAGGGGTGCCCGTCAGGGCGCAGAAAGGAAACTGACCAGTCAACGTCCGGTACATCTGCGAGGCTTGGGGCGTGCTACAGGGGAGGTTGGAGGCACGCATAGCCCATAAGGCTGGGGTGAACCAGTCACCCCATACAGAATAGGGGACAGGATAAACATAGCACCACGTCCAAGGGGACAAAAGGCAGCCTCCCTTATAAAATTAGACAACATCAAAGACATGGCAGGCAAGAACAAGGGTGCTGGATCATCTACTCGGCACGGCAGGGGGCGTTAGAGAGATCACGGCCGCTCCTAATTCCCCACGCCGTGATACAGTCCCTCAAGAAGTTCCCTGACTAGATCCTCCCTGACCCTTGGCCTAGGTGCACCTCCCCTGGGGCCTGAGGGGGGCCCAGTGCGGGGACTGATTCGGTCCCTGCTGAGGAAAATGGAGGCGAAGAAGTTGTTAAATAGGTTAGCTTTGTCGTCTGGTGTGACAACCACATTTCCTAGTGTGTCTTGCAGGGGCCCCATGTTACCCGGTTACCTTCTTTTTGCACCCTATGTATTTAAAAAAGGACTTTTTGTTGTCCTTGATCCAGGTAGCTAGTCCCAGTTCCATCTCCACCTTGGCTTTCCTGACTGCCTCCCTGCATCTCCGAGCAACCGCAGTAAAGTCCTCCCTGGTGATGGCTCCTCCCTTCCATTGGGTGTACACCTCCCTTTTAGCTAGGAGACATTCCCAGATGCTTTTGGTGAGCCATGGGGACTTTTGCGCCCTCCTGCTCCCTTTGATCCGTGTTGGGATTACCTCCCTTTGGGCTTGGAGGATCATCTCCTTAAGGAGCGACCACTCTTCTTGGACACCTGGCTCCCCTCCCCTCTGGGACCTCAGTGCTTCCCCAACTATTCTCCTTAGCTCATTGAAGTCTGCGCTCCTGAAATCTGGCTTCTGCAAGCTTATCACAGACTCCTTGATGAACTTTTCTAGGATATTCCCTAGAATGGATGTTAGACTGACTGGCCTATGGTTACCCAGGTCCTCCCTCAAGCCTTTCTTGTGGATGGGCACAACAGTGGCCCTCTTCCAGTCCTCAGGGACTTCTCCAGAGCGCCATGAGTTGTAGAAGAGTTTCACCAGAGGTTCCATAATGACTCGGCCAGCTCCTTCAGCACTCTTGGATGAAGATTTATCATGTCCCGCTGACTTCCATGAGTCTAATTTTATTAACTGGTCATACACCAATTCTACAACAATAGTAGGAAGGCAATATTCCTACCATGCTCATCCTCTACTCTACCTGGCATGGTTTTCCTCTTGGTCTGGTGCAAGACTAAGGCAAAGTAGTCATTCAGGAGTTCAGCTTTCTCCTGGGTGCCAGTAACCAGCTCTCCTCAGTTGTTGAGCAACAACCTCACACTCCCATTTGTTTTCCTCCTGTTCCCTATGTACCTAAAGAAGGACTTCCTATTCCTAATCTTAGTTTGGTCACTGCTTTAGCAAACTAATATGTCTCATCTGTTCCCTGCAAATGTGGGCTGTTGTGGAATAGTCCTCCTTGGAGCCAGCCCCAAGCTTCCATTGTTTAAGCCTCTTTCTTAAGAGGACCACGATTTCCCTGTTTAGCCAAGAGGGCTTCCCAGCCCTTCTGTTACCTTTTCTCTGCATGGGAATTGACTTCCTTTGTGCTTCAAGGATAGTGTCCTTAAGGAACAGCCACTCTTTGTGCACACCTTTTGCCTTTGATCCCTGGCCCTACAGCACTTGTCCTATTAGTGACCTAAGCTTGTTGAAATTCGCATTTTTTAAATCTAAGACTTCAATCCTACTATCTGATTTGCTTTACATCGGACAGAGAACATGGCCACTGTCGCCAAGACCTTCCTCTATATTTAAGTTGGTCATCAGGTCTTCTCCTTTGGCCAGAACCAAGTCTAGCAGAGCATCACCTCTGGTTGGCCCATGCACCTCCTGAGTCAGGAAGAGCACCCTGACACAGGTCAGGAAGGATTACAAGCGATCCAACTTGGTTGAGTGTTTCTCCCAGGAGATGTCTGGATAATTAAAATGGTCTATGACAATCATGTCACATGCACGTGTGGCCTCAGTCAATTCTTGGGTGAACTCCAGATCGAGTTCCTCCCCCTGGTTTGGTGGTCTGTAGTATACACCTACAGTTAGGTCTCTCGTGCTGCACCACCCCCACCGCAACTTGACCCAGAGGGTTTCGTGCTGTCCATTTTTGAAGCTGATGTCAGCCTCCAAGGAGGTGTACTACTCTTTCACATAGAGAGCAATGCCTCCACCTTTCTTCGCCACCCAGTCCCTTCTATGCAGGGTGTAGCCCTCTGCAGCTATGCTCCAGTCATGTAAGGAGTACCACCAGATCTCAAGATGTAATGCTCCTTAACATGGTTTAATCCCATCCATAGGCTAAGACCAAACCATGTTACAGCCGGTTCTAGACACAGCACATCTGGTTCTATAGACAGATCTTAAGGCCCTAATCATACTATGACAATGTTGTTATGTTTGAACACCCATCAGATTTAAATCACCACAGAGACTAACACACTTCCAATCATCAAACAGACAGAAAATGTTGTTTAGTTCAATCCTGAAGCTGGTAACATACAGCTGCTCTTGCGCAGCCTGTGAGGTATACTGTGGTAATACGTGGGAGCTCTGGTCATGGACCTGAACACTACAGGGCTAGGTACTACACAAATAGGACAAATGCCCTATGAAAACTTCCATCCACAAGATTACACATACAGAGGAGAAGAATGAAAGCAGAATGACAGGACTCATTTACCTTTTCAAATGCAGCCAAGAGAACATGAGCGTGACCAGTAACTTCCACCACCACTGGAAAGAAAAAACAACATTGATTAAAATGCTGAAAAAGGTCAGCCCACTGCACCCAATGAGCATAGGAGGAGAGTTACCTCATTTACCATGAGTAGACCTTCCTTGGATTTTTCCCATGAGGCCCAATACCCTGCGGCAGGAGATTTATGAATGGAGAAAATAATGAAGAATGAAACTCCCAAGCTTATAAGAGTTGGAATGCAGGTGCTGTTTTAAAAGTAGAATTTCAGCTATTTTCCCCTTTAATCCAGACTTGTTGAATTTTAATCCTACAATCAGAATTAAATCTTAGCCAAAGGTCAGCTGTCTGACCTTTGGCTATGATTTGGTTCAAAGACTCACTTAATTAGCTTCTGCAGGACAGCAAACACTCCTAAACATAGAGCTGAACCCTATGCCTAACAAACAGGCTCTAAACTCTCAGATTTATTTGATTAGTTTTGTATCTCTGAGACATTCCATAGAATCATATAAAATTAGGGTTGGAAGGGACCTCAGGAGGTCATCTAGTCCAACCCCCTAATCAAAGCTGGACCGTCTCTAACTTGATCATCCTAGCCAAAGCTTTGTCTAGCTGGGTCTTAAAAACCTCCAAAGATCAAGATTCCACAACCTCTCTGGGTAACCTGTTCCAGTGTTTTACTACCCTCCTAGTGAGAATGTTTTTCCTAATATCCGACTTAAAACTCCTTCGCTGCAACTCGAGACCACTGCTCATTGTTCTGTTTTCTGCCACCACTGAAAACAACTTTCCCTTTACAAAACTATGAAATTGAAGCTACGAGTGAATAAACCTGCCGAGTTTCTTTTATTCCCTAAGCTTGTGATCCTTGAATAGGGAAAAATTAGGCTAGCTTATCTGCAGTTGGCAAACCCACCTTATTCCAATCTAGTCTTAGGCACTTATGATGCATTAACTAACTGCACTAGCTTTTTGTCAGGTACAGCCACTGAAACTTCTATGTCTATTTCTCTGGCTCCTTCCACCCTCTCTCACCAAAATAAACAGCATTTTTGTACTTTCCAAATGGGATACCTTGCCATTACTCAAAATGCTCTAAGTAATTGCCAAAGGTTCTTGTGCTGCATCAACAGATTCTTCAATCCTTTGTCAAATGCAGAATGAGTGTATGTAGCTCTTAGAATCCAAAATCCTCCAAGCGAGAGAATTCCTGAGTTCTGTCCCAGCACTTATATTGACATGTATGGCCATTTTGTTTTACTGGCTCAATTTTGTCATATGTTAATAAGGAATAACTCTTTCCTACCTCAGGGAGTGCTGGGAAGAGTAAACTGTTAAGTGCCTGGAGACTACTGGGGATGGGAGTCACTAGAGGAGGTATACAACTTCAGGTCCCATTATCACAAATATATGCAGTTCAGCTCAGTACACAAGAAAGGTCTGGAGCAACTGGCCCACTGTAATCAGCTTCCAGGCCAGTAATGGTTGAAGGAAGTAACACAGTGGGTGCATCTACTTGAGATGTTTACTGCAGAGCTGCCTAATCAGCTCTGCAGTAAAGTCTCAGGATCTACACATGCGGCCCTACGAGGCTGCAAGAAACTAATTAAACTCCACCGCAGGTTCTGTGGCAGTGTTCTTCTGTGTATAGCAGCACATGTGTAGATGCTGACACCGCTGGCTGGGTCATGAGTGTGCTTCAGTGCACGGCTGCCTGCTCTCTGCAGCACTTTGAGCAGGGTGAGAGTAGCCCTGGGCTGAAAGGCTGAACGCCTGGGGCCCCTGCCAGCCAGGGATGTTCTGACCCAGTTCAGCAGTCCTAGGCCAGAGTTTATTGCTCCATGCTAACAGCACATGTAGATGCATCCAGTCAGTCTCCAATAAAGATAGGAGCTCATTAATTCCTTTTTGGTCCCAAAAATGACAACAAGAACTATTCACTTGATTTTGGCACAAAAATCAGGTTTAGAAATAGCAGCAGCATACGGGATAGGAAACTATGGAGTCTTGAGATCTGTAAGAGAAGGGTCTACAGGCCCTAACAACAGATTGAGTTATTTGGAAAAACAGTAGTTAAGATACAGTTGACAAAGATAACCATGTATCGGTAGAAGAGAGACTATTTCCTGATCCCCTCCCTGCCATTTGTGAAGAAGAAATAAATTCTAGATTATTCGGTGACAAAGCCTGGTCTAACTTGCTCAATGAAATTCCTCCTATAAGTTGTTTTTAAGAGAAGTTGGGGATAAAAGAATCTAAAGGGGAATAATGTCTGCTCATTCAGGCCATTTGCATGTCTAAAACTGTGCAGTCATATACTGAACAGCTTCTCCTCTCAGTTGAGGGTGTCACAGAAATACCCCAAGACAAAGTTACTTTGGGGGTTGCCCAAGTGGCATGCATGGATATTCTCCCAAATTAGGTTCTCTATTGGGGTGTTTGGTCTCTAATTGTAGCTGCATTCAGTTTTATTGTCCTTATAACAGTACATGTTATAGTGTTTAAATGTAAATTGTAATGTATCTTTATATTTCTGCTAAAGTTGTTAGTGTTGGTAGCGTAAGGTGATGATTAACTTGAACAAACCACAACTCTTCAAACTTAGAAGAACCAATGGCTGAGAATTAGCATTTGACGTGTTTTGTGTTCTGGTCCTCCTCAAGGTTGTGCCTCTGGCCTGCAGTGCAGTAGCAAGGTTGGGGGGGGGCAAGCGGGGTGAGCGCCCCAGGTGCTGAAGTGAAGGGGTCCCAATAAGCATTGCCAGCTGGGGTGCAGGCCAGAGCCATGAGCAGCTTGTTGGTGGAGTGTGGGGACAGGGGAAAGGCAGCTTCCACCACTGCATGCACTCTCAGGCAAGCACGGGGAGGGAGGAGAGTATGTGCCCCCCGGATCTGTGCGCAAGGCGATGGTGGGCTGTTGCTGTGGGCATTGCCCCAGGTGCCAAACTTCATTGCTACAGCACTGCTGGCCTGGGTCTGGCCAGACAGTGATCTATTTACATGTTTTGAAAAACCTGACACCTAGCTGATCAAATCATCATCCAAGAGAGACAGAGAATCAGATTAACAAATCTGCATGTCTAAAAAGTATACAACAATGTGGTTTGGTAAACAAGCATGTCTGGAGGGGTTCAGAAAGTTACTGGCACAGTGTGAAGCCCCTAGAAATGAAGGGGTGACATGCATTAAAAATCATGGTGTTTATATTCAGTCTGCTCTGGTACAAGGGAGTGGCGAGATTCCCCAGCCAAAGGCTGGATAAACCAAGCCAAGAGGGGAATGCAGAAAGCCTAACCAGAAGGGTCAGGGCCAGAAGATACGTTTAGACCGGGGTGGGCAATTATTTTGTCCCATGAGCCACATAGGGAGTTTTGAGTTGGCACCCATCTCCCACTGCTGCTGCACAACAGCTCACCAAACCTCCTAATGTGGGATGGGCCGCAAGTGGGCAAGGAGCTGGCGTTGGGGCGGGCAGATGGCAGTTTCAGCAGGGACAGCTCAATCAAGATTCCATCTGCTACCAGCACCACCTCTGGACTGCCCTTCTACCCCAAGAAGGGGCTGGAGCTGCTGCCCAGCTTTGGCATCAGTGATCCAGGCGCAGGGGTGGTGATGTCTAGCAGCAGCTTCTGCCTGGCCATTGGGAAAAAGCGGGACCTGGTGGTGGGTTTGGCCACCTCCCACTTGCCACTGCCAGGGCCTTCTTGCTGTGGCCACCTGGAGTCCATGCCGGGGTTGCGTTGCTACTCCTCCCCACTGCCATCAGCACCACCTCTGGGCCACCCTGGATTTTTAGGCTCAGCAGGGACGCCCCAGCAGTGGTGAGGGGAAGGCAGCTGCACCTACCACCAGGTCCCACTATTTTCCAGCACCCAGCATAGAGTGACCATTGGTCCTGTTTTATACTGGGCCATCCTGTTTTTAAACCCTTTGTCCCCTGTCCATTCTTGAATAAGACATGGACTGTACATAGTTTTTCAGTTCATTGGTCAGAATGCATATCAATCATTTGTCCTCAGGATTCTACTGGTGGTGCGCAGCCAGGAGAAGCAGGGTTCTGAGCCAGTAAGGGAGGATGGTGGAGGATCCCAGAGGCTGGTTCCTCTGCACCTGTGCAAGGTGCTGTGGCTGCAGTTCATGTGCCACCACAGCGAGAGCCAGGGCACTGTTGCATGCCTCAGCTCCCTGACCCTGGGCTGGGCATGTGTTGGGTGGGCCTGGGCCCCACAGGCAGCTAAGCTACACACCCCTCCCCCCCCCCCCCAACTGCTTTGGTATAAGGTAATGGCTTTGAGAGCAAGCGGGCAGAGCACTGAATTTGTATCTGCTGAAAGGCAGGTGGGACTGAAAAGAGGCTCTTGCCACTTTCTTTGCACCCACAGAGCAACCTGGTGAGTCCCTGGGATGCCCTGCTCAGCAGGGAGGAAGAGCTTTGGCAGAGGGGCCTCTTGGCTCCCAGGCAGCTCATTAAGCCATTATTTCTCCTCAGTTCCAGGCAAACCTGCCTGTTTCCTGGGAGGAAAGGAAGGTCCTGCTGGACAGCTGGCTGTACTGCCACAGGTATCCAGTGCCCATTGACCCCACTCAGCCCAGCTCTGACCAGAATGTGCCCAGGGCAGACTCCTTGGTGCCCAGTGTCTGTGCTGAATGCAGATGGAGGGAGGCGAGGTCCCTGGGCATCGTGTGCCCCTGGCTCCCAAGCACGGAGCTGGGCTGGAGTGAGACCAGATCCTGGTGGGGGGAGGGGATGCCCATGCCTAATAACTGCTATGCCATGTTTGTTCTCTCAAGACTGGATTGTCTGGGGAGAACAGTACAGCTGTGGAATACATGAAAAACCATGATGCAGGGGGAGCAAGCCAAGGCTCCCTGCTGGCTGAACTCCAGAGGTTCACAAACATGCTGCCAAACCTAGCACCTGCTCTCCCTCACTTCACAGGGCACCACACGTTCATTGACCAAATAGCAGTCTTTTTGTGATGGCTTCACCCTTTGCTGCTGATTGGCCAAGGAGACTAGTGGTCCCACCAGTCACCAAGGGCATGTCCTATAATCTGGGGATCCACCAGTGGCCACCCTAGCACAGCAGCAGCTTCTGTCTGGCCACAACCCTGGCCCACCCCACATGGGGGTCAGCGTCCCTGCAGCGCCCATTCCAGACCACCCGCCCCAGGCCTCAATGAGCAGTGCTGGCCAGGCAGAAGTTGCTGCTGGCTGCAGGGAAAAAGCAGAACCTGGAGATGGGCAGGTGCCTTCCCCTTGCCGCTGCCAGGCCCTTTTCGATGCCTCCATGCTGGGGCTACCCCACAGCTCCTCCTTGCTGTCCCCTACCCCCTGAAGATGCAGGCAGTGAGAAGGGCCTAGCAGTGGCGCAGGGGAGGCGGCTGCACCTGCCACCAATCCTGCCTTTTCCCTGCACCTAGCAGCACCTTCTGCCCACCTGCTGCTGCTGCTTATCATAGCCAGGCCAACCCTTGAAGCTGGCTAAAGACTATATCTTTGGATTCAACTTGTAGGGTAAGAACAGGTCAATGTTCTGGTACTTTATTTTGTTTGTTTAGTCTTATACCTCTGACTGCATCTCAACACACAGCTACTGGTTTCTAATGTTTGTTCTGTTTATATAATAAAACAAGCCAATTGCCCATCAGGAGTGTTGGGGGGGGGGAGGGGAGTGGGCAGGGATGGAGCGATGCCACCCACCACTCTGTGCCACTGCCACCTCCTGTCCAGAATGCTCTTGGAGCACTCTGATTGGTTGTTTCAGTCAGCGTTGTGATGGGCTGCCAAGATGACC
>NW_017728923.1:6848424-6849652 GCF_001723895.1 Crocodylus porosus | reverse complement strand
CCACCTCCCAACTCTACCATCTCTAGCAGCGCCATCGTAGTATTGCTCTGCCACACCGCCACCACCTCCTCCTTTCCAGAACACTCTTGGAGTGCTCTGATTAGTTGTTTCAGTCAGTGTTGTGATTGGCTGCTGAGACAACCAATCAGAGTGTGAAGAAAGTGTTACAGGCAGACAGACTAAGGCTTTTATTATATTAGAATATTTTATGAGGGAACACTATTGGCTTAGAGAAACTGCAATAGGCTTGTTTCCTCATGTCCAATCTCCTCCTATTTTTTGGTTTAACTGGGAGTGGGGGGGTAGGTAGGTAGGTAGGGGGTACGTGTGTGTGTATACACTGCAGTGCATTGTCAAAATGCTTACAGAACACTCTTAATATTCTTTTTCCTCAGTATTCTTTACAGCACCCTGGATTATAACATGTGAATGTTTACATTGCTTCATACTTTTGCATTTCTCTCTGCTTGATTTGATTTAATAGATTTCATAGACATTCGGGCTGGAAGGGACCCCAAGGATCATTGACTTCCAGGGGCAGAAAGTCAGCAGGGATCATAGGATCCCAGCAAGATAAACATCCAAATGTGTCTTGAAGGCATTCAAAATGGGTGCTTGAACCACCTACATCAGCAGTCTATTCCAAACCTTCGGGCTCAGACAGTTTCTCCCTTATGACCAGCCTGAATCGGCCACAGCGGAGTTTATGACCATCCGATCTTGTCATCCCTTTGGGTGCTCTGGTGACCAGACCTTCCCTCAGATCCTGATGAGCACCCCTGATAACTTATAGGCGGCCACCAGATCACCCCTGAGCCTGCACTTTTCCAGGCTAAAGAGTCCCATAGCTCTCAGCCTCTCATCATAAGGTTTGTTTTCCTGACCTCTGATCATGCGTATAGTTCTCCTCTGCACCCTCTCAAGCTTCTCCACATCCTTTTTGAATTGCAGAGCCCAAAACTGGACGCAGTACTCCAGCTGCAGCCTCACCAAGGCCGAGTACAATGGGAGAATGACATCCCAGGATTTGCTTGAGAAGCACTCTGGATGCAAGCCAGCGTTTTGCTCGCTTTATTAGCTGCAGCATCACATTGAAGGCTCATGTTCATCTTGTGGTCAATCATGACCCACAAGTCCCTTTCATCCGTAGCGCTAACCAGCATAGCACTGCCGAGCCTATAAGCATGCTGCAGGTTTTTCCTCCCAAGGTGGAGAACCTTGCATTTTT
>NW_017728923.1:6844206-6848413 GCF_001723895.1 Crocodylus porosus | reverse complement strand
GACTTCCTGCCCTTTGGGCGGGGGCTGGACTCGATCTCCCGAGGTCCCTTCCAGCCCTAATGTCTATGAAATCTATGAAATGAAATCTATGAAGCCACCCTCTGGGTCCTACCGTGGAGCCAATTCCCCAGCCAGTGGATCGTGATGAGATCAAGGCTGCAGTTACCCAGTTTTGCCAAGAGGTGATCGTGGGACACCAGATCGAAGGCTTTTTTAAAGTCAAGATATATGACATCAATCTCTTCCCCCTTGTCCAGGTGATAGGTCACCTGGTCGTAAAAAGAAATGAGATTGGTCAAGCAAGACCTACCCACAACAAATCCGAGCTGGGTATCCCTCAGGATATCGCCATTATCTAGTCTGTTAAGGATGGCTTCTTTAATCTTTTCCAAAACCTTCCCCAGGATAGAGGTCAGACTGATGGGCCTGTAGTCTGCCGGATCTACTTTCCTCCCTTACTTGAAGATAGGCATGACATTGGCCTTCTCCCAAACTTCAGGCACTTCACCAGAGCACAAGGAGTTCTCAAAGATCTGTGCTGGAGCTGAGTTATGATACTTGCCAGTTCCTTGAGTACCCTTGGGTGTAAACCGTCAGGGCCAGCTGACTTGAAGGTATTCAGCCTCTCAAGGTGTTCCTTCATGAGGTCAGAATTGATGGAGGGTAAGGAATCTCCCTCATCTGGGCATCCCTGTCCTACAGCGGGCAGAGACATCCCACGGGACTGGTGGAAAACTGACTCAAAGTACCCATTTAGCAAGTTCGCTTTTTCCTGGGCATCAGTTGTCCCATCTGGTTTAGCAGGGATCCAACGTTGCCCTTGCTTTTCCTCTTGCTCCCCACATATTTAAAAAAGGACTTTTTATTGTCCTTGATATTTGTAGCTAGCTGGAGTTCCATTGCAGCCTTGGCTTTCCTGGTTCACTCTCTGCAGGCCTGGACCACAGCAAAGTATTCCTCCTTGGTGGTGGTTCCAGTCCTCCATCCTTTGTAGGTCTTCCTTTTAAGATGCAGGAGGTCCGCTAGTTCCCTGGAGAGCCAAGGGGGCTGCTGTGCCCTTCTGCTGCCTTTCCTCCAAGACAGGATAGACTTAGCTTGCACATCCAGGATTGTTCCCTTGAGTAGCAACCACTCATCCTGAACTCCCCTCCCCTTTGGGCTGTGGTCCTTTAGGGCCTCACTGACAAGCCTCCTGAGCTTGTCAAAGTCAGCTTTCCTGAAGTCGAGGACTTCTGTATTACTGACTGACTTGCCAGCCTTACACTGGATGTTGAAGGTGACCAGCTCGTGGTTACTGTCACCAAGCTTCACCTTCGATCATAAGGTCGCTGATTAGGTCATCCCCGGTTGCCAGTACCAGGTCAAACAGCGCTTTACCTCTCCTCAGCCCATAGACTTCCTGTGTCAAGTAGAGGTCATCCATGCACGAGAGAAAGCTATCCGACTGCGTGGATTTGGCTGAGCGTTCCTCCCATGAAATGTTTGGGTAATTGAAGTCTCACATGACAACCATACACCCGGAGCGTGCGGTCTCAGTCAATTCCCTGGTAAACTCCTGGTCAAGGTCTTGACCCTGGGTAGGGGGTCTGTAATAGACTCCCACCATAGTATCCCGTGTCATGTTCACCACGGCCTTTAACCCAGAGGGTCTCAAGTCGTCCACCATGGGTACCAATGTCAGCTTGCAGGGATGCATAGCTTTCCTTGGCATAGAGAGTACACCAGCGCCCCTTCTGTCCACTCGATCCCTCCTGTACAGGTTATAGCCATCTATATCTGTGGCCCAGTTATGGGTGGAGTCCCACCAGGTCTCCATTATCCCAATGACATCATAGTTATTTGTGTTTAGCAGGAGGACAAGTTCTTCCTGTTTATTCCCCAAGCTCCTGGCACTCATATATAGGCATGCAAGTGTCCCCTTGGGGGCCCTAACCTTGCCTACAGTACATTCCAGGGCTGGGGCAGGGATGGGCTCCCTTAAGTGCCTTGGCCTGCTGGCTTTGCAAGGGTTGCTCAGCGGGCCAGCAGTGGCAGTAGTCCCCCCATCCCACGGCGGGCTTAGTTTAAAGCCCGGTGGAGCAGGTCAGCCTGTCTGGCTGAGAAGAGCCTCCTCCCCAGTGGAGAGAGGTGGAGGCCATCCCTTCCCAGCAGCTCACTGCCTCTCTCAACAAAGAGCAGAGTGTGGTCATGGAAGCCAAAGCCTTCTCGATGACACCAGCACCCCGGTCTTTGGTTCACTACCTGGATCCTTCTCTCCCTCCTCAGCCCATAGCCCAAGAATGGGAGGATCGAAGAAAATACCACCTGTGCCCCCAGACCATTTACCTCTGCTCCCAAATCTCCCTGTAGTGCTTCATGACCCAGCTGGGAGTGCTCCAAGCCATGTCATTGGTGCCCACATGGATAAGGAGCATGGGATAGTGGTCAGTGGGCTGAAGGAATTTAGGGATCTTCTCCACAATATCTCGGATGCAGACCCCTGGGAAGCAGCAGACTTCCTGTGCTAAGGGGTCGGGGTGGCAGATTACTCCCTCAGTCCCCCTCAGGATGGAGTCTCCCACAACAAACACTCTGCATTTTGTCTTGGGGAAAGCTGGGGCTTGTGTTGCCTGAGGTAGCTGGTGACTTAGCAGGCTCTGCTGGGGCTGCAAGAGGTTCATACCTGTTGCAAAGCTCCAGCGGGGAGGGGACCTCGCTGCGGTGGGCCTTAGGGCCCTTGACCACCTTGGTCCAACCCCTGGGCTGGACAGTAAGGGAGGTCCTCGAGTCTTCCCTTGTCCTGGAGGGAGACCATGGTCTACCCTCCTCCTCCCGGGGGAGAAGGGCCTGGCAGTAGGGGTCTATCTCCTGCTCACAGTCTCTGATGGCACGCAGTCTCTGGACTGCGGCCTGGAGCTCCTCCAGAGACCCCAAAAGGGAGCAGACCCCACAAGGGGAGGTGGCTATGCTTCTGGGCCCCAGAGCCTAAAAAGCGACAGGCAGCCCCCGCAGCCAAGAGCCAGGGGCTCCATCTGCGTGGAGCCTGGAACCATGGGGTCTGTCTGGGTGGCGGTCTCTAAGGTGCATGGAAAAATAGAACAGTTTTATTTGCCACCAGCTTCACATTTGGGGTGTTCGTGCACTGGTAGACTGCTGCAATGTCTGGACTGGACAACAGAATTTTCAAATGAACTCTTTCATTTATCCTGAGCTTTGCAAAAGTTTATCCCCTTCCAAAGCTAAAATGGAATCCTGCCCTATTGACTAATTATAGTACAAACATGACCTAAAAGTATAACATTAGCTGCTGATATTTAGAATGAGATGCAGCCATACAAGGACCTGTTAAGAAAAATGTTGAGTAAGAATTAGCCATCTCTTACCAAATGAAAAAGCAATAAATATGTATTTAAATGGTCAAGTAGATTTAAAAAAAGATAAGCTGCTCTCTTGATTATGCTAAGTAGATGAGAGAAAACTCACCTCCCCTTTGAAATAACCATAGATTCATAGATGGTGGGTCAGAAGGGACCTTGTAGATCTTCTAGTCTGACCCCCTGCACTGGGCAGGAGAAAAAACTGGGCTCATATGACCCCCGCCAGGTAAACATCAAGCCTCCTCTTAAAGACCCCCAAGGTAGGAGCCAGCACCGCTTCCCTTGGAAGTTGGTTCCAGATCCTAGCCATCCTGATTGAAGTAGTGCCTTCTACTGTCTAATCTAAACCTAGTCTCTAACAACTTATGGCCGTTATTCCTTGTCACAAGTGTTTCAAGCCGGTCAGTAAGCTTTTATTTGAAAAATGGTCTGGTTTAACTGCACTTTGGATATGTTAGATCAATTATTTCAGCTGGAGGGCCACTTAATGAGTTTTGGTGAGCTGTTGAGGACCACAAGGGTAGTCCTGCCCCTTCACAGGTGGCCCTGCCCCCTGGTCACCATCTTGGGACTGGAAGTCCTGGCCCTGACCATTCCTAACAAAAGTCCCTCCCCTTGCCTCCTAAAGTACTTCTTGGGGGGTGGGAGGGGAGCTCCCATTTGGAACCAGAAAAACAAACAAAATTTATGTACTGAAAATCAAACATCTACTACAACATATTTTAATTTTATTTCAAAAAATATTTTGTTCCCAGTGTACATGCATTTGCCTAGTGTATATAGAGGTGATTACACAATAGCTTAAAATAAAAGTCCTACTCCTGTATATTGCATGTGTGGGGGGATTTGGG
>NW_017728923.1:6826997-6844106 GCF_001723895.1 Crocodylus porosus | reverse complement strand
GGAGGGTGCGATTTGTGTGTCGGTATCAGGTGCATGGGTGTGTGGATATGGTGGGGTGTACACATGGGGGGCCCCCACATGCTTCCCCCTATGGTACACAGCCCTCACCGCTGCTGGCAGTGGGCCCTTGGGGTGCTCATGGCCCACGCAGGCAGAGCCCCTAGACAGTTCTGGGAGCTGCACATGGTGGCAGGAAGCAGGTCCAGGCCAACCCGGTTCCATAATCCGGGGCTCCCTATAGCTCATGTGCAGCCAGAGCCGCGTGTTGCAGAGGAGGGAAGGGGGGGCAGAGAGGAGGGAAGCAGGGCTGGAGAGAAGCTCTGCATAATGGAGTCAGTGGCCTGGTGCCACTCCTTGCCACCACGAGCAGCTCCCAGGACTGCACCATGAAGGAGGGAATGGGATGGCCAAGCTGGGCTCCCTGCCACTTCTGGCCAGGGTGGATTTGATTTAAATGAAATAAATATACATCACAACTTAAATCACTGGTCAGGAAGCCTTAATTTAATCATTGTTTTCTACAAAAAGTGCATTCTTGTGGATAGGTGTTCCCTTTCAGCCATACCATTCCCTCACTAGATCTCAAATCAGTGGAGAGGCTATACTCAGAAACTTGTCCCCAAGACTTCTGGAATATTCTGCTCAAATGTTTCTCTTCTGTTTCTACTGCCCCTTCCTCCTTCCGTTTATCTCCAGACTCCTCCTCCTTGCCCAGAGCTCCTCCACCCACAAGCCTCTATTCACTCAACTTCTTGAAACTTTGCACTTTTAGAGAGAGGTGAGGGCTTGACTGTGTCCACAAAGTTGCAGAAAGACAACAGGGTTAATGGGTAGGTAATCAGGTCTGTTATCTCTCATCTTCATATACCACTGTTAGAAAGGATCTTATTGCTGGAGACACAAATTCACAGTCTGAGAACTGAAACTAAGCTTCACAGAGATGCTTCATGGGATCTTCTAAACCAGTGGTCTCCAACCTTCTTAATTATGAGATCACTTTTTGAATTAATGTCCAACCCAGGATCTACCACACACCACCCCCTGGCCCAACCCAGGAGGTCAGTCGTGGGGAGGTAAGTGGCATGCAGATTGAGGCAGAGGTAGAAAAAATTATTTGGGGGGGGCGGGGGCTGAGAGCAGTAGATCCTGGGTTGGACTTTAATTCAGAAAGGTAAGTCTGTGGGGAAAAGGGGCAGGGGGAGGGGAAAGCGCCATTGGGGGTGGGAGCAGCAGATCAAGGCCCCAGCGGTGAGGAAGGGAGTGGGGCACAGGCAAGAACATGGGCTGAGGTGAGTGGGGCCCCAGCCGGGCCAGATGATGGGACAGGCAGAGGCCTAGGAAGCATGTGTTCCCCCTGTTCTGTACAAGGAGCAGAGGCAGTTGCCACTGCATGCTGGGCTTTGAGCCCTGCTGCCCTGAGGGCTGCGAGATGCCACACACGCCACCGAGCAAACAGGGGGCATGGGGCTGCTGCAGCACGGAGCAAAGGCCAGCACGCAGTGGCAGCGGCAGCAGCAGCCGCCTCAACCCCACACACAGATTGGGGGGCACATGCCCCTCGGGCCTCTGTCTCACCACCCGGCCCAGCCAGGGCTCCACTCATCCCAGCCCCTGCTCCTGCCTGTGCCCCACTCCCTCCCTCACCACTGGGGTCTCAATCTGCCCCCCTGCCCTCCACAGCAGGGAGGGAGGGAGGGAGCGGTGCTGGGACAGGGGCAGGCCCTGCACAGCCATGGTGGGGTGCAGGACGGAGGTGTTAGGCACCCCCTGGACAAGCCACTAAGGCAGGGAGGGGGAGGGCACACCACATGAGGGCTGTGTGCCCGGGATCTGCACGCAGGGGGACAGTGGGCTGCCACTGCAGGCTGGAACTGGGGGGCAGTGCCAGGCTCTTCCCAACAGAGGGGCTGGGCTGTACTCAGAGTGGGCAGTGGCAATGCTGGGAGTGGGGCTTGGGGAGCTATGGCAAATTTTCGGGTGACTGCAGCACCCTGTCCCCCCTCTCCCCTAGCTCCCCTCCCAGCACCATCACCCACCCTGAGTGCAGCCCAGACCAGCTGCCCCAGGAAGAGCCCAGTTCTGCTCCCCAGCCCCAGCCTATAGCAGCAGACTCACGTGCAGATCCGGGGGCACAGGTCCTCCATGGTGCATGCCCCCCACCTCCTCACAACCCCCAGACAGATCCACTTGCAGCTCTGTCCTGCGCCCTGCCCTGGCTGTTCAGTGCCTGCCCCTGTCCCAGCCCCATTCCCTCCCTCACCACTGCTACAGCCGCCCACACTGTCCTGTGTTTGGCATGTCTCCCCCTGATCTGTGCATGTGGCAGAGACAGTTGCTGCTTCACACTGAGTTTGCACCTCGAGCCCTGCTGCAGCTGGCCTGGGAGTGGCCAAACACCACATGTGTCCCACTGCTGAGGTGAGCCTTGCTCCCTGCCCACCCAGCATTGGGGTACACATGGCGTTGCACCACTCCCGGGGCAGTTATGGTGGGGCTCAGGGCTCAAAGCACAGAGTGCAGCAGCTGCCTACACACTGTGCACAGATTGGGACAGCATGTGCCCCCCAGGCCTCCACCAGGGTGTACACAGTGGCAGGAGACCCTTGTGCCCCTAGATGAGCCACCAAGGCTCTGATCCTCCCACCATCTGGCTTCACCAAGGCCCCACTCACCTCAGCCCCTGCTCTATTATATTAGATTTTTTTTTAAAGCATCTTAACAAAAAAAAGTTAAAAAATATAATTAAATGAAAAATCTGATTTAAATGAAAAAAATATATATTTTTTTTAATTAAAAAAAAAATCATTGACTTTTATCCACCCTGCTTTCAGCAGAGTCCTGGGAGCTGCACGTGGCAGCACAGAGTGGGAAGGCAACCAGCTCTATTGCGTGGGGCTTCTCCCCAGTGGCGCACAAGTCCCAGGAGCTGCATGTGAGCCACAGGGAGTCCCGTGCACCAGAACTGGGCCAACTTAGGCTACGTGCTCCCACCAGCCCAAGCTCTGTGCTCCAGCTCAGCTGCAGTTTTCCTCCCCATTTGCACCTGCTTCTCTACCTGCTGCTGGGAATACTGCAGCAGGGCCAGGAGGAGGATCTATTGGAGGCTGGGGGAGCCAAGCAGTTCCTTGGGCTGCTGCAGCAGAGGCAGCAGCAGCTCTGTTCAAAACCTGTGTTCCAGCCAGGGCCAGGACCCTCCTACACAAAGGTGGGAGTGAAGCCTGCTGCCCTGGCAAGAGTGGGTGGGGCTCTGCTGACTGGGCCAGATGCGATCAATTGGTGGGCTCCCACACACAAGCCAGATTAAATCATTTGGTGGGCCAGATCTGGCCCATGGCCTCTATTTTGCCTGCCCCTGTGTTAGATACAGGAATGACATTTTTAAATGCCTGTATTTACGGTAGCACCTAGAAGTCTAAACTAAGATCAAGGTTTCTGCACCAGGCATTGTATAGACAACCTAAACTACCAAAACAAAGAATAGCAAAAAGGAACCATTACTTTTCCCATAACACAGCTAGGGAACAGAAGCCCAGAAAGAGATGAAGTGACTTCCCTACAGTCACTCAGAGAGTCTGTAGCAGAGTCACACACTGAACCCAGGTCTCCTGACCCCCACCTACTCCACCCCCTAACACACACACACCCTTCCTCTCAGAATGACATCTAAGTTTAAAAGCACACTTAAATGAGATTTTGCCCCTTAACACAGGTGTTTAAGGCTTGTTACTGATATGTTCTAAATTCAGAGCCTTTGTTTGTGCTATAATATAAGAAAGATCACTTGGTGCAGGTAAATGAGGCACACCCTCATAGACAGAAGCAGCCCCTCTCTATCAGGAGCTTGCAAGAAAAGAACACTGAAAAAGCATCTTGCTTACCATCCCCTTCATCCACAACAGCTTGAATAACCACAGGGAACACACCACGATCCAAGTCAAAATTCAGCTGAGGGGAAAAGAGAAGAGGAGTTAGACAATTAGAGGAAAGGTCCATATTATAATAGTCTATGAAAGATTTAAATTAAGGTTCATGTTTGGAAGCTGACTTCAGAGAGCAGTAACAGAGAACTTTGACTCCTGAAAGCTGTTGCCAAAACTTGCTATTTGGTGGCTCAGTGCCACACTGTTTTAGGAGACAGGTTTCCACATTAGAGAGGAGACATTTTAGTGGGGCAGTAAAGGTGAGAAATTCCCTTGCTGTGAGCATTAGCTGTACTTGTGCAGATGAAATCCTTCGTTCTCCTGAGGTAATAATCCTTGTTTTCAATGAACATTATAACTTCATAGAAAATGGGGAAAGCTTAAAATTCAGGCCCTCTTTTCAGGGGAGACTGAACAAACTGAATGCAGTCTACATATTAAAGATATGATGATTAAGCCAGAAACAGCATACTTCTTCTATATCTTTAATATGTAGGCTGCATTCAGTTTGTTTAGTCTCCTTTGAAAAGAGGGCCTGCATTTTAAGCTTTCCCCATTTCCTATGAAGTTATAATGTTCATTGAAAACAAGGATTAATATCATGATTAAGCCAGAAACTCAGTATACTAAAGGACCACATCAATGTATTGTTACTTCCCATCCACTCACATATACAAAGCTACTACTGTGCGATTTGCAACAGAACAACATTTCTAGAAAATCACTACTGCCATTAGTTTTGCCCTGGAATATTATAACTTCCCTAACTGCAGTGCTAAAGATTGTTTCCCATTATTTACGTAACTGCAGTTCTAGTAACAGTCTACAGGCAGCCCTTGGACTTACAACACAATTGGTTCCTGAAAACCAGGAAGTCTTAAGTTGAAACATCATAACTTGGAACCAATTTTCTCATAAGAAACAATGTTATAAATGGGGGATTGGATCCCGAACCAAGGCCTGATACCCCATTTTCACCAAAAATACTCATCTACAATAGACAGAGTACAAAATTCTGGGGTAATATAGCTACATTAATGTATTTATATCGTAAATAGCAATCATATTGATTTGGAAGGACTTCTTTGAGGTGACTTTGCTAGACTTTTTGAAAGGCTCTTGGTTGAACTTTGTGGAGGGTTCTTGCCTGGACTCTTCTCAGGAGTCCTGGCTGCAAGTTTTTCTGGAGTCTTGTCTGCTTTCTTAAAGAAAGTGTCCAAGCAAGTTTGGATAGATGTTCTCCAGGGAAATGAGCGACACAGTGAACTTGTTTGCTGGCATGGTGTTGCATCAGATCAAGCACTGTGAAGTTTAAACTGACATCATAAAGTTGAAACAGAGCATCAATTTATAAAGGTTGTAACGGCAAAACATTGTAACTCGATACGTTGTAAGTCAAGGACTGCCTGTTTTGCATTTTAAAGCATGTTCTTTTACATGTCAATTAGAAATTGTCTATGCCACAAGACACACCAACACGTTACATGAAGTCCTTGAAGTTGGAGGAGCATAAAGAATATAGGTAGAACTGCAAGCTGGCATAAAAATTCTCCAGTAATTCAAAGTCACCCTGAAACACCTAGCACCAATTTTCATCTCTTAGCATTCTGTAGGCAGCAGGTCAGGAACATGAATTTCAAAATAACGCCTGAGAATAACAATTTAAAATTTCACTGAAGGGTGAGTAAAATGGGCCCAATTTTTTCCTAAGCCTACACTTTTTACAACATTTTAAAACCATCCATACGCTTATACATTACAGAATATAGATCCTTCATGTTTTGGCATCTGCCAGGAGAGGAAACAGCTCAGAATTTAATTTCTGCAGTCTTCTTAAACAATTCTAATTGTGCCACTGCCTCAAGGGTGTGCGCCACAAGGTGGCAAGAACAGAATAGTCTGTTTCTGAACCCTAATTTAATTTGAAGGCAGATTTGAGAAACCAGCCACGTTCTTTCTTTTGGACTCCTAATGAGCAAGAACACTTAAACAATGCAATGTTTAGAAGGGCACCCTGAAGGACTACAGACTTAGTGCAATCTTAAAAAAAGTATCCTGTCTAGATCAACCAGAAATGAACCCTCCAAGACTTGACCTGCCTTCTCACTGAATTTTTACAACTGACATTTTATCAACTGATAAATCAATTTCACACACTTCCAAAGAGACAAGGATTCTTTCAACAGATGCACAATGGATCTGTTAGCTACATCAGCGAGGCTCACTGATGTCAGGGAAAGAGTTTTGTACAGCAGAACTTCCACCTGGCAGGGCCATGAGGAGAGATCTGCCCATGATCTCACAGATTCCCCAGTCCATCCATCATTAGTGTTCTGAGAAGACAGAAGGGAAGTCTAACTACAAACACCTGCAGCTATGTGGGGGTGGGGGGGAGGGGAAGGATACACAATTAGCAGCTAAGAAAGCTCCTGAAGCAACATTCTCAGTCAACAGAAAAAGGATATTTCTAAGGAAAACAAACAAGAAAAGAAAATTCCTTGTAAATTTACCTTTAGATGTCATTTAAAAAGTAGATGACTGTTTTCTTTGTAGTGCACATTTAAGCCATCAGGCCAGCTGCACATTCTAGGCAAGAAGACTCTACCCATGTACACCCCACATATAGGCAATTTGAATTTACTGAGCGACTTTGCCTCCAAAAAGAAGGGTGAAAGGGCCGTTACAGGCACTATGCTCTTTCAAAAGCCACCTCCAGCAGCTGACTGCTATTAGCTGCCTCATTATTACAGCTGTTTATTGTGTAAGACGAGGAAGTGAGCCTTTGGGTCTCCCTGACTAATGAAAAGCAGTTTTATGCATGAGTGTACACACACACACACACACTGCACATGTGTGCATACGCATGCACGCACACACTTTGAACTTTAGGAATGGAAATGTTCCAAGGTAGTGAGCTAACATGAAAGCTAGGAGGAGAGGGGTCTGTTGATTCAGATTAAAAGGCCTGAAAATAATACATAATACAGGCTGGGGAAAGATTTTGACAGGTTCATGAGCTCTGATTAACCCACAGCATTAAGTTAAACAAGCAGCTATTTTTTACTAGAGGTTAAAAGTAGATTTGAACTGCTCTCCTAACCCACCTCAACTGCAAACCTTGCAATTCGAAGACCTCTAATTTCATGGGAATTAAACCATCTGTACAGTACCACAAGACTGTATCTCTTTAAAGATCATTTCAGACAGAAGAACGCTGCATGCTATAAGCTCTATCATAGGGATTCTTATCTCTTCTTTTCCAGAACTGGCTGACATGGCATGCAGCGTCACAAAAGGCTTTCTAGCCTGTCACATGCTGGTCTTCAGAGAAGGTTGACAAAGGAAGGCGATGTCACTTTCTTTAACTGTATTCTACTAACTCCAACCAGATACACATTGATTTAAGATGGACCTTTACACTACCCTAGAACAATGAACTCTGTGAAATACAGTAAAAGTGAGAGTAAACAATGTTCTGTTATGGTCGGGCATATCAGTCTTAGCTTACACAGTAGCACTCACCTGGCTGCAATTTGGGGATTGTTTAAATTGTTAGGCACTGCAGTAAATTTGTTCAAGGAAACTATAGACAAATGCATGCATTATAGAAAGGAAAACACCTACAGGACACACTCTACACTCCATACTCAAGAAAACAATTCAATAATACAATAGTAACTATGAGATCAATAAGAAGTGGGTCTGCCCAATACACACAAGTTTGGCCTCATTTTTAAATAATTTCACAGATTAACAAGAAACCAATGAAGCACTAAAATTATGAAACTGCTGTATACCTACATTCTGCCAATTACAAAATGCGTGGGGCAGAAACTGCTCTTTCTTCTCAGACATTTAAGAAGGGATCATATATGTTTCAATCTTTACAAAAAAAACCTCACTGTGTTAGTTGAGCTGATCCTTCCCATAGTCATTTATGAGTAGCCTGGCTTAGATCTACAATATCTACACAAAATACTTAAAAAACTTGTGGAAGGGGATGTCAACATTCTGATCTGGGATCTCATACAAGATATTTAATCCATTCCTCAGAACACCATGGAATTACAAAACCTCCAATTCCATTTTATTTTTAACATAATTATGTCTAAGTTTTGAGGTGAGCTAAATACTGAGAAACTACTGCAACATGGTTGTTCAACTTCTAAGCTGCAGGTGTAACCCCCACAATTGACATGTGTTAAATGGTCTCATGAGTGCCTGCTGCACAGGATGAGAGGCTGTTAAAGCTCAACTATACAACCCAGCTCTTTAGGTTGTAGTGATGCATGCTGGCAACTCTGGAGGTCCTCAGCTCATGCCCTGATGTGAGCCAACAGGGTGGCTGCCACAGTTCTAAACCTTCAGCGCAAAATCTCTAGCAGAGGAAGTGAGTAAATTAAACCAAATTTAATTGTCAAACATGGATCAAAGGGGCTTCATCACAGTTGCTATATTCCTTCTCAGTCTCCGTTTATTAAAAGCTTCAAACCTCCGTTCACAGAATTCCAAGTGTGTCGATCCAAAAGTGCCACAAAACCCATAAACTTTATTAAAAATTCAGGTTCTGCCTGATGCAGTCTGTCAGACCTGGCATCCATAGTTCTCACTCAAAGAATGCAACTCCAGCAGGGCATTTCAAAGTCATTAGAAAACAATGAATAAATAAATGGGATCCGTTGTTCAACATTAACAAGTATTGATTCCAGAGTAACTTTGCCAAGATAACCTGGCATGTCCAATAGAGAGCTACAAAGATGCAGCACTGGGATTTCATCAACTGCCTGGCAGACAGTCCATCATAGAAGAGCACTTTTAGAAAGGCACTTAATGAGGGAGCTCACAGCACTGCAGCAAGATAAAGGGAATCAGTAGGAGTGTGCAAAACAGGATGTATTTGATTTGGATTTGGCCCGAATAGGGGGACAGTGATTCAATTCGTTGATCCAGATCACTGTCCTGATCTGATTCGGCCGAATCTGAAGTCGATGCCAATACAGAGAATTGGCAATTCGGCCACAGACACAGCCTTAAATGTTTTTTCTACATACCTCGAGGTACCAGGTGCAGCTCATAAACGCTGTGATGATGGGGCGGATGAAGCGTCCCCCAGGAGCATGAAAGTACTTCCGGTCCACTTCTGAGTGCATGGGGGACTGCCTGCACTCCCCCCAGCCCTGCGATCTGCCACGAGGGGACCACCCAGACCCAGGAGGCACTAGTGGCCGAGCGGGAGGGCAGGAGAGGGTCCCCTGCATGCTCTTTAGAGGACCCAGAAGTGAACTGGAAGTGCTTCTGGTCCACTTCCGGGTCCACCACTGAGCATGCCAGGGACCCCCTCACGCTCCTATGGGATGCTCCATCCACCCCAGCATCTCAGCATTCACGAACTGGCTGGTACCTTGAGGTATACAGAAAACACATTTAAAGCTGTCTATGTCAGAATCATCGAATCTCTCCGAATCAATTCAGAGGGGTCTGATTCAATTAGGAGAGATTAAAGGGTCTCCTGATTTGATTTGGATTCAGAGATTCGGCTGCCAAATCGGACCAAATCTCCACCAAATTGAATCAACAACCAAAGCTTTGCACAGGCCTAGGAATCAGCACAGTTAGAGAACACAGATGAAGCAAGATGCCTGTTTCGAACTCAAGCCAACCAAATAAATAGATCCAATAAATGGGGGAAGGGTAGGAACAGGGAAATAACACAATAGGCTTCCTAAAAAGGACATTAAGTAAGAGAAGGAAGACTGAGCAGCACAAGAAGCAGAAGCTGTTCGTATCCCAGAGGCCAGTGTGAAAATAGCTCCAGAAGCAAGAACTGGAGGAGGAAATTGAACAGAAAGGAATTAAAGAGTAAGAAAAGAGCGGAGAAGGAAATGATGGCAGAGATGTAGGCACTTATCGCATAGAAGGTGAGGACTAGCAAAGTAAACTTCATGTGTAAGAGGAAGGAAGCAAAGAATGAAAGTGGCTCATAGCCAGAAGACAGGAAGCTCTCCAGTAAAAGGAGGCACTTTGGGCATGCCAGATACCAAAATATATTGGCTATTAATAAAATAACACTGAAATCAAGGCTTACACAGTCAGATGGACAGCCTCCATTTGGGAACTGGCAGCCTGGAATCAAGTTTATTTTTGCAGACAGATACTCCCCAAACATGGGGTGAGGACAAAACTGATGACTATTAACTTAAACACAGCAAACATCATTCTCTAGAACTTGACTACTCTTGTCTCAGTGGTCCATGGACCTTGCTGCCATTGGAGAAAGAAGTTGTTACTAAAGGACACTGGTCCCTTGCTAAGAGGGACAAAGCTTTCAGGGCACAGATTTTATTGCAATGGACACAATGCAAATGGAGATCCAGGTTTTTCCACCTTCCTCTTACACCTGTTTGTGAAAAAGTAAAATTATTAGATGCTTATCTTTCCAGTTAGAGTGAGGAAGACCCCTATAGAACCTGGGGTGAAAAGACTTCCCCTTGTCACTTTGTGACCTGCAAGTACCCCGATCCTATCCTATCATTTCAGCATAATACCTGGCCTACAAGATAGGAGAAAACAGCTCAAATGCATCTGCTCTACAGCATAAGAAGGCTTCAAAATTACATTGCTACAGCAGAAGTACTGGCCAAAATGAGCCAGCAAGCACTAGGCTGGCACCACAAAACCAAAGGCATAGTTGCTTAATAAGAGTACACTTATTCACCACACAATTTAGTATTCACCCCACAATTTAGTAATTGTGGACGATACTAAATTGTGGGGTGAAGTACACACTCCAGAGGGTAGGGAACAATTGCAGACAGACCTGGACAGGTTAGAAAAGTGGGCAGTACACAATAGGAAGCAGTACAACAAGGACGAGTACAGAGTGCTGCACCTAGGGCGCAAAAATATCCAGCGCACCTACTGGCTGGGAAGTGACTCTCTCAGCAGCACAGAAGAGGAAAGGGATCTCAGAGTCATAGTGGACTCCAAGATGAACCTGAGTCGTCAGTGTGATGAAATCATCAGCAAAGCTAACCGCACTTTATCATGCATCAGTACATGCATGACAAATAGATCCAAGGAGGTGATACTTCCCCTCTATGTGGCACTGGTCAGACCGCATTTGGAGTACTGCGTCCAGTTTTGGGCGCCGTACTTCAAGAAGAATGTTGATAGACTTGAGAGGGTCCAGTGGAGGGCTACTCGTATGCTTAGGGGCTTACAGGACAAGCCCTAAGGGAGAGACAGGGACCTAGACCTCTTCAGCCTCCTCAGGAGAAGGCTGAGAGGTGATCTTGTGGCTGCCTACAAATTCATTAGGGGGACACAGCTAGGGATCTGAGATGCTCTGTTCACCAGGGTGCCTCTTGGGGTAACAAGGAACAATGATCACAAACTGATAAAGAGCAGATTTAGGCTACATTATCAGGAAAAACTTCTTCACGGTAAGGGTGGCCAAAATTTGGAATGGGCTTCCAAGGGAGGTGGTACTCTCCCCTACCTTGGGGGTCTTTAAGAGAAGGCTGGAGAAGCAACTGGCTGGGGTCATCCAACCCCAGCACTCTTTCCTGCCTAGGCAGGGCGTCAGATTCAATGATCTGTTGAGGTTCCTTCTGACCCTAGCATCTATGAATCTATGAGTAATGTTTAAGTGATGTTATAGCCATGATGGCCCAGGAAATATGAGAGGGGCAAGGATTTCTGTGGATGATATCTTTTACTGGACCAGCTGCATGGCTGGGATGGATTTAGACAAGCTTCTGTGATATGCTCGTTTGCTAACTGTGAGAATTTATCTTCTATTCCATGGCCCTGCAAACCAGTTTTAATCTTCTTCTGTCTCAGCTTTTCCCTCAGACTTGAAGAATGCATTACATTTGAAATTTTATCCCAACTACCTATAAAAGATATCACCCACAGAAATCCTTGCCTCTTGCATTAATCAGAGTAATTTATACTAATTAGTCATGTCAAAGTGCAGTTCATATGAGTCTTGCAAAATCCTCTATGTTTAGACATTTGCAATTAGGTCAGATATATTTCCCCAAGGATCCATAAGGAAAGCAGCACAGAATTCATGCAAGAATTAATGAACGACGCCAGGGACTAGACACGAGACATGTAATTTTGACCATCTTTAGGAGACTCCAATACTGCCTAGAAAGGACTAAAAGTTGTTGCAATCTAAAAGCAGCTGCTCAGTGAACCAAATGAAACTTTGCTCTGCTTGCTGCTGACAGGGGACACCTTATGTATCACCATCAAAGGGGGCAAGGACAGTTTGCTACAGACACTGATACCTTTTCATTTCACTTGGCCCTTTCAAATCAGGACAAATCCCAGTGGTGGGAAAGAGCACAGCTGCAAGAGGATTACATTGATCATTTGTGGATGGATATCTGACGGCTTCAGTTACCAGCCCTGTCACTGATGCTGAATTGATAATCACTGCATTTGCTTTAACCTCCAGAAATAATTTATGCATACCTGCTATAGTCACTTGAGTCTCTGAACACCACAGGAAAGGCACAATTCTGGAAAGAGGTCACAGCTGCTTCACAGATCCAAAAGCTTTTTAAAAAGGAAGAACTTTCAGCACACGTTGAAAAGCACCAGAAACAATTTTGGACACATCCTCATGTGCCAGTGCCATGCGTACACTGTGGCAGGCCCAGGAGGCAGTGCTACTACACTGAACCACCCACCTCATTGTGCTTGACTAAAACCCTGCTTCAGGTATCTCCCCTGGGACACCTATGTTCAGCAGACCCCCTTCCCAGAGAGTACACAGACCCTGCAGACCTTGGGGTGCTTTGCCTACTGATAGTATTTTTGTGCGCTTCTTACAGCCTGGAGCCACCCAGAATGTTTTCAGGTAATTATCAACCAAACTCTGTTAGGAGCAAAAAGGCCTGTCCCTCCTCTCAAGCATTCACAGCTAAGTGTGCTATAACAGTTAGCTTTTATTAATCTGAGAAAGGGAGAATGGGGAAGGAGTACAATATAGCGTAGCAGAAAGCCCCCTTCATACCACTTCCCTTCTGGACATTGATATAACAGAAGCCCCTTCTTGCCTACACTCTCCCTCTCTCTTTTTGTGCATTTCTTTTTCCTTTTAAGTATTGGCAGAGACCTAGCACACTCATTGCATGGTGTGGCAAGGCTCAGAACAAGCCAGAAAGTTGAAGTGGCTTTTTGTAGAAGAAAACTACACTTTACATCCACCTACATATCAATTAAGCTCAGTGTCACTAAAGAAAACAGAACTCAAATAGCTGGTTTAAAGCAAGGCTTGTAAATACAAGAAAAGACAAGGTACATTGAAAACATGACTGTAAATATATCCTGGTGAACACATTCCCCCTATTTCCCAAAGCAAACTTCCCATATCTGTCCAAAGTTTATGTGAAACCAGTCTACTGCATCTAACCTAATTCACTTACTGTCCCCAGTGATTAATCCTTACCACCTCACAGTGCATTTTTATATTTCATCTGTCTCGTGTTGACCCTGGCATTCAGTATTTTATATTTTATACCTTTTAATTTTTAACAACTGTATTTTTCTTTAAAGTAAAGTCATACCTTGTATTACTAGAACTATTATTGTAATAATGCATTGGAATTGAAATCACTGGAATTGTATTGCTGTATTGGGCTGGTCCCCCTTGAATGAATGTGAGTATGTATGATGAATCAGTAAATAACTGAAGACAATGCAAAAGTCTCTGGCTGTTAATTGATAATAACCTAGCCAGAGAAACTTAGCATTACAAAACTCTACTCTACAAGCCGTTTTAGGCTAATCAAGCCAAGGAAATGATTCCTGGAACTAAGCACCCACCCTATTGACTATTCCTGTAACCCATAGCAATACAGGCATTATATCAATAAAACAAGGGTAGCCTCCCCAAACTTCAGGTACCAGCAGGCAGACACCCTGGTGACTAACAGCTGCCATGCATGACTCAAGACCCACGTGGGATAACAACCTCCAGACTGGGTAGCCAAGATGCTGCTGGGGGATCACACAAGTCTGCCAGAAGAGATAAAAGGCAGTGATGCACAACTCTGTGGCACTCTCTCATCCAGCACCTGACATATCGAGACAGAAGGACAAGCAGGCAACCTACTGCTGGAGAAGACTGCCTTGAAGAAAGCTGACCATCGACATCAGACTCCTAGGCCTCCGGTAGGTAGATATACTGATACCAGTGCTCTCACAATCACTACAGCAGCTACTATACACTATACTACATGGGTTTAAAATGACATGAGTTTGCGTGAGTGAGTGAATGAGGGTACGCACACTAAGGTGACCAGTACCCCTCATAGCTCAAAGTTTGCATTTATGATTTTATTGGTAATTTCACATCCCATGCACTAAATCAAAATTTATTATGATCCTGTGAGTTAGTCCTTTATAGCCAACAATGGAAGAGTATTAGCAAAACAGAATGGGCTTGTTGGCCCTTTTAACATGCGGCTAATATGCATAACCCTAATTTACTAGCTAAATTCCCAGTAAGCTACTTACATATACATCCAGAAGATTTTGGAGGCCCATGTTTCCAAAAATGCCTCCCCAGAGGAAGCAGCCCAGACCAGGTGACCTCACCCTTGAATACCATTTCTGACCTCATTACCCGGCTCCACCCAGAAGCAGGCATTATTTGAACCCAGCTGAGGCAGACCAATTCTTTTAAAAAAGTCATCAACATCCCCAGGTGGAGTGCCCAGGGTTGCACAGGTTGTTTGGTGGGAAACTCAGGAAAAAGTAAGAGTGAGCTCCCCGCTTCCTATGGAATTTTTACAACCCAGTCACTTAGCTTCACCAGGTGTCACATGGCCCTTGATGGTTTGACAAAACTCAGTAAGTGGCCCTCTGTCTGAAAATTGCCCACCCCTGATTTAGAGCCACAGAAAAACATGAAACCCCCTAGTCATGTTTAAAGGAATATTCACCTGCACTATTTTAAGGTAGAGTCAGAGGGATGATATAGCCATAACAGTCCAGGAAAATGACAGAGGCAAGGATTTTCTCAGACCTGAGGAAACATACTTGGTACCCAGTATCCCTCCCAACTATACAGTTGGTCCAATAAAAGACATCACCCACAAAAATCTTTGCCTTGCACTATTTATGTAATTTCAAAGGTACTCTGTCAATGGGTTGTTAATATTCAGTGATAAGAAACGTGATATTTTAAACTAAGAAACCACCATGGATTAACTACTGACAGGTACTGAAAAAAATGCAAATAAAATGAAAGAACAGGACTATGATTACAATCTAAAGGCTGCCTAGGAACTGACTGGGTTCACAATCCTACTCCACAATGAGGTGTAACATAATTCTGAAATTCATTAGTGGGCACAAGGTACAAGTAGAAAGATACGACATTTTTGAAGTCTTACCTAGGATTTATGGGACAGAACAATAATGACTAAGCAGGAAGAATGGAGAAACTGAACACACACAAAGTGCTTTCAAATGCACAGAAAGCTGGGAAAATAAATATTTTTCTTCACCTGTCATTTAGGTGTAGTTTAGCAGCAGTATTAACTATTTAATCGCACGGAAATATGTTTTTGGTGTTAAAACAGCCCTTTACAATTTGCAGCTGATGGCATTTAACAGAAACCCTTTCATTTTTATGTCATAATATTATGCTACATCACCATCAGGCAAAGAGAAGCTTGCTTAGACCATAGGTAAAAACTCACAGTACAGGGCAGTCAAGGCCAACTTAGCTTCAGTTACTGTGAACCCAGATGCTTTGAAACCCTTGAATGAGTGTGGACAACTGTTCTACCTTCAGCTATCTTTTCAGCATCTTAAAAAATATGTGTACAGATTCATGCGTACCCTGCAATATCCTATTGTTTCAGCAAGCAAAATGAATAGTAGGCCTATCTGTGATGCACAAATAGGATATCCTAAGATGCATACTACTAATATGCAGATCTGAAGACAAGTAGGAATTGCAAAACTTTCCTGAAGATAAATGTCACTTTTTAAAACGATGTCAAATTTAATCCTGCGTAGAAGATTCTTACTATTCCTTTGATGAAGACTTAGGTAATATACATCTATAAATATTTCTAAACTAGAAAATGTCTGTTCAAAAAGAAACTTAAATACCAATTATGTTGTTTAATAGGTCTGCTACTTAAATCAGACACCTATCTTTCAGCAAACTCTAAAACCCAACACACACATAGGCTACCAGCACCTCTCTAAAAGGGAGTTTATGTTTCTAACCTCCTAAACAACTCTGTGATCATTTGGAACAGCATCATAGCTACACCGAGTGAAAAACAAGCTGCTTCCTTTGGAAATGGCACCAACGCTTTTGACTTGAAGCTCCAATGGTCAGAACAAGGGCAGGCAATTATTTTGGGCAGGGGGCAGCTTACCCAGTTTTGGCAAGTTGTTGAGGGCTGCATGGGTAGCCATGCCCCTTGACAGGTGCCCTGCCCCCTGGTCACTGTCTTGGGACCAATGTCCCAGTGCCAGCACCAGTGGGGCCCAAAGTGGGGCACAGGCTGGCAAAGGTTTGTGGAGCCAGGCTGAGCTGCACCAGCAGGGAGAGGGGGGAGCTGGCCCAGCTCCACAGAGCCCTGCTGGCCAGGACCCTGTACTCCTGCCGCCCTGCTCTGGGCCCTCCTGGCTGCCTGCCCACTCACTCCCAGTGCCCCCCAGCCCTGTGGTACAGGCAGGGGGCAATGTGCAGCCCCAACCCCGCACTCACTGGCAGGGAAAGAGCCAGTGCTGAGCACAGGGAAAAGTGGTCCTTCCCCTGCCCCATGGCCACCACTCCCTGCTGCAACCGCTCACAACCCACATGGGGCTGTCCTGAGCAGGCACAGGCAGCCCCATGAGGGCTGCGAGTGGCTGTAGTGCAGGGCACCGGCCACAGGGCAGGGGAGGGGCCACTTTCCCCACACAGCACCAACTTGTAACCCACCCCCGCAGACAGCCTGCGCCCCGTGCCAGCTCTAGGCTCACCCATCAGAGCTGTGCGCGGTGGGCGCAGCTGCTCAGCGCAGAGGAAAGCAGCCCCCCTGCTTGCCGCACCAGACAGTGTTTGCTCCTGCTGCCCACCAGCAGCTCACGTACTGGGCAACCCAGAGGCAGTGGTGGCAAACGCTGCCCAGCACCGGGAAAAGCAGCCCCTTGGCCACCCTGT
>NW_017728923.1:6767709-6826897 GCF_001723895.1 Crocodylus porosus | reverse complement strand
TGCTCAGCGCAGAGGAAAGCAGCCCCCCTGCTTGCGCCCCCCTGCATTCCTCACTCGGCAGTGTTAGCTGCAGCTCACGTCCTGGGCAACCCAGAGGCAGTGGTGGCAAACGCTGCCCAACACGGCAAGGGGGGGGGGGGGGCCTGCAGCTGCTGCCGCCATGCGTAACCCTAATGAGCGAGCCCAGAGCCAGTGCAGGTCCCAGGCTGGCAGCGGGGGTGGATTACAAACTGGTGCTGAGCACCGGGAAAAGCAGCCCCTTGGCCACCCTGTGGCCAACGCCCTACACTGCAGCTGCTTGCAGCCCATGTGGGGCTGCCTGTCTGCTCAGGATAGCCTTGCGCAGGTTGCGAGCAGCTGCAGCAGGGAGCACCAGCCATGGGGCGAGGGAAGGGCCGCTTTTCCCCACCCTCAGCTTTTCCCCGGGCTCCTCCCCTGTCCTTCCTTCCACACTTACCTGAGTTTCCAGCGCAGTGCAGCCACATGGTCCCAGGCCAGAAGACCCTTCTGGAGCAGCAGGGTGGGGCCGGGCAGGCCCTGCTGTTGCAGGAACCTGCCAGGGCTTCCCCGGGTCCTACTGCCCCTGACTCCTGTCATTTTTGACAGCAACCAAGAGCTGATAAATATTAATTTTCTAAATTTTTTTAGGGGCCCTGTGGGCCAGACAGAATGGCCTTGCAGGCTGGATCCAGCCTACAGGCTGTATTTTGCCCACCCATGGGTCAGAAGGTCACCTGGCCAGCAAGGCCTAACACCACTCAATTCAGGGCCCAACACAAATTTGTCCTCTCACATCAATACAACAACACCCTATTTTTTGTTTTCCTTACCTTATCTACCAAATTGCTTTGACTGTTTCACACCCACTCTTCCCAGTGCCCTCCAAACCCACACTGACAAACATGTTATGGCAGCTGTAACTGGTAATTTTTCTAGCTATAAAACTCAGAGAAACTAAACAAATATTATCCATTGCTTCTAGAACAATAAGGTTTTGGAGAGGAGAGTCTAAGGAGAGATTTACCTCATCATCCTTCCAGTCTGAGAAATCGATCTTGAAGGAAGGCAGGGAGAATTGCTGGCTCACCCCTCTCTTGTAATGAACTGTCTCAGACTGCAGAGAAGGATTCTTTGTGCTGTATCTGAAGAGGGGGAAAAAAATACTCATTGAAACAAATTATTGCTCTGTGCTGGGCTCTAAGTCATTCACGCCTGTCTGCCTTCAAGAAATCACAAATGGCAACTCTAAGAGGCAAAGCTGGTGGGGGCTCACAGCCATTCACTTTGGAGACAAAAGGGAATGGAAAAGGTCAAAGCAAGAAGGTAGAAATTCAGGGAAAAGAGGGATAGCCAGCCCAGAAACACATCCTTGATCTTCAGTAGGGTTTGATGGGGTCTATACTGTACTGGCTGGAAATATGAGTGGTCAAGAAGCACCGTGTGACACAACAAACAAGGGACTTCAGTTAAGCAAAGGCTGACTCCACAGATCAGAAGTGCAGGCACAATGGTGGTCCAACAGGGTCACGTTTCAGTTTCTTCAGCAAGGAAGCCTGGTTCCTCCCCACACATACACAGTTGAAAACATGAGCAGTGATCCAACACATTTTCAAAACAACCACTTACTTACCAGGTGACCTACTCCTCCCACCCTGGGAATGCCATTTAGTGATCTAATGGATTCACAGAGCAAATTCTAGAACCAGAAGACAGCTTGGCAAAAAAGAATGATATTTGACATCCCCTCCCCCTACCACTCTGCTCTCCACAGCTCACAAATGCTTCCTCCATTCTAAAAAACACAGCACTGCTGATCTGAGAACAGCATGGCTGCACCCATGAATGGCTGGTGCCTGCCGAGACTGGGGAGGCACCATGGTGGTGTTGGCAGCGCTGAGCAGCAAGTGGGAACCGCCTACAGCCACCACGACGGTGTCAGCAGGGGGGAGGGGTGCATCACCTAAACAAAGTTATAGTTCCTCCATTGTACAAAGTCTCAGTGCTGATACCATGTCACCAATAGGAAGAATAGGGCCAGACTTCTTTGAGGACAAAAAGGCTACCAGTCCAGTTCTTCTGCTCTAGTAACAAGCTGGCCCAGATGAAAAGTTCCAGTATGACATTAATCATCAAGAGATGTTCCTACCTGTTGCCACTTAAACAGTGTGTGTACAGTCTATGAGGAGTATTAGGAATTACAGAGAAAACAACATTTTTTATCCAAGATGTGTAAAATCTACTACAAATTTAGCAACCCTGCACACAATAACTGAGGACAGGGTGGACCCACGGGCCACAGCAAGTTTTGGTGAGCTGTCATGGGCCAGGTGAGCAACACCCCTCCACCCCCCCATTCAACAGCTCACCAAAACTCCCTATGTGACACACACTCAGCTGGGTGGCTGGGATGGCACTGCAGGCAGGTGGGGATCGGGGCAGGCAGGGCTGGGATTGCAGGGTGGTCTACAGTGCAGGGCCAGGGCAGAATCATGATCTGCTACCCACACACCCCTACAATGGCCGCTGTTTAAGCAGGCAGGGGTGTGCAAGCAGCAAATCGTGGCTCTGCTCTGAGCCACAATCCCACACCATCCAGCAATCCAAGGGTCTCCATGGAGACCGGCCAGGATCTACACAGCCACGGCGCGTGGCCAGGCAGATGGGATGGGGCCACAGGCAAACAGGAAGCTGCATATAGGGCTGGGATCTTAGGGCGGTGACAGCACAGGGCTGGGGCCCAGGGCAGCACTACATTCCACTCCTTGCACACTCCTGTGATCTGCAGAACCCATGGCTGTCATAGGGCCAAGCAGGCTGGAGATCACAGCTCAGCCCCGCACTGTCACTGCCCTGCGATTGCAGCCTCACCTGCCCATCCCACTCCCAAACACCGCTCCACTCTCGCCCGCAGCTCCATCCTATCTGCCTAGCCATGCGCTCTGCCCACATAGGTCACACCCCCAGCACTGGGTGCAGGACATTTGGACTGGGGTGCCCAGGCAGCAGGGTTAAGTCAGTCATGACTGCAGCAGCTGGAAGGAGCCACTGTCACCAGGGCTGCTGGGAAGCGAGACCAGCTGTCATGCCGTCCTAGTCCCGCTGTGCACACAGGGGTGGCAGAACCAGCCACACACGCCACAACATGGGCTGGGTGGGACTGAGGGACCTACCATATGCCAGGCAAAATCCCACAGCAGGCCAGATTCAGCTCACAGGCCGTATTTTGCCCACTGCTGACCTAGGAACTATGGTACAGCTCTGCTAAAGCCAGGGTTGTCCAACTGGTGGTCCATGGACCACATGCAGCCTGCAAGGGGTTGGTTAAATTGCAGCCCATGGGCTCCCATCCAGCTGCCAATCCTCCCACTGTTCCAGCTGCAGAAGCCTCTTGCTCCTCCTTCCCTGCCCCAGGGGGCAGGGCAAGGTGGTACAGGCCAAGGCTCAGGGAGCCTGTAGCCTAGGACACCTGAAAGGTGTGATGTATTAAAGAAGCCCACAAAAGATAAACCAAGGGTGTGGCAGAACTCCCATACACACAGGGGAGGGAGTTAAGGGGGAAGAGATCCTGGGGATGTGGTGGATGGATGCCCAGGCATGGGGGGGGAAGGGGGAAATGCCCAGACACGTGGTGCATTGGTGGACACAGAGCAGTGGGAGTGTGGAAGCTCGGAGCAAGCAGCTTCTTGCGCCCCCCACTGTGCCCTGCCGCACTGGGTTCCAACGCTGGTTTGCAGAAGCGGCAAGGGCAGCACAGTGGGGAGCACTGCCGGTATGTGTTGCCTCCCCAGAGCCCGGGGCTGGGACCGGGGCAGAGAGGCAGCAGACGTTTGCAGCTGGCCCAGGTTCTGGGTAGCTGCTGACAGCTACAGAGCCCAGGCTGCAGGGCAGGGTTGTTGGGTGGCAGACAAGGGGCAGCAGGGCTGGGGGGCAGGGGATCCTGCCATGTACCCCCTGCCCTCATTTTGTTTTTCTGGCATGCCAGCACTCTGGTGCCTTCTAAGGTAGGCATTGTGGGGTTTTTTGGTACTCCCACCAAAAATCTATAATAAAGAGTGGTGAAGTATTATCAATACTTCACCACAATATACACGCTTCACCAGTGGTTATTATAAACACACCAAAGAAGATATGATGGTCAGCAATACTTAAAAGTTGTTTGGAAAATAGGGTTTTTGCCTGAGAGACTGCTTTGGAGGCAGGGGATCACGTGAAAGTCAAGCAAAAGGAAGGAGTGAGCTCCTGTGGTGAGAAGGGAGAAGGAAGATGAGGAGGAGAACAGAATATTGGGCAAGAAGGAGGACCATTACTATGATCAGAACATGCAAGGAGAGAGGAAGTCAGGAAGGAGGTTTGCAGGGAAGTAGCATGTACAACATGGCTGTAAAACAGACTACTATCAATGTAGAGTTTGTGGTTTCAGATGGGGTCAACCTGTGTCTATTTGACATAGGTGGGGTGGGAAGGGGACTGGAGTCAAATGTTGGTCACAGTCAATGATTGGGGTACCCAAAGTGCACTTTTAAACTGCTCTCTCCCTCTCTCGCTCCATTAAGTAACCCCAAATACAAGGCTTTTGGCACAGAATTTATTGGCTCCCAAAGAGGACTTCACTAGTTTGACTTGGGGAGCAATCAATCATAGGCCTGGAATATCACAACACAGCTACCAACTTAAAATATCACAGCCACTCCAATGAGGCTTCCTTTTAAACACTACCTCTCTATTTACCCTGCAGCATTGTTTCAGGGATCTGAACGCTTTCCTTAAACTTGCCTGAGGAAGGACAGTACCTTCCCTGATGGTTATCACTCCAGATTTCTCTGGCTAACTCCTTTGTTGGTGGCCCATATCCTGGCCAAGCAATACAGGAGAGATCTCTTGACCCCCTTGGCAGCTATCCCCCTTGCTGGCTGATCCAGAAAAACCAACCCTATTTTGCACTGCAGCTGGAAGTTAACAGAGCCCACACAGGCACAAAGAAAATATAAAACTTCCTAGGTCTGTATTCAGTGACTGTATGCAGACATAGAGCTCAACAAACTACTAACTGCTGAAGCAGCAGCTGTGTCCGGGAAGCTCACTGGCAGGTTACCTTGGCAAGGCTGCTCTTTGTTTAACAGCAGAGCACAAAGAGAGGGACTATGAAAGGTAGCTCCTCTAAAGGAACCAGAGAAACCCAACAGCAGCAGCAGCCACCACCTGTTGTGCGATTGGAAACCCCATCTGTGTTCCCAGCCAGTAGCACGATGCAGCCCCCACATATTTATACAACAGCTATTTCACTCAAATTTTCTGTCTTGCTTTCCGAGCTTAAGCTTCCCAAATCTCCTTAGTAACACTTTTGTTGCCATGGTTGCAAAATACAGTTGGTTGCTCTTTGGATGCACTTTTGAGTGCTTAACAGTCATGTTTTTCCAATCTGTTGACAGGACTCTTGGACAGGTTGTGTTCCCAGAAAATGGGCTTCTTCAGAGTCCAAAGCAGGGTGCTCCAAGGCAGACATATTATACTTTCCCCATCAGACATTCAAGAGGCTTAACATCATTATGACTTACGAGACCAATCACTGGCTACATCTGTCCTACAAGGAACACCTTTACAAACCTGCCATTCACAACAGGTCAGAAAGGAGTACCTCTTCATCTGCCCTTATCCTGAAGTGCTCAGGCCAATATTTTCAAATGTGAGCGCTTAAAATTAGGCTCCTAAATCTACATGCAGGCACCTAAACCTAAGGACTTAATAATCAGAGAAACTCAAGACCTACAAATTTCATTCAAGTCCAGGGGAGCAGGAAGTGCTCAAGAGTCTTGTGGGGGGAAAAGGCCATTTCTTTTTCAGGTTTCAGTATCTCATTTGGGTAAGCTGGCCTTGGTGACAAGCACAGTATAAATGCCTAAAGGAGATTAAAGAAAACCTAAGGACCTCACTGGTCTACCCAAAAAGTTACATGTTCAAAACAAATAGCTGGGGTCATTTGATCCCAGCATTCTTTCCTGCCCATGGCAGGGGGTCAGGCTCGGGTCCCTTTCGACCTTATCAACTATGAAACACAGTGCCAAATTCCCAGCTGGTGCAAACTGGCATGGTCTTAGCGGAAATCCATAGAAGCTACAGTAACTGACAAGACGGCAGCAGTTTTAAGGCTGATTAGGGGTCAGCAGCACTATTTTAATTTGTGGAAGACCCGCTGTGAATGACTGATTTTGCAAGTTAATAGGTGAGTGAACAAGCCATCATACAGTGTGCATTTGCAAGTAGGTTTATCTTAATTATGACAATACTTCACAATATACTAGAAAATGTTCTGAACTACACTGAATAAAATAACAGCTTCAGCAACAGGTGGTCACTCTAGTCTCTGCTATTAATGGGCTGAGGGGAAAAAAGAAAAACAGAACCTTTGTGTACGAATTACAAGATAAGCAAGTGAGTGAGGTTTTATTTACTGCACAGTCAGTCAGAGTGAATACTCCGTGCTCACACAGCTTCTTTCACCACTGGATCTCAAAGAATCAAAACTCCATGACAGGGTAAAAACCCCATTGTGCAGGTAGAGAAACTGAAGTACAGAAAAGGAAAGTGCCTTGCTGAAGGGGACAGCAAGCCTGGAGGAGCTCTGAGAGTAAAACTCAATGGCAGCCATACAGGACAGATGCCATGACACAGACCTGTCAAAACAAAGGCCAACACTTGAGTGCTGGAGAGGGAAGTAAACCACATGTCATCATGAAGGCAAGGAAGGCAATCAGGAGCAGAAGTTTCAAAGACCCTGTTTTAGAGCATTTGGAATCCCAGTGCAGCAGGTTTCTGAAGAGGGAGAGCACCAGGCTGGTGTATGGCTTTGCATGTCAATCAACAACACAAGCTCCAGAACACAGATTTGTAGAAGAAAATAGTAAACGAGGAATATCAAAGTTTGCTAGGCTTCAGGAGTGCAAAAAAGCTACCAAAACAGCTTGGGACTGTGGGAACAAGTCTCATGGCCTGGCCACTGCCAGAAGGGCATCTGACAGAACTGACATCTGGAGATGTACCTCACACTCTGCTGAGCCCCAGCAAGCTAAGAGTTTGGCAAACAGCCAGTGAGAGTTCTTCTCCAGATTGTAATAAGGACTAATTGTCCTTCAAATGTGACCAGCAAGTCCCTTGGCTGAGCACAGATGACTGAGAAGCACTACCAGATAGACTTCATGAACAGCACCTCTGGCATCTACATGACCTTTGCCCAAATCTGGCCTGAAAGTTTTCCATTTGCATCAAGTGCAGCCCAGAAACAGCGTACTGTATTCCCAAGACTTCAATCATCTACATAAGCATCCTGCCTGCCCTACTCTCTGGCCTTAGGTGGAAGCTAAGGAGCAGCTCAACAGTTAACAGACAAGGAAGAAACTGGAACATTCTTTGCCCCCCTCAAGCCATCTTTCTGCAGCCACATCTTCACTACGATTCCATCAGGTTGCAATGTCAGGCCAGCTACATGTGTTATCTGTTGTGGGAAGGGCACAAAAAAATTCAGTACTCAGTGTTCTTCCTAAATTAGCACCAAACAGTGCTAACAGAAGTTAAAGAGGAGGTCCTAATTTAGGTGACAGGGCAAGATTAGCAGTCCTAATCCCTTATATGGCCATTCAAGGATACATAATCTTGTTGTTTATAAAGTACACACAATTCTTTTTGCCACCAATTACATCAAGAAATATCAAGTCCAGTAATGGCATTCTCTAATTTTAACTTGTTGCAGAGTTCTTCACTTGCTGTAGCTGTTGCAGAAAGCTAAAATTTGCTATGGTCCTCCCCCCATCAAATGTGGCTGCATTTTAGTAAGAAGCATTATGCCTCATGCATCTCAAACGAAAGGATTCCTTCAGTAGAACATTTATGAAATCCCTGGGTGAAAGGTGCTTGGAAAGTGTCTAGGTATTACTGTATCCTGTGAAAACTACTGAGACTGTGGGCACCAGGCAAATAATACAATAGTAACATTTCTGCAAAGATAAGGCAGAGATAGCACTCCAGTGGCTGGGGCCACCCCCTGCAGAAAAATATTAACCAGGAAACAGGGAATAGCAGGGATCCAAAGCAGCATTTCTGGTTATTAATGGCAGATGGAAGTAGAATGGATTTCAAAGACCTAGCATAGAAGCCAATGCTGCATTCCTGAGAAAGACGATGCATGTTACATGGTAATGTTTAGTGATGAGAAGACAGATCAAAATAAAAGCCACCTCTGCTGCTGAAGAACCACGCAGAGACTTTGGAAAGCATTTTTAAAATTGGCTTTTCTACTATGCCAGTCTAATTTTCATTCTAGTGGGTTTAGGGGACTGTGCACAGCAAAAAATACCATCTCAACCCAGTTTTCTTCACTCAGAAGAAATCTCCTTTTGATTGTACAAAACCAATTTAATTAATCACCTGTGTCCATTACAGAGAGAAACAAGAGCATCTTTCAGAGGAAACGCACATAAGCAGACTATTAAAATGACCAGATTTTCTGGTATTTCTGTATGCTGTCTATAAAGGCTCAAATGAATAGAGTCACTAAGGCAAGCTATGGCCTTCAGTAACTGGTTCACTAAACATCAAAATAAATCAAATTTCTAGATGCAGGGAGAATGGATACAGTAATATGTTCAAATAAGCCAGCATCATGTTTGGTGTTGATTTAAAGGGACTGAGGTGGGAGGTCTGAAGCACCTAATATTATGGACATGATTAATAAAACATTTCAATAAAATCATCTGTGCATCTTTGTGGCTATAGTACAAAGAGTGAAGCTTCATGCCAGGGTCTTATAATAGAAAAGAAGCTTGGCAGCATTAGTAGCACAGGAAAGAGGGTCTCTTTTGTTTGTAGAGCACATAAACAAGGAAAGCTCTTTAGACATAGATGGGGAAGCCAATGCCTCATTCCCTGCACAGCACAAAATTGCTCCTTGGAGCACATCTCCAGACCAAATGGCTAATTTAAATCTAGTCACAGGGCTGGTTCTCACTGCTTTGTTAGGCTGACAACTGAAAAACCTATCCCAATACCACAAAATGCCTGTAGTCAGAAAATTCTTAGGGAACCATTAAGGAATAACATGGCACCCAGTGTGTGCAGCCTTTTTGCCAGATTACAGAAAGCGTCTTGAAAGCATTAAATACAGCACATACAGAGGAGCCATCATTGTCAGCCTGAAAGATGCCACTTATGGAGCTGGTCATATGAAACAAGAAGCCTAAGGCAGAGGAGACCAGTAAAGAGCTTACAGAAAAAGCTTCCATGGGACTTTTGCCTGTAAGGACAGTCATGACCTTGGGCTGATGGTGACTACGCAAGTCAGGACCCTTGAGTCTGGTAATTATATTTAGGGATGCAACTCTGGCCCCAACTATCTTTGTTCCAGGTGTGTAAGCTTTGATTAACCTGCTTGTCAATGTGGGCTGATTTATTAGGCTAAGCTTTAAAGGCATTTAACAAAAAAACATTTAACAAGGGAATTTCCACAAGGGTTTAAGAGGTAATTTGGGAGCTTCATTTAAAACATACAGTTTCATCTCAACAACAAGGATGAACAGGACCATCAGTTCCTGTGACATGCATCAAGTCATCTGCCTAAAGAAAGAACAGCTTTTGCATGAAGTGAAGCCGGTAGATATTATGAAGGAAAGGGGTCGGGGTCTTGAGACCAGCTTGTCTACCATCATGATTAAGGAGGATTCCCTGAAATCCCTGGATGCCAATATCTAGACAGACAGACAGTATCACAGAAAATCCCACAGGGTGAGGCTATGGAGTTAAATGACAAGGAGAAATAAGGTGTAGAAATTTGTGACTACAAGCAGCAGAAGTGACCATTCTCCTAGGGGCAGAAGGAGAATAGGACCTTCCAGGGGTACAGCCAAAGGACATCATCACATGA
Source organism: Crocodylus porosus (assembly GCF_001723895.1). Classification (NCBI taxonomy): domain Eukaryota; kingdom Metazoa; phylum Chordata; order Crocodylia; family Crocodylidae; genus Crocodylus; species Crocodylus porosus. The sequence continues at coordinate 6,816,987 of NW_017728923.1, read as the reverse complement.
TTAAAGACCAACTTGAGCAGACTTCTTTGGCAGAAGTAATGCAGGCGCATGTGATCAGGAACCATTACACAGATCAGGAAAACTTCTATTTAAAAGGGAGCTGTAATATCAGGACAATCTTATCTGAAGTCTCTCCTGTCTTTTGGGCAAGAGAAGGCAGGAGAGAGGTAATTACTGGGGAGCAAGGTTTCGTATGGGAGAGCACTAGATCTCCTAGTATAGATTCATAGATTGTTAGGGGCTGGAAGGGACCTCACAAGATCATTGGGTCCAGCCCCACTGCACCAGGCAGCGAAGATAACTGGGGGTCAGGTGATCCCAGTGAGGTGATTGACCAGTCTCCTCTTGAAGATTTCCACGGTAGGTGATTGCACTACCTCTGGAAGGATGCTCTAGACAGTCACAATCTAGACACCCTAACTGTGAAGGAGTTTTTCCTAGAATTGAGCCTGAAGTGGTCTTCCAGGAGTTTGTATCCATTACTCCTGGTCTTCCCCAAGTGTGCTCTGGTGAACAGTTATTCAACTAGCTCTTGATGTACTCCCCTGATGTAGTGGTAAGGTGCTACCAAGTCCCCTCTCAACCTTCTCTTCTTTAGGCTGAAGAGGCCAAAGTCCCCCAGCCTCTTCTTATATGGTCTGCTTTGCAAGTCTTTGATCATATAGGTGGCTCTTCTCTGGACCCTCTCAGGTTTTTCCACATCCTTGTTGAAGTGTGCCACCCAGAACTGGTTGCAGTATTCCAGCTGTGGTCTCACTAGTGCCGTGTACAGTGGAAGAATCACTTCCATGGTTTTACATGAGATGCATCGACTGATGCATGCCAAAGTATTGTTTGCCCTGCAAGCTACAGCATTGCACTGATGGCTCATGTTCATGCAATGATCAATTACCCCAGGTCCCTTTCAGTCGTGGTGCAAGCCAAATTGTCACCACCGAGCCTGTAGGTATGTTGGGGATTATTTGCCTAGATACAATATGTAGAAGTAATTATTATACAGTTCTGACTTCTCTGTCTCAGTAGTAGAGTGGTATCAGTCTCTTGTGCAGTTAAGGTAATCAGAAGTACTTCAAACTTCACACAAGGAGGACAATAATAGGGAAACGAAGGTCTTCCTCTCACTCAAATTTATAACCTACCCTCACTGAGAACATGCATGACAAACCCAAGCACAAAGGAACCTAAGAGAAACACAATTAACTGCCTATGCACTGATGTTAGGAGCCCAGATAATAAAAAACAGCAACTAAAGATGCTCGTACATAAAAAGTAATGTAGTAGGTATAACTGAAACTTAGAGAGACTGATCTGAAAGTTAAAAACCCTTATCACAACTTTTTCCATAAAGTCAGAATAGGGGAAGAAAGGAAAAGTGCAAAGGCCCCATTTCTTGTTAAAATTAAAAAATCTGAGAAGACTGAACACTTATGGACTATAGTTCTAACTTGTAAGCCTAAAGAGAGGGTGTAAGAGTGGGCTTTTTTCCCCAGAAACTATCAAGTTTCACTGGAGAACAGGATGAACTGCTCCTTAATCAACACTCGTCACAAGTAGGTATGCACATGCACGTGCGCGCGTAACCCTTAAATGTGACTTCAATGTAAGAGACATTTGCTGGAACCCTCATGTAGCCAGTTATAAAACCTCATTAAAGTTCCCATTAAAAGAAGAGAGAAAAATGTCCTAACAAAGTCATATACTAGCACATGGACCTAATATTGGTGGACAAAAAATTAGTTACTGACCTAAAGATTAGCATTCGCTTAAGTATAAGCAATCAAGATCTGTTTTTCTTTATTATTTTTACGTTGTGTGAACAGAACATGCCAACAATTACACACATACATTTTTGGAATTTTAAAATGGACTAATGTTCCAAAACTAAAAAGCAATCATTGGCATAAGTGACTAAGAATAAATTAAAGATAGCAAGTTGTTAACAAAAACTAGAACTTGTTCAGGGACATTTTACTGGATGCCCAAAAAACAATTCCATAGATATATTAAAAAAAAACCCTGTTACTGGGCAAATTGCAATTTTGGTAAAAAGAAAAAGGTGGAAGCAGCAATAAAATGAATTTTATATAACAAAAACTGCAAAAGGAGATGCAAACCACAATGAAAGTACATTTCAAGTTAAAAAAAATATATAGTAAGGGAAACCAAAGAACCATCTAGAGCTAACAGGATCAAACTGGCACACTTTTAAAAATACTATGAAAAAATCCACAGGTCAAGTATACATACATTGCTAGAAATAGTTGGTAAAATTGTGAATGGTGATATAGAAATGACAGAAGCATCCAAGAAGTATTTCTGATCTGAGTATGAAACAAAGCAGAAGACATGTGGGAGGAACAGAACACTTACCATCCATAACAAAGCAAGGTGGGAGACAGTTTCATCTCAAACCAGATAATGAATAGGCCCAAGTAAGGAAAACAGAAGAGTCTTAAACTGCCTTGCTAAGAAGAAGCCTTCTGAACCACTGTTAAAAAACAGACCTTTGAAAACTGGGGAAAATTATAAAGGATTGGAGGACTAACAATGTCATTCCAATATTTACTATGAAATGTTTCAGGGAATCATGAACAGGTAGCCTGATGTCATTGCAAACAAATTATTAGAATGATTAATTCAGAATATCAACAAAAATTAACATACGTACACATATTTTTCTATACATGGTTGATTTCAGCCAGCACTGCTTCAGGAATGGCAGTCCTTTTCAAATAAATTTGACATTATTAATGAGATGGTCACAATCCAAAAATATATTTTACTATAGCCAGATGAAAGAAATTTACAAGATGAGAGATGGTTTTGGAAAGCAGCAACTCCAGATAATTGCCTTAACACGAGTTCTCAGTGCAATGTTGTGGCAAAGATGGCATTAGCAAGTTTGATACTAGAACACATCACCTGGTCCTGATGTGATGTTCATGCTTAAAGATTGTTGAAATACTACAGCTCAAAAGGAGAGCCACAAAAGTGTTTTGAGGGTTGGAAAATGAGCCTTATTAGATCAGGTTCAAGGAACTAAATTTACTCAGATTACCAAAAGAAGGTAAAACAGTAGACTCTATACAAGTCTTGTGTATGAAAAAAAATCTAGTAGTGGAAGACTTTTTTTAACCTTGATGACAAGATCCAATGGCTGGAACATTAGATCAAACTCTACCTTAAAAAGAGATGCAATTTCCAAGCTGAGGGAGAAATTAATCACTGGAATACACTTCAAGGAAGGCAAAGCACTAACTTCACTTAGAGTGAAGGAGAAGATTAGACCCTTCTAGAAGACAGGTTTCTGGACCCATGGGGGAGTCTTGCCAGCCAAACAGTACACTGGAGAAGCGTGCAGACATGGCCCAGGACCCAGTCTGGGCACACATGAACCAGCTAGAGGTAGAGTGGGGCCTGATCTTGCAGTGCACGGCTGAGTGGAGGAAGTGTGGGGCCCTAATTCAACAGTGGAGGCAAATGGGGGGCCCAATCTGGTGGTAGTCCAAGCAAAGGTGGCATAGGATCCAACCTGGCCCACAAGTGGGCCCTGCACCACTCATCTGGCCCCCAAAACCGGAACATGGATGCGAAGAGGGACTAGCTATAAATAAGAGTGAGGGGACAGAAAGAAGTTTGCACTGGGAGAACACCGTTTTAGGAGTAGCCATATCTTTAAGATAGCCTGACAGGGAGAGGAGCTGGGCAGCGAGAGAAAAAAGGGAGAATGGAGCACAGGCTCAGATGAAGGAGTCTGAGACAGAGAAGTCCCAGGAGATGGTTCTGCCCAAGAGAAAGTCAGGACATGTCCAGAAGAGAGAATCTGAAGTCCCTGAAGAAGCAGGGCAATTGCTTGGAGGAGGAAAGGTTGAAAAATAGAAACCGCAAGAAGAAGGGAGTGGCAGATGCTCGTAGCTTTTTCAAAGAGGGAAAGTTATTTCTTATCCTGTTCAAATTTATTTGTTATTGTTGTTTTTGAGGGAATTCACTCGGGACTGCCAGTGTTATGGAGTGAATCAGGGAGAAGAAGAGTTCAATTTTGTGCTGCTCCCTCATCCAGACAGGCAGGAGACAAGAGCACACGGAGGAACTCCTTTGGATAACACCCCACAAAAAAAAAGGAAGAGAGAAGAAAAGAGTAGACTGAAAGCAATACCCTGGTCCCCCAAAAAAAAAAATTAAACAATTCTGGATCAGACTTTGTCTTCTTGTGGCTGTGTTGTTGTGACAGTGAATAAATGCAACAAAGTTTTCTGAAGATAGAAATAAAAGTATGTAAAACAGTAGATAGAGACACAAGTTGTATTGAAGTTAGTGAATAGTAGCAGTGATAAATAAAAAGAAAAAAGTTAACAATAAAGAGAGTTGATCAACCATATATGAATTCCATTCCATTGATGATTAAAAAACTCAGGCATTGTCTGAGGGAACTCGAGTAGAGCGTCACAAAGATCCAAGTCTCGTCATACTGCTAGTGTCCTACTGTGTTGATAACACCTCCCAACTATTAATAAACATTAGAGAATGACATGGCAGAAAAGAGTCGGTCTATAACACAGGAGTAGTAAAATCCAGCAATTAGGGAGACAAGTAAACAAAATAAATAAATAAATAAATATGTCATGCTCTTAAAGAGAAACCCCACAGTGGAGTATCCCTGCTATCACCAAATCTCATGGCTTATCTGGTCATATAGCATGGATCAGAACATCTTTCCCAGGGCATGTTTTGCTGGATTTATCAGAGATAAGGATGGCTGTGGAAGGGATTTTGACCTTTTCTGAGGTTTCGGAAGCTACTACAGATGGGACACTGGACCTCATGGACCAGAGCTCTGAGGCAGTGCAGCTAAACATCTAACTCACGTTTTTGCATATATGCTCAATGTCTTATTGATCACCAGTATTAAGTCAGAAAAGAATTTTCCTATGGTCAGACTTAGCAGGGATCTTGGGGAGATCTGTTTTCCTTTACAGCATGAGATATGGATCACTTCCTGGGACCATTTAACCATCTTTCATCTAATCAATTCCCAGCCGTAAGAGAGGCTTTCTGAATTGGTAGCACCTTGATCATTCCTAGCCAGTATGTGGGGCATGCAGCTTATTCTTCTGGAGGCAGAAATGCTTTAATCCAACCAAAGCAGAGTTGGCAACCTATAGTCTATGGGCTGGATCTATCCTGCTAGCCTTTGGATGTGGCCTGCAGAGCTGTGTGGTTTAAGCAGCAGGGGCTCTGCCTGCATTACCCTGTGCAGGAAGTCACTGGGGCTTGGGAGGAGTGGGAATTATCTTTGCACCACCCCACAGTGATGGGGCAGGCAGACACAGAGGAGATGCCTGGGTCTTACTGCCTACCTACCTCAGACCTGAGCTGGATCATTCCAGTGCACCCCCTCCATCTTTCCCACCAGAAAGCATTGCTGACCTCTGAACTAAAGTATTTATGTATAACATTAGATGAAATTTAAGTAACATGAAGGAGGTCAGACTAGAAAAATCTAATGGCCCCTTCTGGGCCTCAAACTCTGTGAAATTGAGTTTTCCCTCCTTCAGGAAGGTTCCACAGAAAACTGCAACAGCAGCAGATAGTAACTAAGTACTTCTAACAGGCAGGCGGACACATATTCAGTACAGAGCTGCACATTCTCCCTTCCCCCAACACTCACACTCTTACTTTCCTCACAGGCTGTTAGCCAATATGCTCAGTAGGGAATAGCTGGTTGCCAAATGCTTGAGAGGTTTGCTGGCACTGGGGAGAGGACAGAGAAAGTGATAGGATGCTACAGGGTTGTTGGTTGTAGCCGTGTTGGTCTAAGGACATAGGCAGGCAAGGTTTGGGGTAGATGTGATATCTTTTATTAGACCAACTAATAAAAACTGGTTGGTAAAAGATATCACATCTACCCAAAGAACCTTGCCTGACAGGATGCTAAGCATTCTGCAAAACTAGTTAAGGAAGTGGGACTGTTAAAAAATACTTTCCAATCCAGTTATCTGGGGAAGTGAGAGATCTGTTAAGTGTTCCTTGGAACCATGCTAGCGAGGCGTCAGCCTCATTTCCTTTTCAAATGCAGCCCAAGCAATTTGATCAGGGGATTTCCTTTATTTTCTGAAATAGACCAATTTTCCCTTTGCAAAGGGAAGAATTTTCCTCTGGTCAAAAAGACCTATTCACTTTGGAATGAGCAGCACAAGCAGCAAGCAAGGATATCTTTGTGGTTCATATATGAACTCAGTCTCCATACAAGACGCTTCCCAAACACCTGGGAAGCCTCCTTCCCCAACTACAGCACAGCCACAGCATGGGCCAATTTTTTTAAGCAGAAGATTCAAGCCCATAGTATTACTGGCTTGATTAGGATACTGGGAAGGTTTTTTCAGTGAAGCAAATAGAGAATCAGGCTTCAGCCACTTAGAAGCTCCCCAGAGCATGCTGCAGGCTGGTCATGGCTTAAGGTGCTATGGCTTAAGCCTGCCCTGCTTTAGGGACTGGTTTCCATTACAGGAAAAAAGTTATCCTATTTTCTAAAGAAATTCTGCTCCCAAGGCAATTGTTGGATATACTGATACAAAAAGAGAACTGAACTTGTAAATGTTGAATGCACTGGCCCTTGAATTTGGATGTTGGGACTCAAAGGAGTTGAAAGAAAAAAAGACAAAACAGAGGCAGGGAAGATTAATTTCAATTATTGTGCTAAAATGTAGCTCTCCACTCTGAGTTCTAAAAATGCAACCCAGATTTTTTTCACCAAAACTTGAAAAGAATAAATTAAAGTAATTATAGTGTTGGCATTTCAGAACTGCTTTGCAAAGCTAAAATCAGAGCTTCAAAAGAATGCTTTTACTGGCAGCATTCTGAATCCAGAGAAGCAGAGATGCCCACTTCAGGCAGCTGCACTTAACCTAAGACATGCTTAAAGAGCCAACACCACATGGGAAAATAGCCTGGTTTGAATTAAAGCAGCTTATTTGTATCTTCTTCCTAAGGTCCTTACTACCCACCACATCTGCATGAAATAAGGATCTTGGCTCCTGAAGAATCCATTGTCCTCTACAACATAAACACACACTGTACTTATATGACAGTTTTCATTCAAGAATCTCAGAATGTCAGAGGCCGGCAAATATTATCCCCATTTTATGTATGGGGAAACTGAGGCATGATTTACTTGCTCAAAAGGCAAGGGAGGAACCAAAAGGTAGAACCGAGTTGTTTTGACTTTCAGTCTAACAGCCTGCATAGTGGGTCACTACTGCCACCACATCCTGGAGAAATAATTCCTATACCACTACCATTGCAATTGTTTAGCATGGCAGCAATGTTAACAGAGGATCCTATTTTCATGCTAAAATAGGCAGCATTCAAGAACAAAAGTCTTCTTTTTGGCAGAAGCCACCATCTGAATGAGCTGTGGTTAGGTTACATAAAAAGTGATTCTCTCTAAAATAAAACATTTTTAATTGAAAAATCAAATCTGATTAAGATAATATTTGCTTTTAAAGAAGAATATGATAATCTTTAAATCCAAGTAAGTCTGTTGTCTCATTTTTAAGAAAGTTGAACCATTGAACTGGTAAAAATCATGGCTAAGAACCTAGAACCAGAGGGCGTCTAAACACATACTGCATAGCAAGGGGGAATAGGGGAGAGAGGGTGTTTAATTAAAGCAGCTCTCAGACAGACGCTCTAATTAAAACGCCACAGTATCACACGTATTCAGCATCCCGCATTTCAAAACTGCTGTGGGGGTGTTTAATCAAAGCTTGTTCAATGAGTTTTAAAGCACCCCCACCATCATTTTGAAACATAGGTTGCTAAATACATGCAACACTGCAGCACACTGGAACATTCTAATTAGATTAATAAAGTCTGCTCCAGGACAGCATGTGTATTGGTTCTAAGAGTTTGTTAATGTGCTAAACCAATTTGTAATAGTAAAAGTTTCTTTCAAGTGCATCAAGAATTTTCAAATTACTCAGGAATGTGGATCTGAGTGAACTAGAGAGTGCAGAACTGGAAGCTGGGAAAAAAAAAAAAAACACCAAACAAGGAAGCTTTTTATAAAGTGGAGTAGAAAGCAAAAGGCCTGTGTGATAGAATCTACTCATTTCAGAACTTTGTCTATGAGCACCATGTATAAAGTGATTCTATTTAATGGCTAGATAGTAATTAGGGGTGCACTGATAGAAATTTAGGGGGCCAATACCAATGGCCGACTTTTAAGGAGGCATATCCACTGATACCAATTTGATTTCCGATACAGCTGCGTGCAGCTGGTAAGTTTGTTGTGGTGAAAGGGGAGGAGGGAGGGAAGGGGCGTAGTGGGGGCAATGCCCCCCGTGGTGAGGGAGGGAGTGGGGTAGGAGCTAGAGCAGGCACTGCCCAGCCAGGGCAGGGCACAGGACAGAGCCACAGCTCGTCTGGAGGGTGCAGGGAAAGGAGCGGCTACCGCCACTGCGCGCACAATGGGAGGGCATGGGGTTCGGGGCATGTGCCCCTGGATCTGTGCAGGGTGGGGCAGGACAGGTTGCAGCTGTGGGCTACACCAGGCTTTTCCTGGTGGGGACTGGGCCAGGCTGTGCTTCAGGCAGGCAGCAGCGGTGTTGAAAGAGGGGCTATGAGGAGAACTGCAGCCACTCCAAAATTTACCATAGACCCCCTGTAACCGCCTCCCCTAAGGGGGACAACTGCCTGCCCTGAGTGCAGCCCCAGCCCAACCCCGCCCCCTCCCCCACATGCTGCAAAGAGGCTGGCAAAGCCCTGGCCCCAGCCCACAGCTGCAGCCCACCCTGCTCCTCCTTGCACAGACCTGGGGGCACACGCCGTCCCCCGACCCTGTGCCCTCCCAGGGTTTGAGCAATGGCAGAAGCCAACTTCCCCAGTCTGTGCTCCCGGGATGAGCTGCAGCTCTGTCCCACGCTCTACCCTGCGGCTGGGCGGTGCCTGCCCCAGCCCCTGCTCTACACCCAGCCCCACTCCCTCCCTCAACACAGGGGGGCATTAATCTACCCCCCACACCTCTCCCCTTCCCTGCCCACCACCATGGATTTACCAGCTGCACGCAGCTCTCCAAGCTGCCAGGCTGTGCTCCTCACTGCCTATGTGCTGCACATGCACAGGCATTTATTGGCCAAGTTATCACCCACATCAGGCCAATTTCCCAATACAGTCAAGTTTCTTTATATTGGTGCCGATCCAATATTAGACAAATGCATCTGTGCACCTCTAATGGTAAAACTTTCTCTAATGGATCAATCAGTTAGAAAATGTAAAACATACTTTGTTAAACTTTTTTTTCAATGTTTCCAGCACATTTTTAGAGGGGTAAAGGAGCTAGTTAAGAATCTTAACATACCATTTTTGTGCATTTAATTGAATTCCAGTTCCCTCACCATGCAGCCTAAAACAAAACTGCAAGTAAAAGATCAGTCATTCAGTAAATAAAAATGAGAGCATTAACCATTTGCTAACATGAAAATAATGTTTTTAATTGAATCTGAATGCATATATTTTAAGCTATAATTATTTAAACAAATATGTATGCCTGTAACAAAAGTAGTACAAATTTTCATAAGCCTTATTTAGAGGCAAATCAACGAGTTTTAATAGTTTTCAAGGGAAAATAAGTGCTGTAGAAAAAAAAAGACTAAACAAGATTAAAATCTATTTAAGTCATGATAAAAAAGTCATTTTTAAATCCATCTACCATAGCCATAGAACCTGAACACCTCTGGTCCCAGTTCTAGAGTTGCTCCTCTTTTTAGATCAAGGGAAAGGACACTTTGCACAGCTCCAAGTCAAAAGCTGGAAGAGCTGCCTTATTTATCCATGTTATACCTGCCATATGAAGAGAGGATTTCAAGTGCTAAACACCTTTCAGTAATACTGAATTCACAGGAAGCATTTTAAAGACCAAAGGAAAAGAACATGGAAATTTCATCAAGATGGCTTTCTAAGGAAGCTATTTGCACTACCCAGGAAAAACTAGATCTGATCAGAAAGCGTTTTGAGGGTTTTTTCCAGGAGAATTCAGAACTCTTTAAAAAGAGCTAATTTATTACCATACACAAAATAAAGACAGCTGAAGATTTTAACAGAAGTGGAGATGAGCCTAATCCAAAGTCTTAGCTCTGGATGCCCTCCAAACTTTGAAGAAATGTGCATCTGGATGGGAACTTTGAGCCTTTGGTCTCATTTATAAAAATGCCATGTTCATTGATCATTAACAGGATGTTTATATTGCACCTAAAACACAAGCAATTCTGTTCATAAAGTTTTTTTTCTTCCCCGACTGAAAGTTTAATAGATTACTTAAATTATATGTACATTTGCTTTGAAATCAAGAACCCAACAACTGCAAAACTCTTAGCACTGACCTGGGAGAGCTCTCAGTCAGTTAATCTAAAGTCAGGGATGAAAAAAAGTCTTCCACAACTTCCTGAGTTCTTCACCTACAGAGGACCCAGATTGGCTTAATAGTGAGTTCTCTATCGGGGGGCATCTAGGGCTGTCAGTAGCAGTTTAACCGAAAGCCTAACAGGATATCTCATTTGCATGAAAGTGTAAATTACAGTCATCCTGTGTAACCCAGAGAATGGGTTCTGTAGATGTGATACACCTTGACTTCAGGAAAGCTTTGATGTATCCTAAGATATTCTCACTAGTAAACTAAGGAGATGCATCCTAGAACAGGGGTGTCTCATACTCAACCTACCCCTTGGATCAGGATCCAGACCCTAGGACCCCTCGTGGGAGGGGTACAGACCTGGTGGCAGAATGGCAAAGAGCAGCACGAGGGTGAGTGGTGGTAGCCATTGCTTGTTCCCTTGTCCCCAAAGGCCACTGACAATGGGGTCCTGTTTCCCTGAATTCTGCAGCAGGCTTCTCCCTGCAATTCCCACACCCATCAGGAATGATACAGATTCAAGGAAATGTCTCCAGAGGTTGTATGTCTGAAACCCCTGCTCTAGAAAATACTCTAAGGTAGATACATAATTGGCTGAATCATTGTACTCAAGGAGGAGTCATCGATGGCATGATGTCTACTTGACAGGAGATATTCAGCAGGGTTCTTCCCACCCACCCCCAGGGTCTGTCCAGAATCCAGGGTAGTTTAATATTTTCATTAATGACTTGGAGGATGGGATTGAGTGTATGTTCAACTAATCTGCAGATGACACCAAAGGGAACCGGAATCCCAGACACTTTGGAGAACAGGATAAGGATTCAGAATGATCTTGATAAATTAGAAAAATGGTAAAAATTAAGCAACTGGACTTTAATAAAGGACATTTGGAAAATTCTGCACTTCATATGGAAAAACTACATGCACAAATACAGACTGGGGAATGACTGGCTTGGTTACAGTACTGTGGAAAAGAACTTGGGGGTTACACTGGACCATAAACTGACTATGAGCCAACAGCATGCTGTTGTTGCAAAGAAAGCTCACAACATGGGGTGTATTAACAGGAGAGTTCCTTGCAAGTCAAAGGAAATGATTCTTCTGCTCTATTCAGCACTGGACTCATCTGGACTCTTTTGCCTAATTTTGGGCACTTCACTTCAAGAAAGACATGAAGAAATTACAGTTCAGCAACAAGTAACAAAAGAGGTTCCCAGAGGTCTGGGAAAGACAATTTATGAGAAAAAGTTGGAGAAACTCTGATTACTTAGTCTAGAGAAGAAACGATGGAACATGTAGTTGATAACCATCACCAAATACCTAAAGGGTGGTTATGAAAAGGATGTTGATACTCCCCACATTCTCTATGGCTGAAGATGATAATATTCAACTTCTACTGCACTTGAAAGTGTTTAAAGTGATTTTTTAAAAACATAACTGACTAGATTTTCAGATGTTTCTTCTTAATAGAAATGTTTGGATCGGTAGAGTCAATGTACTGAGGATGGAGTCCTTTCAAAGATCATCAGATGAAAAAATGTAGAAGGAATTGAGATTCATTCCCACCTGTCTAGTAAAATAAATTGTAAGGCTGTCAATTAATTGTGGTTAATGCACGAAATTAATGTGTTAATTGTTCACATACAATTTTTTAACATGTTAATAGCACATACAGTTTTGGAGTCTGCACTCAGGCTCCACTCCATCACCACCACCACCTCTGGGGCAGTGGTGGCAGTGCAGAGGACCACAAGGCAGTCTGGGTGCAGGCTCCAGGCAACTGTAACAGGGGGGAGGGGCATGCACAGACAGACATGCAGCTGCAGCCTGCAGGAATGCAGCCTGGCAGCATGTGGAGCAGTGCCAAGCAGGTAAGTGTTGGGGGAGAAGAGGTGCAGGGAAGGGAAGGGAAGGGGCAGTAGGGTGCAGACTGAGGCCCCCACAGTGAGGGAGGGAGTGGGGCAGGGGTGAATGGGGCTCTGGGGCCGGTGCAGGTCATGGGACAGAGCCATGGCTCACATTCGGGGCACAGGGAGGCTCCCACCTCTGCATGTACCCCTTATGCCTCCCCCAGATCAGCTGTTGCCAACTAGCTAAGAGTAAACAGAGCCACAACAAAGAGCTGAGCAGGGCCACAAAAGTACTCTTGCTGCTGCTGCAGCTTTTACTTCAAAGAACGCCACTTCTTCCACCAGGTGTACGGGACCACCGATTAACTCTACCTGAGCGGAAACTTAGGCCCTGAAGTAAAAGCCACAGTAGACAAGTGAGAGGCTTGTCTCACTTCCTTAATTGGGGAAGTTGGTGAGAATTAAGCTGGTTGTGAAGCACCCCCATAGGCATGACGAGTGTTCCACTGTATCACACCTTGCGTTTGCCTGACAAACAGAACAACTTCAGGTTTCTCCCCCACCTACCCCACATGGAAGATCTGCATAACACAGAGGAAACAGTAACTAATGTACAATGTTATCAAATGAACAAAACAAATACAATAGAAAAAAAGGAGAACCATTGCTTTCCAGCCTCTGTCAGAATATTATTCTCAACTGTTACTAGAATAAGAGAGATGAATTTCAGATGCGTGTAATTTAAGTTGTCAGCACCCCTTTTACCCAGAACTTACACTGCCATGCCACTGATGAATTCCTCCGTAGCCTGGCAATAGATTGTGATGGCAACACGGGCATCAGCATCAAATGTGAATTCTAAGCTGTATAAGACTTTCTGCTTCCCATTCTCTTCCAGAGGACTGTCCACATCATCTTTGTACCTATAAGCAAACCAGACAGAGAGAGACAGAGACACAGAGAGAGAGAGAGTTAGACCAGATATATATGGAAGACACTAAGTAGGTCATCTAGTTCATTTCCTAAGGCCGCACCAAGAGTGTTCTCTAGAGAGGACTCAAGTGCTTTGTCTACATGACTTAACAATGGGGTTGCTACCATGTCTAAAGAAACTCTGTACTCCCAGTAGATTTTGCTAGCAGGAAGATTTTTCTAATATTGAAAACTTTTCTTTTTACCCGTCTAACATCAAGGAACCCCACTGAGTCTATCCAAGGCACTCTGATGCTGGAATAAACCCAAAAATGAGCCTCACTAAGGGCTACACATGCAGATAAAGGTACAATGGGATCCAATGCATGATCCACATAATCGTGCCTCCTGCCATGCCTCATGTATATGGCAGAAGACATGACTGTGGGATCCTGCATTAGATCTCATTGCACCCTATTGCCAGTGCAAGAGAAGCCTGATCCAGTACTCCACCTGCACTACCAAGAAGCAAGCTCTTGTGGCTGGGAGTCTCTCAGGCATGGAGGTGCCCAGTGCACCAATTGTGGCTGCCATGATCTCCCAGCCCCAGGGGGTCATGTGTCCTGGGAGCTCGGAAATTACAGCAGCACCCCACAGCTGCTGGGACCCAGCTGGATTCTGGCACCAGGAGGCACGATGTGGGGTCCCAGCAGCTGTAGGGTGCTGCCAGGACTCCAAGTTGGGAGCTGCTGGGGCTGAAAGTCTCCCCAGTTGCAGGACTCCCTATCACAGGGAAGACCCTGTTACATGTGTAAATTAAACCTTTATAGCAACCAGCTATAAAGTTAGTACACATCTTTGAGGTCTAACTTGATAGCTGATTGCAGCTTTTCATGGCGTGATAGCTACTTTGCATGTGTAGCTGGTCTCCAGGTAACTGTACAATTATCCTGTTAACCTAACCTGTGTGTAATATCTGTAACATGTAAAGGGAGAAGAGAAGCACTCCAAGCCAAGAGGAGGACACCTTCCCTCAAAAAGAAGATGGATCTCACTCTAAGATTACTAGATATGCCTGGTACTGAAGTCATAGGAAAAAAAACTATCAACTGATCTCATAGTCAACCAGTTCAAGACAAAGGGATTTCATGTTCATGGTCCTATAAGAACCACAACATACTAAACATTACCTATGAGCCACAAGAGAACACTAAATCACAAATCTCAGAGGCATGGCCCTAAAGAACTCCAATGCAGGGGATAATCCAGAAGCAACCTTGGTAGACCTTTCTAGACTATTCATGCAGTCCTGCTACACCAGAAGAATGAGGGTTGCAGGACACTGGCTACAGAGGAGCCAAAAACTTGAACTTTTTTTTTTTGTTGAGGGGTAGGATTAACCCTATCATTGTAAAGCATCTACACAAACCTTGTTGCTGCACAAAAAGTCTATCCCTGGGCTGAAAAGTTTATAATCTAAGAAAGACAAAAGACGAAATGCACTGGGAGTAAAAAAAAATGTAACTTAAAATATTACTTCACTCTCATTACATCCCCTTCCTGTTGCATTATGCTGGGGTATAGGGGTCACTAAATTGATTTTTATTGTTTTCTAAGCATCCATTCTTCTAGTAGTCTAGCAGCTTATTTCATCAGCTAGTACCATACAGCAGATGAAGGTCTGATATAAATTATATAGTTAGTCTAATAAAAGATATCACCTCTACCCAGAGTTCTGATATAAACTACGTAACAGAAAATTAAGGAGTTTTTCAACATTCTCAGCTAGTATTTGGATTTCATCCTACAGTAGGAACTTCTATATCCTTTATAACCTTTTCACCCCTCCTAATGTCACTGTGACTTCTCTCATTAGCCATGCAAATTCAAATCACTTTCTGAATCCTGCTAAGTTCCTTGCTACAACAACATCCTGCAGCAATGAGTGCCACAGGATGCATCTACATAGTGATCACATGGGTCTACATATGATCACCACCTATGTCACTATAATGGTGCACTCCCCTGGTATAGCACACCACTACAGCAACAAAGCAGCAAAATCTAACCATGTGCCACACGCACAGCGCAGTAACCAACACACCCACAGTTACTCAAGTGTTGTGTAGAAATGGTACTTTTATATATATACTTTAATGAGTACCGTATTTTCACGCATATAGCCCGCACACTGATATAACCTGCGGAAAATTGTTTTTTTGTAAAATGGTCCGTGTATAGATTGCACCCATGTATTCCCTGCACCTGACAGTGCGGGCTATTGCTGGGCACGGCTGCCAGAGCTAATTGGTACTAATTGCTGCAGGGGAGGAGAGAGATGAGGAGCTGTGAGTCCCGCTCCCCGCCGCCACCCCCAGCCAGTGCTAATTGCTGCAGGGGAGGGGAGGGGAGGGATAAGGAGCTGCGAGCCCCGCTGCCTGCCACCGCTACCAGCCATGCTCAAGCGCAGGCTCTGCTGGGCATCCCCACTGGAGCCAGCTAAAAGTGGTGCAGGGGAGGGGAGAGGAAGAGCTGCAAGCTGGGAGAGGCAGCCCCACTCCCCATCGCCAGCCGCACTCAGTCCCGCCAGGGCTTGCCGCCACCGTGACATCAGCCCGCAGCCGGGGACAGGCTATGCTGTTCTAAAGACTCTGCATAGCCCACACCCTTGTATAGCCCGCACCCATCCGTGTTTGTAAAAACATGTATAGCTCGCAGACTACATGCGCAAAAATACAGTAATCTTCTAAGGATGCATAATGAGACTAGGTTTTCTGCATAATCCCAGTCTCTCATGTGCAACCAGTAGCATATGGCTGACAGGAGGTTAGATGGTTAAACCACTCAGGAAGATCTGGGTACCAAGGGAGCCTTGCCTTGAATACCCCCAGCTCCACAGCATCTATCAAATGGTATATTTAAGTAGTAGATTATACATACATGTTATTCAACCAGGTTATCTTCAAGGAGACCTCATTCAGCAATAAGTGCTGCTTATTCAGGACAGTTCCAACAAATTCCACATACACAGACATTAAACAGGGGCATGGGATTTTATGCTTCGAGAACTGAAGTTGCTAAATAAAGTTTAAAGTAGTATAATTAAATCTGTACATCATTACATCCTTGTGTTCTTCTTTCCTTAGACAATACCACTACAGTATACGCTCACATTCCTACTTGAAAGACTTTCCACAGAACTACTAGCATGAGATCACAGATCTTTGCCATGGGTTCACCTAGATCTAAGCAGTAATTTGGCTTCTTAACTACAGCTTTTGCCACTTGCTAGAATAAAAAGGACAAGAAAAGAATAACTGCCATTCTGCAATGTGTCTGCTGTGACCTACATAAGGCAGCCAAAGTGAAACTGAGTGGTGTTTACACCTGGGACACAAATAGATAGTTGCAAATTTTCCTTCTAAGACATGGTTACTAGTGGCACTCTGAATAAAATGACAACAATAGTCGAAGCTGAAATCATGACCAGGTACAGCAAGATCACAAGCGCAAACTTAGGAATTTCAAACTGGATTGACAGACTAGGAGAAAACAATCTTTCAGACTGGCACAACAGAAGCTGCAGCAGTGCAAATATCCCCTTCATAACTCTGCCCCGTGCCTCTCCCTGATAATGACTCTCTGGGTCATTTCCCATCAATACTTTCTTTTGTTTCAGCCTGACAATGGTGGTAGAGCAGGGGTTTTCAACCTTTTTTGATTGGTGTAACCCCAGCAGCCGGTCAAAAAGCAGGGCGTCCCCCAGCTGGTCAATGAGTGGGAAGGCCGGCGGAGAGGTCCCCTGCATGCAGCGATGAAACCAGCAGCAAAACCAGAAGTGCCACCGGTGAAACTGGAAGTGCCCCCATTTATCTACATCACTGTCATGCACCCCCTGAGGCCTTCCCAAGTACCCCCAGGGGTATGCCCACCCTTGGTTGACATCCCCTATAGTAGAGAATTGGTACCAACTTTGAGGTGGGACTGGGGATGGGAAATATACTCTCCACTAGGGAATATTCAGGAAAAATACAGTTCATTTCTCATAGCTGAGCCTAGGCCACTGGTACTGCTGGCTGGCTGCTTAAAATTGGTAACCAAAGGTGACAAGGCCCTAGATATAATGAGCCACCACCAAATAATCAGGTGGAATGTGCATACAAGATGGGAAACATGGGCAGGACTGCTCCTGGGAACAAACGCAGCATTATTAGCATTATTAGTAATATAAAAGTTGAATGCTGTGTCATTCCAAGGACACTACCAGTATCCAAAGAAACCAATCGCAGCTCGTCTCTCCCTTCAATGTTAAACCCTCTAGTGGGCTTTTCAAAAGCATTTTACACAGGCCTCTCTCTCCTGTCACTGAAGTTAAGGCAAAAGCTCACTGATCCCCTGGGAGCACAAACACATGATCTAAATCCTGCTCTACCTGGTCACGATAGTTAGCAGGTAAAGAGTTTATTTCACTTTACAAACATCCATTTCAACAGCATCAGGATGCAGACATGCTAATACCCTAATTTTCTGAGATTAAGGAATTTGCTGAAGTCAGAATGAGGTCAACAGCAGAACGTGGATTAAAATCCAGGAGTCCACAGCTTCCAACTCTGTGCTCACACCAGTGAGTGCCTCTCCGTACTCCAGTGAAGTGTGGAAAATGTATTGCATGTTCATCTGTATATCAATGCTGCTAATTACAGATCTTGCTCATGAATAATAAAGAAACTTTGCTCAGACAGGTGAGACTGGTGGTATGTTCTCACTTCCAGTATCAATAAAATTTCTGCTATTAAGGACAACATTTGTCTTGTATTAAGCCAACTGTAAGAGACTGAATCTGATGGGAAATGGTATGCCTTTTTAGCATTACCCCTTAAAAGAGTCAAGTAATTATGAGCAGATTATACCTCCCACTGTTCTGATGCCAATTATAATTATTCACTGGTAGTTCCCAATAACATTTTTATGTCCCATCACGAACAACTGGAGAGACATGAGAGGGATTTCTTGCTTCCTAGGTGGCTGAAACCTACTTAGAAGAGTAGCAGCCCCTGGACCTGGCCTGCAGCTCCCTTTACTAACTGCAGCCCACCTCTTCACCCTCTCATAGCTTCTTCCACTGCAGAAAGCTGATCATGAACAAGCTATTCTGTTCTTAGCATGACTGACACAGCTTAGCTGCTGCTATGCCAAGCAGCCATTGACTTTGCTGGGTCCCCAACTCACCCTTGAAGCTCTCCTTGTACTGCTCCAGATCCACCTCTGGATCTAGCTGAAAGCATTTGACTCTGCCTCATCATTTCTGGGAGAAATCCAGGAAAAAAGGGGTTCAATCCTGGATGGCCAAGGCTGATTTACAGCATCTCTCTCCATGTCATCCATCCAGATGATTATAATCAGGTGGCGTGCTTTACAACCAGTTCCTAAAGAGCAATTCTCTGGAAGCTGTTCCTGTTGGCAGTGCAACGGAGCTAAGTTCTATCCAACTGAAAGACTGTCACTGTGGAAGGGACAGAGCATTTATGCCTCAAGTCCAACAACCCAAAATAATGTATGTATTTAACTAGCATGAGGTACCTGGGGCTGGATGTCAAAAGAAAGTCTGCCACTAAAGGGAAATGCACGGAGAAGAAGAGGGTGCTATGCATGAGGTCAGTGTGTTGCAGGAACAAGAAGCCATCAAGGGGTATTTCAGGATGTAATGTGCATGGGTGCAGAGACAGTTTTTTGCAGCATGTCCTATCGCACAGAGAGGATAGGCTATGACTTCAAGGAATGGCAGGAGAATATCAACTAGCATTAGTTGATATTAAAAGTTTGATTTAAAAAGCACTATCTAATATCAGTAGAGCACATGTTAAATGAATAAAAAGCTTGCCAAATGATTGATCTCAAAAAGCAGTTGCAAAGGAAAGAAATCATTGACATTTCTACAAAGACCAGTATGTTTTCTGATACTACTACTATACCATAGAAGATTTTGAACATATAAAAAAATACCACTGATGCAGATGGCACAAAGCCTGGCACAATAACAAAGAACAGAGCAGTCACCCAAAGCTATCTGAATTTCTTGGTAAGCTAGGCAAGTTCTAACCCTGCTGAGTACATATTTTAGTTTTACTACCACTAAAAAGCAAAGTTATATATCTAAAAATAAGGAATGTAAGTCATACCTATAGAATGCAGGAAAAACATTCAGGAAAGCAGTGACATGAAAAAGAATGTAGGGCTCATTGTGGACCAACAATTCAACGTAAGCTTTCAGAGCACTGATGGGGTATAAAGAGCTTTTGTAACCCTTGGCTGTATTAACCTGGGATCAAGGGGATGATCTTATTTTCATACATGGAACTAGTGAGACTGATATTGGAATGCTGCAATCAGTTCTGGCGTCTACATTTTAAAAGGATGTTGAAAGATTGGGGTGTCTCCTCAGGGACTTTAACACTTAAAATACTAAAATCATGAACTAAGAGGTGACTTGATTATGGCACATACGCACCAGAACAAGGAGAAAATAGTGGGGGGAAATAAAGAGCTCTCTAATGTAGCAGAGAAAGATGCAACAAGAAACAACCCTGTATGGGAAAGCTAGAGAAATCAAATTAAAATAAGGGACTATTTTTTAAACCACAGGGGAATTAATCACTGCAATAAGCTACCAAGAAAAAAATGGTGGATTCATCATCTCTTGATGGCTTCAAATCAAAAGTAGGTATTATTGTGGAAGACAGGCTTCCAGCACACACAAGGGCACAATTACATTCGTAAAGGAGTAAAACAAATTTATGCAGGGGTGCCTTGAATCTACCTCAGTGGTCACCAACCAGTTGATTGGGGATCAACAGCTAGATCCGGGCACCTCTTGCAGTTGATAGAGGGCTGGGAGATGTTGAGCATGCACCTGTGTGCATGCGCGTCCCCCTCCCTCATCCCAGCAGGTCAGTCAGTGGGGGAGGGAGGAGGAGGAGGGGGCCTAATAGAGGCCCCTGTGGTGAGGGACCAAACGCAGCAGCAGTCTGGTAGTGGGGCCCCAGCTCGGCAGGTGGTGGGAAGATTGAGCCTGGGCAACTTGTCCAGGGAAGGGGAGTGGGGTGGACCCAAGCGGAGGCCCCAGGGGGCATGAGCCCCCACATCTGTGCCTGGTGGATGCAGCTGCCGCTGTGGGCTGGGCTTTGCACCCCGAGCCCCACTGCAGCTTCCCAGGGAGGGGCCCAATGCCACGTGCATTCAGCCTCTCCCAGGCCAGCTGTAGTGGGGTCCAGGTGCAAAGCCCAGCCTGCGGCAGAAGCTGCCTCCACCATGCGCAGATTGGGGGCATGTGCCCCCCGCAAACATGGGTAGTGTGGGCAGCTGCAGCAGTGGTCAGGGAGGGAGTTGTGGCTGGAGCAGGGGCAGGCCTTGCACAGCCAGGGTGGGGCCAGGACGCAGCCGTGGGCAGCTCGTCCTGGGGGGGCACTCACCACAGAAGAGCATGGGAGGCATGTGCCCCTTGAATTGCACAAGGCAGGCCAATGCAGCCTGAGGCTACTGGCTGGGGCCAGACTGTTCCCAGTGGAGGATACAGCTGCGCTTCACTCAGACCGGGCGGCGCTACAACATTACCGCTGGGCCCAACCTCAGTGCAGCTGCAGCCTCCACCAGGATCAGGCCAGCGCCACCTCCCAGCCCCAGCCCTCCCCACCAGGGCATAGGGGCCATATGCCCCAGATCTGTGCAGGGGAGGGCAGGCTGATCTTGACAGAGGCTGCAGCCACAGTGAGATCAGGCCTGGCAGTGGTGTCACTGGGAGGGGGCTACAGACAATTTTTGGGTGGCTGGAGCTCCCCATAGCCCAGCTCCCAGCACTGCCACATCTTCCGCTGGGAACAGCCCAGCCCCAGCCAGCACCTGCAGCCTGTCCTGCCCCACCCTGTGCAATTCCAGGGGCATACGCCCCAACTCCCGTGCCTTCCCAGGGTAAATGCCCGCTCTCGGCCACCTGGACAAGCCACTTATGGCTCCATCCCACCCCAGCTGTACAAGGCCTGTCCCCTGCTCCAGCTCTACTCCCTCCCTGACATGGGAGATAGACTTACCTGCTGGGGAGGCATGCCCCCAAATAATTTTTTCTCCCTCTATCTCCACCTCCACCCCCTGACTTACCTGCTGGGCAGGGTGGAGGCGGGGGGTGTCACTGGCACAGGGTAGATCTTGAGTTCCTTTTAAATTCCAAAAGTGATTTCTGACTTAAAAAGGTTGGAGACCACTGCTCCACATCATACAGGAGTCCAGATTATATAATCTAACAGTCTCACCAAGCCTGGGTATCTATCTACAAATGCATGCACTTTACTCCATGCTCAAAATCTCAATTAAGCAGTGCTATAGTGAGAGCTATTCAAGGAGTTCTGCTTGCACAGACGGAAAGAAAGGATAGGACAATTTGGCCCTAAAATGTGTCAAATCCAATGAGGAAAGAAATGGCCCTGCTGTTCCCAGTTATGTCAGTTTAGTGCTTTCAAGGATCAGGTTACTCACTCCAGACACATTCTTAAAACCCTGGAAGACTACTGCCTGCCTCCTTCAGTGCACTGCTGTTCAGTTTTCTTACCCCGGTAACTCATGCAAGTCCAAAGAAACCATCATATGGCAATATAACCTCACAGTGAGGTGGTCTCTTTCTATGCAGCACGCACTGCCTACAGACAAAATCTCCCTCCCAAGACCTGATAGTTCCTTCCAGATTAGGAGCTACTGAGCTATACTAGCCTCCTCAGAACTTCCAACATATTCTTAACACGGAGAGGATAATTCTTCCTCAGTCATTTGACTCTCAGAACTTTGCCTGTAGAATTCAATTTGCTCACAGCTGTTCTGTTTGCTGTGATGATTTCAGCCTCACAAGCCAGCAATTTCCTGTCAAGACCTCCAAATAGTTCAGAGACAACAGTCAGACTGAAGCAAGGGCTAGGAGGCCATCTTATTCTGACACACTGACCAGGACAGACTGCATCTTCCCCTCTGAAATTAATGTTAGAAATCAGAAGCCATTGCAAGTCCACAGAGCTGAACAATTTCATGCATAAATGCGTGTGGCCAACCATGAAAACCATTTAGGGTTTGGCATGCTTGGAACATTATCCACAGGTTCTGGGAGGGCAGGGAGCCAGAGTGGAAGTTTCCTCACATCTATCCACAGAGCTCTGAACTGGAATCTAGAGAGCTTCCCTCACCATCTGTAAGGTAAGCTGCAAGCTTCTAGGTAATGACAGGAACCAGGGAAAAAAGTCAAATGGCTAACTACATTTTTAAAAACAGACCCAATTTACACTTAACTCAGCCTCATTTTACCAGAAAGGGAGCTAAGAGAGGAAGAAAATCTCTAGCTAACTAAGAACAGAGGTTGTTCTTTTGAAATCTGCAAGTGTAAACAGCAATTACAATTAACCACACTGGAGAGACCAGGGAGTGGCTTTCACAAATACAGAGAGAAGGGTCAAACCTCTAGCTGGGAAAGGCAGCAGAATGCAAAGTGACAATCTTCTTGTGAAACAGCCATTAATCTGTCATTCAGACCCATCTCAAGATGCACCCCAGGGAATTATGTGCAGAAAAATTCAAAATTATGCATAGACAAATTCAATATTATACAAAATTACTTACCTTTTTCACTAATTAAACTTAATATAACACTATTTGAACCTTCTCTAGAAATACAAAATTGCATGCTATCAGGACAGGCTTCCTCTTTGCCTCCACATGTGACTTCCTGTTGGGAGCCCTATGTGGAAGATGGAGCTGGCTGGCCCAACCCAATATTGCACAGCTCTCAGACATTCACAAACCCCACACCTACCCCCATCCTGCAGGCAGGAGTTCCCCTCCCCACTTACCAGATGTCCAGTTGTGTGCCACCGCTCTCAGTGCCTCCACACAGGGCTCCCAGCTGGAGTGCTGGGAGCCCCACAGTGGTGCAGGGAGGCACACGGCCTGCCGGAGTTAAATTATGCAAAATTATGTGATTATGCATGGTCATGCCTTTTATGCACAAAATTGCTCAGGTGCATAACTGCATAATTCCCCAGGGTGTACCAAGATCAATGCCAATAGCAGTCTGGAACTAACCCAGACCCTGTAACACAGGTGCTATATAGGAGAACAAGTCCAGAAAACTGATGGAGGTGGTAGCACTATGCAGGCTCACTGTGGTACATGCCTAGACTCCCCTAAGCACTTACACAACACTTAGAAGTGATCCCATCTCCCAACTCCTTTGGAAGACAGGTTAATTTAATTAATTTCTCTTATTGTAGAAAGGATGGAAGTCAGAGAGAAAAATCACTCATCTAAAGTCACATAGCAAGTGAAAGATGAGAGCCAGAAGCTAGAAATCAAACTCCTGTGTTCCCAGCAAGACTTTTCCCCAAATGTGGGGCTCTAGCCCTCTTCAGTGTCTGAGATGGGACATTGGTATTATGCTTACCAGAGAAGTAGGGAATGTTGGTTACAAAATAAGATCTGGCTACAGAGGAAACAGAAGGATTTTTTTCTAGTGAAGCAGACACATACTTTGGCTAGAAAAGCCAAGAGATCTTCAAAACATGGAAATTTACTGAGATTTTTTCTAAGCAAATAGGCGCTACTTCCCTCTTTCTGGTTCCCTAGTTTTGAGACTGTCACCGCAGTTTTGGACAGCTGAAATAAGGCTGATCACCTCTGCCTGCTTTTAGTTCTTTTTACTCACTCTTTATTAAGGCAACCAAATCTTCTCCACCATATGCCAAATTGGACATTTGACAGGTGTCTAAGTACTGCCCCCAGTTTCTGTAAAATGAAGGGGGCTACATAGAGACACCAGGATCTGTGCAGGAGTTGGGCTAGATGAAAACTGTTCAACTGGCATCCTGCAGTTTAAACTGCAGCCCCCAGACTCCCTTCCAGGTGCTGCTTCCCTCACCTCTTTGGCTACTTTGGGCAGGACCTCCAGGTTCCCTCTCCATCCTCTGACTTGTGCTTCCTGTTCCCACCCTTGGGGGCAGGACCACAAACCCTGGGAGCATGAGACTCTGGGATCTATGTAGCCCAGCCCTGCACAGGAGCCTATAAACTGGCAGGAGCCTGAGGTGGCTCACACAATAGGGGCACAGGGCCATGGTGAGATTGCACAGGGGAAACACAGTTGGACAGCCCAACTGTGCAATTCTACAAAAATGCTATATGGAGATAGCTTACACACTGCTCAGACCAAGAACAAGCACTACATATTGGGACCTGGTCTCCCCAAAGCACCATATCTTTGTATTAAGCAAGAACAGCCATAGGCTTAATTGTTAGTCACACCACAACAACATTTAACCCAAAGACCAAATCTTGACTTTTGTTGCTTTAGATCATGGTGACATATTATGAGATTTAGTATCTAGTCTACCCCTTCCATGTACAGGGTGCAGTCACCTGAATGTATGAGATTACACTGTACTCCAGCCAGTAAGAAAAAACTGAGGCAGTTTTATTTGAAATTAGTCAGTTCTCTTTGCCTGGGACCTGCACCAAGATCAATTTGTTTCTAGCTTTCCAAGTATACCGCTCAGAAAGGAATCTGTCTGTACCTTTAATATGATTAATATTTTCCATTTGTGCTAACAGTCCTGAGTAACACTCAAACACCACAGTTTCCTACACTGAGCTTTTTGCTCTACTCACCCTTTAGAAACATCAGCCTCCCTGGTGCTGTTTAAAAATGCTGACTGCTCAAATGAAGTGAATAATCTGATACAAAAAAATGCAATTACTAATGAACACTGAACCTCTGGCATGGACTTGAGAGCAACACTGGAGTAATAGCTTGCTATTTGGCCTTCTCCTCTATGGACTACCAAATGCATGGTTTGGCTCTGGATGCCCTAGTCCTTGTAATCAATATAACTAAGATTTAAATGAGTAAAGATACCTCACAAGACGAAGCGAGTCTTTACGGATGTTCACCAAGCTTCTCAGGGTTTTCACAGGTTCATGTGGTGCTGGGGTTACATAAGGAAACTAGAAAAAAAAGACACAGGGCTTTGTTAATACACCAGCTTAGTGTATTAGATTTATAATGACATACAAATCTGCCCTATACAAAAAGCGTCCAAACAGCCTCAAAATACTCTTCTTTCTTCATTTAACCAACTACAACTGGCACTAACCAGCAAATCTGCTAGATGTATTAGTAGACAGACTACCTGAATGGGCAATGGAGACTGACTACTCCTCTTCAGCTCAGCAATGCAGCCTAAGTACACTGGCAAGGCATAGTGGACAGCTTGCCCTGGATCTTGCCATTTTATTCTCAGGAACAGACAACTTAGTTCCCATGGCACTACTGCAGCCCTTTATACCAGAATTAGATACCCATGTATTAAAGAACTGAAAGCCTGAGGACTGGAAGAGGGACAACATTGTGCCCATCTTTAAGAAGGGGAAGAGGGAGGATCCAAACAACTATAGGCCACATCAGCCTAACCTCTGTCCCAGGGAAAATCCTGGAAAAGATTGGCACCAATATAAGGAAAATTAATGGTATTGGCAACTGGCTTTTTTTGGCTGATAATGTCACCGATAAATGCCCCCCATGCATTGCGCTGCAGCTGCAGCGCAACACACATCAACCAGAAGCACAGCCCAGCAGCATCTGGCTGGTAGTCTGCTGTGGGGGAACGGATAGGGGTGTAGGGGAGGGGGAGCAGATCAAGGCCTTCTGAAATGAGGGAGGGAGTGGGGCTGAGGCAGAGTCAGGTGCTTCCCAGCCAGGGCGGGGCATGGCACAGGACAGAGTCGCAAGCAGCTCGTCCAGGGGGGTGCAGGGACAGGGAGTGGTTCCCACCACTGTGCACACCCCAAGAGGGCATGTGGGGTCATGTCCCCCTGGTCCTGCACATGGGGCGAGGGCGGGCTTGGGGCAGGGCAGCGCCAGGCTCTTCCTGGCAGGGGGCTGGGCTGGGCACCAGTGCTGGGAGGAGGGTTTGCGAGAGGCTATGGCAAATTTTGGGGTGGCTACAGCCTCCATCTCAGCACCTGCCACCACCTGCCCCAAGCACAGCCCCGGCCCAGCCCCCCTGCCAGGAAGAGCTCAGTGAAGCCCTGGCCCCAGCCTGCAGCAGCAGCCCATCTTTGCCCCACGTGCAGAACCAGGGGGACATGCCTCCCCCATGCCCTCCCAGGCTGGATGCAGTGGTAGGAGCTGCCCCCACCCCCACGCATGCCAGACAAGCCACTTGTGGCTCCATCCTGCACCCTGCCCCAGCTGTGCAGCACCTGCCCTTGCCCCTACCCCACTCCCTCCCTCACAGTGGGGGCCTTGATCTGACCCCACCCCACCTCCTTCCTTCTCCGGGGACCCTTCCCCACAACAGACTTACCAGCCAGACACTGACCGGGCTGGATATCACCAATCGGATCAGCCAATATGGCTCCTTAAAAATTGGTCATACCAGTATCAGCCCAAAAAATCTCTATCGATATACCCCTAGTCTAAACCCCCTGGAGGAGAATCCAGGAGGTGAGGTGGTGCCAGGTGCCCAGGACCCAATTCTGGCTCTGGGGGGTGGCTGGGATTGCTCTGGGCCCACCCAGGAAACAATCCCAGATCCAGCCCACAGGCAGGCTCTGTGCCACTTGTATGGCTCACAAGGCTTAAAAGTTGAGTACAACCACCATACAACACACACACATTTTGCATTGAGAGCAAAAGGGAATTTCTTTCCAACAACTGAACCCTAATTATTCCAGACTGAGTAAGATAGGGGAGGTTGTGGAATGCGCTGAAATATGGACTCACCTTAAATTATTTTACAATGACTATGAAGTGTTTCTTTTTCCTTCAAGCACTTGTCCAAAAGTGATCCTCAAAGCAGTGACCAATTCATTCAGAGGTGGGATCAGAGTCCACTAGAAATGCTACTGAAGTAACACTTTGCCAGAGACAGCTTTCCAGTGAAGGGTTCAGAAATTTACATCTCAAGAACATGTAAACAGAGTTCCAGGGGAAACACTTTAAAAATATAATTTCCTTTTATAACCAGGTGACTTATCACCCGGACAAGGGGGAAGAGATTGACATTGTATAACTTGACTTTAAAAAGCCTTGGATCTGGTATTCCATGATCACCTCTTGGCTAAACTGGCCAACTGTGGCCTTGACCTCACCACAATCCACTGGCTGGGGAATTGGCTCCGCGGTAGGACCCAGAGGGTGGTGGTCAATGGCAGCCAATTGTCTTGGTGCACTGTGACCAATGCGGTCCCTCAAGGCTCTGTCCTAGGGCCTATAATATTTAACACCTTCAATGATGTGGACATTGGTGTCAGAAGCGGATTGGCCAAGTCTGGCGATGACACCAAACTCTGGGGTAAAGCATCCACACCCAAAGACAAGAGGGTGATCCAGGCGGATCTTGGCAGGCTCAGGAAATGGGTGGACGAGAACATGATGGTGTTCAACACTGAAAAATGCAAGGTTCTCCACCTTGGGAAGAAAAACCTGTAGCATGCTAATAGGCTCGGCAGTGCTACGCTGGTTAGCACTACAGATGAAAGGGACTTGGGGGGTCATGAATGACCACAAGATGAACATGAGCTTTCAGTGTGATGTTGGAGTTAGTAAAGCAAGCAAAATGCTGGCTTGCATCCATAGATGCTCCTCAAGTAAATCCCGGGACGTCATTCTCCCGTTGTATTCGGCCTTAGTGAGGCTGCAGCTGGAGTACTGCGTCCAGTTTTGGGCTCTGCAATTCAAAAAGGATGTGGAGAAGCTTGAGAGGGTGCAGAGGAGAGCTACGCACGTTATCAGAGGTCAGGAAAACAGACCTTATGATGAGAAGCCGAGAGCCATGGGGCTCTTCAGCCTGCAAAAGCGCAGGCTCAGGGGTGATCTGATGGCCACCTATAAGTTTATCGGGGATGCTCATCAGCAGCTGGGGGAATGTCTATTCACCAGAGCGCTCCAAGGGACGACAAGATCAAATGGTCACAAACTCCGCCACAACTGATTCAGGCTGGACATAAGAACGAACTTCTTCACTGTCCAAGCCCCCAAGATTTGGAATAGACTACCACCAGAGGCAGTTCAAGCACCCACTTTGAATGCCTTCAAAATGCATTTGGATGCTTATCTTCTTGGGATCCTATGATCCCTGCTGACTTCCTGCCCCTGGGGCAGAGGGCTGGACTCAATCTTCCAGGGTCCCTTCCAGCCCAAATGTCTATGTAATCTATGAAATCTAGGATGGATGTTTTTTTCTAGTAACTTTGTAGATATGCTTGAGCTCTGGTGCTAATGTGCAAATGTGCTAATATTTGTTAGAGCATCTGCCTTGGCTATTTCACTGTCTATTCTAACACAGGCATAAATCCATTTGGAAAAGTCTCTGGATGGGAATCACTATGTCCTTATCCTGCTGGGCCCACAAAGCTGAGAAGATGACTTGGATGGGTTTGTCCTTTGTGAATGTAGGCTCAGGTCACATTTCACATCCAGGGTAAGACGCAATGGCTTTCATGGACACAAAGAATTGGGAAGACATCAGAAGATGAATGTTTTGGCTAAGTGCAATTCTGTTGGAGTTTTTTTACAACAGTGTAAGAGTTGTGTAAGTTGTTGTAACCATGATGGTCCTGAAATTATACACGATACAAGGACTTCTTAGGGTGATAGTTTTTATTGGACCAACTATGTAGTTGGGATAAAGTTAAACAAGTTTGCCTACACAGCTGATCCAATGAAAGCTGTCATCCTAAGAAATCCTTGCCCCTCAGGTTTTTTTCAGCAGTTAACAAGAACTTTCAGCAGGAGATTACCAGGGATCCTGGTTTTCTCTGATAAAAAAAAAAATCCCCAATTTTTGGTTTTAAACCCTCCCCCCATCCACATTTTTCCTTGATTAAAATGAAACACCACTATCTATCTATCTTAGTAGTGTTTCATTTTAAAAAATCACAGAAAAAATGTGGATTTAGAGGGTTTTTAGAGGACAAAAATTGGGGATTTTTTTTTAAATCAGAGAAAACCAGGATCCCCAGTGCTTACAGACACCTTTTTCTAGATAGAAAATGTGAATCAAATCATTAGGGCTCAGATCTCCTACACCCTTTTCACCGAGGTGACAACAATCTGGAAGGCCATCTTTACTGACATGATGTCATTAGCTCAAATGATTGATTCATGACAGCTGCAAAGATAAAGATACTGC
This sequence comes from Crocodylus porosus, assembly GCF_001723895.1. Lineage (NCBI taxonomy): Eukaryota > Metazoa > Chordata > Crocodylia > Crocodylidae > Crocodylus > Crocodylus porosus. Next base: position 6,787,600 of record NW_017728923.1, on the reverse strand, counting down.
AGTGCAATTGGGGAGGGCCCCGGGAGGGAAGGCAAATGGGATGCACAAAGAGCGGTCATTGCTCAAAGACATAATCCTCGAAGCACAAAAAGACACCATTCCTGCAACGAAGAAAAGTAGCAGGAGGGCTGGGAAGCCCTCCTGGCTTAATAGGGACATTGTGGTCCTCTCAAAAAAGAAAAAAAAAGAGGTGTATGCACAGTAAAAGCTACGGACGGTCCTCAAGGAGAACTATACTTTAGTGGCCAGCACTTGTAGGGAAATGATCAGGAAAGCCAAGGTGGCGACTGAGTCTAGGTTAGCCATGGGAGTCAACGATAATAAGAAGTCCTTCTTTAGGTATGTAGGCAGTAGAAGGAAAACAAATGGAAGTGTGGGACTGCTGCTTAACACCTTGGGACAGCTGGTAACTGACATTCAGGAAAAAACTGAACTCCTGAATGCCCACTTTGCTTTAGTATTTCACTGGGCCATAGGGAAAATCAAGTGAGATAAGGCTCACAGGGGACATGCTGGGACTGACAGCCTTCCCACTGTGGATGCTGAGTGGGTACAATACCAACTAGAAAAGCTAGACATTTATAAGTGAGCGGGACCAGATGGACTCCATCCGAGAGTGCTGAAGGAGCTGGCTGAAGTCATCAAGGAACCCCTGGCAAAGCTCTTTCAGAATTCATGGCATACAGGGGAGATCCCTGAGGATTGGAACAGGGCCAATGTTGTGCCCATCTTGAAGAAGGGGAAGAGGGAGGACAACTACAGGCCAATCAGCCTAACCTGTGTCCCAGGGAAAATTGTGGAAAAGCTCATTAAAGAATCTATGTGCAATACACTCGCAGAAGATAAGATTCTGAATGACAGACAGTATGGCTTTGTCACAGGTAGGTCTTGTCTTACCAATCTCATCTCCTTCTATGACCAGGTCTCTCACCACCTGGACATGGGAGACAAGGCAGACATTATATACCTAGACTTCCAAAAGGCTTTTGATCTAGTATCCCACAATATCCTTCTGGGAAAACTGGAAGACTGTGGGCTCAGCTGATGGACAGTTCAGTGGGTGAGAAACTGGCTACAGGGTAGGACCCAGAGAGTTCTCATGAACTGATCCGTGTCGCCTTGGCACAAGGTGGCCAGTGATGTCCCTCAGGGGTCTGTGCTTGGACCACTGCTTTTCAACATCTTTATCAATGATTTGGATGTGGGGGTGAAAAGCTCACAGGCCAAGTTTGCAGATGACACCAAGTTATGAGGCAGTGTGGCCATGCCAGAAGATAGGTTGCTGATACAGGCAAACCTGGACAGGCTCGAGAGTTGGGCAGACTGGAACCAGATGGAGCACCTTACACTTGGAAGTGTTAAACTTCATCTGGGAGCAAATAACCCAAAACATACATACAGGTTTGGAGGTGACAGCTTGACTTGCACCACGGCTGAAAGGGACCTAGGGGTAATGACTATTGTGTGAACATGAGGCATCAGTGCAATGCGGTGGCCAGAAGGGCAAATAACATGCTGGCATGCATCAACCAACACATCTCATATAAAGCTAAGGAAGTGATACTCTCAATGTACTCAGCACTGGTGAGACCGCAGTTGGAGTACTACATCCAGTTCTGGGCACCACTTCAAAAAGGACGTGGAAAAACTCCAGAGGGTCCAGAGAAGAGCCATCTGTATGATCAGGGACTTGCAAAGCAAGCCATATGAGGAAAGGCTGAGGGACCTGGGCCTCTTTAGACTAAAGAAGAGAAGGTTGAGAGGGGACTTGATAGCGGCTTACAACTATATCAGAGGAGTGCATCAGGAGCTCGGTGAACAACTGTTCATTAGGGCACCCTTAGAGAAGATCAGGACCAACGGATGCAAACTCTCGGAAGGCCGCTTCAGGCTTAATATCAGGAAAAACTCTTTCATAGTCAGGGTGTCTAGACTGTGGAATAAACTCTCTCCAGAGGTGCTGCAGTCACCTACCCTGGAGGTTTTCAAGAGGAGACTGGAGAGTCCTTGCTGAGGTCTCTTGACCCCAGTTATCTTCCTGCCTTGAGCGGGAGGGCTGAACCCAATGATCTGTGAGGTCTCTTTCAGCCCCTAAGAATCTATGAATCTATGGTGGAGCTACCCAATTCATACTTTCCAATACTTTTAGAATAGTGGAATGGAAAAACACCTTCCTAACTATGTACCTGTGGATGGTAAACCAAGACAGGTGGTAGATACAGCCAGAACAACCCAATGGGTGGGGTGATTTGCTCACCTCCAGAAGGTATTCTATTATGACAGGTATAAAAAAAAAATCTCATACAGTATTAGGGAATCTTGAACTGCACCAAAGAAAGAAACTAATTTGCTTTTCCAGGAAAGTTTGTCTTGTAAATATTTTCCTGCTAATAGCTAATATATCATAAACAAGTGAAGAATAGGACCTTTCTACTCTCAAAAGTCATCCACTTATCCAGGCCATGACATTGAGGACTCTCAGGTCCAGAGCAAAAGCAAGCCTTTCACACAGAGGGATAAGACATAGGGCGTATCTATGCATGTGCTTTAATGAGCATTAGCCTATTTTAATGCGCATTAAAGCAGCACAAAAAGTGCACTTTCACTAATGCACATTAAAATAAGCTAACGCATCTTTTTCTAGTACCTCACAGTGGAGTTACTAAATTTAATACACATTACCAAAAGTGCATTAATGAATGTGTAGACAAGCCCACAGAAACTTCCTAACTAGGATCAGGGTGATCCCTAGGGGGCAGAGGGTTGGCTGCCCCAGGCCCCACGGAGCTAAGCCAGCTTTGCATTCAGGCCCTCTTTCACCCCCCGTCCCGATCTGCCCTGGGCTCCACACTCTGCCACGGTTGTCTCCGACTAGGACAGGCTCAGCCATACCAGGGCTATGATCAGACTGGCAAAATTTTGTCTAATTTTGCACAAGACTCTGGGAAGCAACGGGGGAAAAGGCATATAGTAACCTTGTTATCCTATAGCTCAAGAATGCATTAGATGGGAACTCTGGGCCCATGCCTTCTTTGGAACAGAAAACCTGACACTTTCATTTGTCTACCTTGCAGATGGCTCCATCCTGGATTAGCTTTAAATTAAAAGATGCCTCGAAGATAAACCCCTTAATTTCCCGCTTCTGATTCAAAAATACGTGCCCGAGTAGGTGGTTCCAAAGGTCAGACAAGTAAGCCCCAGAAATATATTCTGGATGGCTAATGCACCACATCTGGAGCTGGACTGCTTCCTAGGGTAACTGGACAGAAAGATTTGATACTTTCTACATTTTTTATATGCATGGTTATGGTGGTGTCTATCATAATTTATATCAACTGTCCTGAGATGCACTGTGAGAATGGATTTGCAGGTGTCACCCTAGTAAGTCAATATGGTCTGTAGTTCTCCTCAAGACCATAAACTTTCACTTTTGAATGCTGTTTATGTAGCTTTTCAGTCCCGCAACAGAACTTCTGCCACTATAATCCAAGACCAGTGATTCTCAACCCGAGTGCTGCAAGTATTTTAAAGATCCCACTAAATGCCTACACATGATTCACAATATACACCTGGAGATTTCAGACAGGAATCTTTGGTGTCAGAAACAAAGCTGCCCTATTGTGGTCTTTCTGACTTCTTTGCAATAGAAACATTCTTCTATTACCCTATTTACTCAATTAGAAAACAAGATTTTTCCCTTCATTTAAGATGGAAGAAAAAAGCCCCTCACTTTACACAGTCAAGCATGAGGCGGTGGCAGGGCAGGCAGCTCCTGCAGCTCTGGCCCCAACTCAGTGTTGGGGCAGGAGCTAGAGCCACAGCTGCACCTGCCCCTCTCCAAATTTCCCTCCACATGCCCTACCACTGCTCTCTCACAGCCTCCAGTCTCCCCCCCACACACACACTTCCCCCTCTCTCCCTCTGCTGCACTCCTACTTTTGCTCCATGCCAGCAGGCTCTGTCCCTGCTGCAGCCTGGAGCACAGGGATGGGCTGGAACCAGGCTCCGTATCAGGGGCGCAGAGCCATCACTGCTGTTCCAGCCTGGCCCTGTAACAGCAGTGCTGGCTCCCTGCCACAGCTGCTACAGGGCCAGACTAACAGCAGTCCCAGCTCCGTGCCACTGCTATGGGCTGGAACTATGTTCCATGAGATGGAGGCTCCGGCAAAGGGAAAAGGTAAGGGGGAGGTAGAGGCCCAGGTAGGGGAAAAGAGGCAGGAGGAAGTGGGGGCAGGAAACTGAAACTGCGAGTAGCAGAAGTGGCCTGGAGAGGGGAAGAGAGGAGAACAGGGGAAGGAGGAAACGAGGACAACCTAACGCTGCAGGGTGGGGGTAGGCATAATGGGGGGGGGTAAAGAAGACAAACTGTCTGCCTCTCTCACTGCCTGCCCCAATCCTGCCCCCCTCACTTGCACTCCCACAAGCCCCCCAATCCCTCCCCCACTGTCTATTCCCCACTGCCTACCCCATTACTGCCCCTCTCATTACCTCTTCCCCCACCACCTGCAATAGTGGGGTAGGGGGTGGGAAACGCAACAAATTAGGATGATGCTCTAATAATTAGTTTCCATACATGGAACATTTACTAAATTTATAATTTTTCTGTGTGTAGAATCGAATTATTGGGGGGTTGTCTTGTATTTAGGGACACCTTGTATTTGAGTAAATTATGTATTTTTCTATACAGAAAAAAATCCAGCATGAAAGCTAACAGCAAGCATTTTTCAAGCGGTACCTTGAGTCAAATGAGGTATACCTTAACCTTTTTAGACTCAAGAGCCACTGTCCTGGACAGTAAGAGAAGGGTACCTCCTTGAATATATTTATAGGATCTTTTTACTATTTCAGCAAGGACCTGACCAGAGAGGGTGGGGCAGGGGGTGAAATCACAGGCTGTCCAGGGTTTATCTGAATCTATTCCTTATCTTTATAATAAACTGGAACTAGTCCTAAGGGATGCATGTCATAGCTAATGTGAAAGCTGCAATGGACCCCAATGATTCTGAGCCTATGTATTGCCATGAGATACAACTTCAGAGTGGTTACGATCAGACTCGATCCCTGGAACAGGGAAGCAGGCATCAATTTAAAGCAACCGCAGAGAAGACCACCCTTTCTCCAGCCAGTTATACAGAAAAGGGCACAGAAACACTTTGTTTCTCCTGAGGTGGGCTACTACAATTGCAAAACAGAGCTGTTGACAGGCTAACTGGTAAGACCTTGAATAGTTTTGATCTACCACAAGCCTCAAGTAATTTCTGTGGGGTGATATGATGGATATGTGGAAGTAAGCAACTTGAAGACCAAGAGATTCAAGCCAATACTCCAAATCCAGGGAAGGGATTATGGTAACTGTCATCACCATCATGAAACTTCAGCCTAAAGGTGAATGAACTACATCCTCTGTTCAAGATGGGTGATCATAGAGGTGGGCAATTATTTTGAGCAGAGGGCTGCTTACTGAGTTTTGGCAAGCCTTCGAGGGCTGCATAAGTAGCCCCGCCCCTTGACAGGTGCCACGCCCCCTGGTTGCCATCTTGGGACTGCAAGTCCTGCCCCTACCCTCTGACCTTTGCTACCAGAAGTTCCTCTCCTTGCCCCTGGAAGTACTCCTTTGGGGAAGAGGATCTGCCATCTTAGAACCATAAAAAACCCAAATTGTGTACTAAAAATCAAATACCCGTAATAATGTATTTTAATTTAATTAACAATATATATTTTTGTCCTGAATTGTGTGTGTGTGCTGTATATGTAGAAGTGGTTGCATAATAGCTCAAAATTCAGTCTTACTCTTATATAGTGCATGGGGTGTACAGGGGTGTTAGGGTGGGGTATGGGTGAGTAGACTGGTTTTGGGGTGGGGTATGGGTGAGTGCATGGGGTGTACAGGGGTTGGGGTGGGGTAGCCAGACGGTTGCCACCCCAAGCATCAGGTGCAGCATGCAATTTCCATACTGCCTACCTGGACTTCCCATGCCATGTCCCAGCCAGCTGGGCCAGACAGGCCCTTCCCCAGTGGCCTCCAGCCTCCTGGCAGTGGCAGAAGCGACCAGAGTGCAAATGTGGCTGCAGTCCCAATGCAAGTCTCCGCAGCCACCTGGCCCCAGGCCAGGCTACAAGGGAGGCGAGCAGTCACCTGGGCAGCCCAGGGCCCAATCCTTTCACCCAGATGGGCAAGCATGGGGCCCTCAGGGTTCCAGGTTTGTACACCGGTCCCCACCTGTACCATGGGGCTGGGGTGGGGGGTCTGGGAGCGAGCAACTGTGCAGGAGCCACCAACAGCTGCGTACTACCCCAGGCCAGTGTCAGCAGGGCCCAGAGCAGGGCAGCAGGAAGGTGGGGTGCAGCTGGCAGGACTATGAAGCTGGGCTTGGCTGCACCAGGAACGAGAGAAGGGAGCCCTGCTGGTGCTGGCTCCTGAACACCGGTGCTGGCTCCCATGCACCCGCTCACTCTCAGCCCTGCAGTACAGGCAGGGACTAGCACATGCAGCTCCGACCCCACACGCCCTGCACTCGCCTGTCTGGGCGAAAGGATCCTGGCTGTTGCTGGCTCCCAGGCACCTGCTCACTCCTGGCTGCACGGCCAGACCACAGGACACACCAAGAGCCAGCCCAGCCCGGAGGACTGGGGCTATCTCTTGCAGCCCTCCCCTGCCCTTATATGAATTTTGCTCCAGCGCAGGCCTAAGCAGCCCCACAGTCCCAGGCCAGAAGCATGGTCCCTCTAGGCAGAGACTTCTGGCTGGAGGGCCAAGGCCAGGCAGACCCTGCTGTGGCTTCTCCTGGGCCTTGCTGCCCCAGGCTCCTATCATTTTTGACAGGAGCCAGAGCAGATAAATATTAATTTTTAACAAAAAATGTAGGGGCCCCACAAGCCAGACAGAATGGCATAGTGGGCTGGATCTGGCCCACAGGCCTTATTTTGCCCACCCCGGGTTATCCTCTTATTACGATTAGAAAATAACCAGCCTGCTGATGGGGAAAGCTCTTTTAATCACTACTTGCAACCAGACTTCTTGTTATAAGAGAACCTCATGAGAAGATCTCACTTTTTTCATCCCTCTTCATGAATAGTGAACAGCAATGATTAACTGGATGAAATAACCAGTTGAAACTAGATCTAACACCTCTGGATCTATAATAATATGGGTCTATAAAAGGTGTGAAACAGACCAACTGCTTCCTGAAAGGGCTGGAAGGGTCCAATAGAAACCAGAATCACAGGAGTTAGTTCAGACGACTTGATGATCCCATCAAAACAGTCGTTCATAGCACAAGGTGGGGAGAGATGACCGAACAGAACGTATGGGTGTCCTCATCTTTGGGAAAACTCTCATCTTAGAATCTATGTTGAAGTAACAGAACTGAGCAGCAGAGTCAGTAGTTTTACACCTCTCCAAGACTACCTGCTGTGCTTTCTTCTGGTGTCAGGATATGTCATAGACATTTGGACTGGAAGGGACCCCGGAGGATCAGAGTCCAGCCCCCTGCCCCAGAGGTAGGAAGTCAGCAGGGATCATAGGATCCCAGCAAGATAAGCATCCAAATGCATCTTGAAGGCATTCAAAGTGGGTGCTTGAACTGCCTCCAGTGGCAGTCTATTCCAAACCTTGGGGGCTCGGACAGTGAAGAAGTTCATTCTTATGTCCAGCCTGAATTGGTCGCAGTGGAATTTGTAACTGTTCAATCTTGTCGTCCCTTGGGGCACTCTGGTGAACAGACATTCCCCCAGCTTCTGATGAGCACCCCTGATAAATTTATAGGTGGCCAACAGATCACCCCTGAACCTGTGCTTTTCCAGGCTGAAGAGTCCCACAGCTCTCAGGCTCTCATCATAAGTCCTGTTTTCCTGACCTCTGATCATGTGCGTAGCTCTCCTCTGCACCCTCTCAAGCTTCTCCACATCCTTTTTTGAATTGTGAAGTCCAAAACTGGATGCAGTACTCCAGCTGTGGCCTCACCAAGGCCAAGTACAACGGAAGAATGACATCTGGGGATTTGCCTGAAAACCATTTATGGATGCAGGCCAGCATTTTGCTCGCTTTACTAGCCGCAGCATCACATCGAAGGCTCATATTCATGTTGTGGTCAACCATGACCCCCAAGTCCCTTTCATCTGTAGTGCTAACCAGCATAGTACTACTGAGCCTATAACCATGCTGCAGGTTTTTCCTCCCAAGGTGGAGAACCTTGAATTTTTCAGTGTTGAACACCATCAGGTTCTCATCCGCCCATTTCCTGAGCCTGTCAAGATCTGCCTGGATCACCCTCCTGTCCTCAGGTACAGATGTTTTACCCCAGAGTCTGGTGTTGTCAGCAAACTTGGCCAATCCGCTTCTGACATCAATGTCCACATCACTGATGAAGATGTTAAATAGTATAGGCCCTAGAACATAGTCTTGAGGGACCTCACTGGTCACAGTGCACCAAGACAACTGGCTCCCACTGACCACCATATAAAGAAGGTACTTTGAGGTCATGTTCTTCAACAGCATCCATCTTTGGCATTCAACGACTCCACTCCCAAAAGGAAGGCTGCCTACAGTAGTCTCACTTTCTGGAGAAAAGGCCAACCCTTGTAGCCATGATGAGTGCTACTGCCACTGTTATCAGGTTAACGGGACACCGCCCATTCCTCTGGTTCTCGCCTGCTACGACTTGAATCTTATTAGGGGAGGAAAGAAATTGATGGAATGTTAACGGGTACCCACAGAATGACTACTTCCGACACGTTACATTATTCCTGGTATTTCATTTCCTTTTCTTATCTTTTCTTTTACAGCGGCCCAGATTGTAGGCGGCAGCCCGTTCAACCTGTCCCCTGGGCTCAGGAGGGGATCTCCAGCTTTGAAATCCTCAAGGTAAGTGCTGGACAGTGTCCTACGATGCTAATTATGCTATTAGCAGTCCGTGCACATGGCACCTTTCATTCCGCACCAGCTACTTCTGTGGGGAGCGTCCCCGGCTACTCTCACTCAGTCTGTGATAACCTTTAACAAGCCGGGCTCAGTCACTTTTGAGTTCAAGGTGGGTAAGGCATTCCCACGCCCGTGCCTCGGCTTATCGCCACTAATTACCTCAGTATCTCTGTGGTTTGTGCCGGCGCAGCTCTGGGAGTTCCCTTGCTGTCAGAGCTGGCACCTCAGGCTCCAGAACAGTTAACCCCCGAGCTCTGGGGTGGTTGCCAGCTTCCCCTCCCAGGTCTCGCCCTGAGACCCCTTCTCTAATTAGGGATGCCTCACTTCATCACAGTGCGGAGCTTCGGCTTTTCCCCAGACTCACCGCTGCAGCTGGAGTTCCTCCGTAAGTAACTGACAGCATTGCTGACTTTCTGTCTTTGTGATCCCTTGATTTCGGCACCTCTCTGGGCCTCAGATCATCTACCAGAACCTCTACCTCTGGGGTCTAAAGTATCCCCACTCTTCTATCCATTGGTGCCCAAAGGCATTTTCTCTGAGACCTCCCCATTCCTTTATCCTCGGAAGCAGCGTTCCATTGGCCAACCTTGCATGGTGTGGGGAACCCTCCCACAGCTGCCTGGGATTTTCCCAAGTAACAGGGCTCCCAGCAGGGACCCTGTTACAGCCACCATCAAAGAGGAAGTCATGCTGACTGCATCCAGGACCCTTGTAAGCTGACTTGGACCCAATGGGAATGAAAGTACTCTGTCGCATGGATCTCTTTTGTACTTCTTGTTCCCTGTACATGAAGATGGGGGATGCCATGACCAAAGGCTGCCAGACACGTTTAGCGAGGTCCATTAATCATTTAATTTAGAAGCAAAACCACTTTTCTCACTAAGACAAAGTTTTGTGCCTTGGTTCTTCAGCTTCTTCCAAAGGGATCTGAAGAGTGTCCATGCCATTCTTTACAAAAAGTTTTAAGTTGTCTACATTGGCAGGTCCTGAGATTGGCCATGAACCCCCTGGAAGCACCAGCTGCGAAACCAGAAGTACCAGTGGAAGCGCACTTCTGGTTTTGCCACTGGCCCAGGGATTGACAGCTGGGGGACCCCCCCAGACTCGGGAGGCATCAGTCGCCCATGACCTAGGTGTGGGGTGGCTGGGGAATCATTGCTTCAATCCAGGGAGAGGGAGGAGAAAGACTGCAGTAAAACTTTCCAAGTCTGTGAGTTGAATCAATGTCTCAGGCATATTCTCCTGCTCCAGGAAACAGGGAAGCCAATGAAGGCTTCAAGGTAGACAGGGAAGCCAAAGCCTTTGAACAAAGAGCAGTGTAGTTTGTTCCTATTAGGGGTGCATCTATAAAGATCTTTTTGGCCAATACCAATGGCTAGTTAACTAACTAACCATATCGGCCGATACCAATCCGATAGCAGATATGCTGCCCAGGAGTCTGGAGAGTAGCATTGGGCTAAGTCAGTGAGGGGAAGGGACATGGGGGTGGGGGGAGGAAGGGGGGGCAGATCAAGGCCTCCATGGTGAGGGAGGGAATGGGGCTGGAGCAGGAGCTGCCAGCCAGGGCAGGCAGAGCATGGGACAGAGCCACAAGTGACTCAGCCAGGGAGGGCACAGAGGGGTGGAGTGGGGGGAGCAGCTCTGCGTTGCTGCACGCACCCCTGGGGCAAGCATGGGTGGCACGTATCCCCCAGATTTGTGCACAGGGCAAGGATGGGCTGCCTACTGCAGGCTTGGGTCTGCACCAGCCTCTTCCCAGCACGGGGGCTTCACTGGGGCTGTGCTCAGGGCAGGACAGGTGGCAACATCACTGGGAGGGGGCTAAATTCACCTTAGTCACCCCATAGCCCCTCCCCCCCAGTGCCACTGCTGCCCGCCCCACCCTTGCCCACCCCAATCACAATCGCGACCCAGCCCTCCCACCAAGAAGAGGCCGGCACAGTTCCCGGCCCCAAGCCTGCAGCGGACAGCCTGCCCTCACCCTGTTCACAAATCTGAAGGGCACATGCCCCACATGCCTCCCCCAGGGGTGCACACAGTGGAGGGAAGCTCCCCCCTTCCCCATCCTCCCATATACCCTGGATGATCCACCCACAGTTCTATCCCATGTCCCGCCTGGGCAGCGCCTACCCCTGCCTTAGCCCCATTCCCTGCCTCACCATGTGGGCCTAGGTCTACTCTCCATGCACCTTCTCTCTCCCATGCCCTTTCTCCCCCACAGATTTACCAGCTCAACGCTGTTCCCCAAGCTGCTGGGCTGCATTCCTGGCTGTGTGCCTGCTGCAGATGCATGCATGCACGCACATGATCAGCGACATTATCAGCTACACTGGCCAAACAAGCCGAATGTCAATGTCAACTTTCCTTTTATTGGTGACAATTCGATATGGACTGATACATCAATGCACCTCCAGTTCCTACAGTTACCTCCCCTTTGTAATGCTCATAGCCTGTAGGGTAACATTAGCACTGGATGAGCACAGCCCAGGGCAAAGACATCAAACCACAGCTCAAAAGATGATTATATCTGGTATCCCAGTATTTTGCTAGTATGACCCTTGTGCAGAAGGGTGGCACTTTAGAGACTTCTAACTGGCTACCACCTACTTCATCAGATGCACTTTACGAAGTAGACGGTTGCTTATGAAAGGTCATGAATCTCTGAACCAGCTAATCTCTAAGGTACTACCTCTGTCCTGCCTTCTGCCTGACTTCATATTCACATGGCTAAACACCTCTCTAGACTCCCCATAGTCAAAGAGTGGGGCACACTTTCTAGGGGAATATCCATGCCAGTGCTCTAAGTCTTGAATATACTCTGATATCAGTGAGGAGGAAAAAAAAAGTACATGTGTTAGATCCACTGGGAAAACTTTGCTTTAAGGAAAGAACACTGAGGGAGTTTGATGCCAAGTTCTTAGTACCATCTGGGAGGTGCAGTTAAATGGTAATGATTCAGTCTTCTGCAGTACAAGTCTGCTCATGCCATGAATATGGGCAATGCTACTGGTTCCCTTGATGCCCAGGAGCAGGACAAGGTCATTATTTCCTTCTAGGTCTGCAACAATGAACTAGGCAGTGCAATGACTAGTGGTAAATAGCTCAGTGCTATACTTGTCTCTCTAGTAATCAGTAGCATTGAGCCAGAGACCAATGGAGCTGGGCCAGAGAGAAAGCCAAAGTCAAAGAGCTGTTGTTAGCATCAGTTCTTCACTCAACATTTTGAAACTGAGCGAAAACACTGAAATGCACTTGAGCTTAATCAAGAACTCCTGTGTACCAAAACCCTATTTATAGGGCCAGAAAGTGGAAATCTCCTGGAGGTACTTGTTGGGAGGTAAAAATCTACCCCTGAGCTCCCCTTACCCACAAACACCATTTTCTTGTTCAAGTTCAATGCTAAAGATTTTAAATATAGGGAGCCCACACTATTGCACTTCGGTTCTCCCAGATCAGAGGCATGCCCATTCCATTTTCTCAAGGGATGCATCTTCGAGCCTTGCCTCCTCCTGTCAGTTCAGGAAATGAAAAACTTACAGATAATGAATGTTCTTGAGATGTGAGATTCTTCCAGGTAGCAGAGGCAGTTAGGTCAGACCAAAAAAAGCATTTGGATCTGACCCAACATTTGCAGTAGAGCAATACTGAGGAAGCCTATTCTGGGTCAAATATTTTTTTTTATTCCCAGTAAGCAATAGGGAAAACTAACTCTACTGATTAAAAGTCAAAAGAAGTTAAAACTGCAGTAAGCAGAGACCAAGAAGCTTGGTCTCAAGCAGTGAAGCGGCTGATAACTTTCTTCCCTTTATGCCCTCAGTAACCCCAAGAAGCAGGAGGGTGCATGTGTCCTGAACAGGTACCTCTAGCCAAATAAGTCTCCATGTTCAAAGACACGAGGTGGACACACATCTGGAGACAATCACAGGAAAATTCCTAAATTACCATACAATAGCAAGGTACACTGCATCTTCACCACCTGCTTAACAGCAATATTCTACATTAGTTGATTAAGGAATCAGAATTAAGGTAAGATTTCCCATAAAGCAGGCACTACCACTAATAAAGGTATACCTTGAAAAGTTACAGAACCTTGCATTAAATCCTAAATTTGAGACTCTGGGAATATAATCCCTTTAGAATATAATTCTAAAGCAGTGTTCGTACAAAAGAAATTAGGAGATAGATCTCCCATTAACCATTTGATAATTCCTTATCACTGTTGCCTGAAGAAGCTCACAGCTCTTTGCAGCCTAATGCACATAAGGGATAAGTTTGTTACAAATAGGAGCACTGTGACAGGAGTATCACTACCGGAGGCTTTCTAGGGGTGACTCCACCCTCCTGTTATGGGCCAACCACCTGCTTACTCACCTGCCATGCCTTGATCTTAACTGGTTAATTGATTGATGCAATTAGCAGGAGGCTGCCCACTTTATGTCCCCCAGTGCCAGGGGGCACTACCTGCAGCTCCTTTTCCTCCCCTACACTGCAGCCCAAGCCTTGCAGATGGTACTGACGTGGTTTTTGACCTGGGCCCTGTTGCGACTTGGCCCTCTCCTTTACCCCCCTGGGGCTTCTTGCAGCCCCCCCTTGCTCCAGGGGCTTCTTGCAGCCCCCCCTTGCTCCAGGGGCTGGGGTCAATGCACCCCAAAATGCTGCACCCTCTCTGGCGCCAAGGTCCCCACGCTCCCGTGGAGCCCCTATGAGGCCTCCTCCAACCCCTAATAGCCTCACCTGGTCCTCCGGTGTAACAACAACAACAAACAATAACACAAGCCCCTGGGCTATAACATAAAAAGTTAAACTGTCTGGTCAGGACATCATTCAATCCCTACCAGGAAATACTCCAACCCATGGCAACCAGGAGATGCTCATGCAGTCGGGCTTCTCCCCTCTCTCTGCACTGGCCAAGCCCCCGCCTTCCTTGACTGCCAGAGGGAACTGCCCTCCTGGCCTCCTGCCTGGGCTTATATAGGCCACGCCCTGCCCCTTCCTGTCACCTGGCCCCCTGCCAGCGGTTGTCTCGGCAACCAGCACCTGTTGCTCTGGCTGCCCTGGGAACTGGCAGCTGGGCCTCCCTATTCTGGCCACTAGGGGTCTCTCCCAAGCTGCTTTTTCTGTTCTCAGGCGCAGGTCACCTGAGTGCTCTGCCACAAGCACCAACACACAGTTTATGCAACTTGTCCAAAGACACAGAGCAAGTCAGTGTCAAAACCAGAAACAGAACCCTGGAGAAGTCCCATGCTCCAATTCCAGTGGAAGTATTAAAGCTGATTTCCTACTGAAGGACCAGAATACACATAGATGCAACTGACAATACATATCAACTTGCCTGAACTGGTCTATTCCCAAGGAAGTTTAAATCCATGTTCTCCCCAAAGAGGTAACCCTCAGGATGTGGGGTGTCAAACTTCTCGCCTCCCATGAAAAAGTGACTTGCAAAGTAGTTTCCTGGAAAAACAAGACGTAAACAAATTCAAATGAGTGACTCCTGAAAAACAATAACAATCTTCAGCTTTTATTCAGTGTATTCAGGGGAGGCCTGTGACATAAACCAGGCTGTGCTTTAAAGTACAGATCTAATGCTGCACTGCAATTAAGAGAATTCCTGACAACACTGGTGTCATGTGGTGTCAATGCCGATAGCAGTGAGCACAAGCAGCAGCAAGAAGAAACTTGGCCAAACCATTACAGTATTGTTAGAGGAGTGAGCCGAACAACTTCACTGCACTGCCTACATACATTTAGCTGCAGTTCGGAGCCCTATAAAGAACCCCTATATGGAGTGAATGCCTTTGAAAGGTTACGAAGGCATTAATCACACAGAACTCTCAATCCATCTGGAAAGCCATAACTATGATTTATTCTGAAAACAAGAGGGTTTTTATAAGAGGTTTCCGCTTTTTCAACTTTTTTCTTTTTGCTTCAAGAAAGTTCTGTCTTATCCTGCATAGATAGTGCCATTTTAATGATGGACTCCCAAAGACTGAGCTCTGCTAACAAGCTCATAGGCTTCCAGATGTTTGTATTTTAGAAATATGTCCTTCTCCCCAGAGATCCTTTGCTTTTTTGTGGCCTTGTGACAAGGTACTTAGCAGAATTTGAAGATTCACTTGAATCTGGCAGGCCTCGAACTTGCAACTTCTGAGCTGTCAACCATGCACCTTAGTACCCATGCCATCCCAATCCTGTCCCCAAGATAATCAAACTCAGGTGGGGTCCAAAATCTAGCTGATACCAGGTCTACAACATCAGCATGGTAATGCTAAGGTGTCCTAGACAGCAATCCCTTTCCCTGCACCCCAAGCAATTAAGAGTAAAATGAAGAGCCGTTCTGAATGTAGAACCCCAGTTTGACTTTCTGATGGATAAAACCAATCAGCTTGGGGTGCATTGTGACATGTACATTTATGCCAAACTCCATAATAGCTTGGAGCACAAAGAGATTAATTTCACATTTTATATAGGTCAAGCAGAATTGCTTTAGGTCAAGCAGAATTGCTTTAGAGCATTTTATCTGTTTAACTGCAAAAAAATTTTGCATGCAGGAAATCTCAGAATTGCAGTGGCTGATTAACCTAACTCAAAGTCAGATGGCTGACTCTTGATTATAATTTGGTATTCTATGAATGAGACATGTTTAGGGGTCATAATCTCTTCTTAGGGAGTCTGCATTTATATGCAGTTCACATTAACATTCCTGTGCACATAAATCTGTTCTGCATTCACAAAAGACTATCTTTTGATATCACCTCTATGGTGCTTTTAACCCCACAAATTCCTAAGTGCTTTATCCAGATTGTGGACCAAACCTGCACATTACTTACTAAGTAAAAGTACAGATATAACATCTGTATTGTTATCAAAGGGTTAGGGCGCATCACTTACAGCTACACAATTTTGCAGAGATACAACTATAGCAAAACAGTTCTAATTTTAACCCTGCTTCATGTCAAAACTCAAGCCAATTTAGCTACCTTCTATTCCTACGGACTCACACTGATAAAATGGTAACAGCTGTTGGTGTGCTTCCTTTCTTAATGCAGTTAAAATGTATGCCTGTCCATAACCTCAGATTTGCAGGAGCAAGTTTATACAGCTGGAATCTCTTCACAACATTTTCTGGGTTAGAAATGGCGGCTACTTAAGAAAGCAAATAAAGGCTCCACTTTGCAAGAGGTTCAGAATGGGAAGGAGCCAAAATATCATATCCAGTTGGAACAGCAGAGGTAATTAAAAGGACTGGAATAGAGGTATCCAGCTGTAATTTGGCCAGGAAATTGTAACTAATATTCACACTCTTCTCAGAAGTGCTACTAGGATGTTTAACAATGACAAACAATAGAGCCCTTAAGTTTTGGTTTTCATCAAGAACATGGCCCATCCAGAAACTCAGCACCACCTAACCATAAGGTACAACGCTGATTTAGTGCACAGCTAGAAGACTCTTCTTCCACCATGCCTACTACATCACTTCCTGTAATACTCCTAAGATCTCTGAATCACAGGATTCAGAGACCAGGCCTCACACCTCACTTAGTTTGTGAAACGCGAGAAGAAAAAAAAAACAAAACCAACAAAAAACAAAGCCTCTCTCAGAGGAATTTTGGAAGATAAGTTATTAATGACATCTGTAAGGGACTGAAATAGCACGGTAATGCAGAAACATCTATAAATAAACCTTACTGTACTGACAGTATATTGACTGTCTATTGCATCTCATATTAGGGAGGAAATCCAAGACAGAATACGAATTTCTGCTCTGAAAAACAGTCTCTCCATCCTAAAAATCTAAGACTGATGGAGCCAGAGACAAAAGTCACCATGCAAGCCCAAACACTATTTCCTACTCTCCTCCTGCAAGCCATCTGTTAGACGAATGCATTCACACTGGTGCATAAAGTGCTCATTAACTTTCCAAGCTAGAAACCTGGTGCAGTGCAAGTCCTAGAGAGCGCAAGGCAAATGTTTTCAAGGAGCTAAGCAGGAGACATGATAAAGAGCAAGACAGCTTCTACAGCCCTACGGGTACTAACAAAAAACTGTGGAATACACTAAGTCAGTCCTGGATCATTACTTAATAAGTCAAAAAATGGCAGTGACTTATGGTGACAGATTGATAACACAGTCAGAAATACCCAGGAAGAGATGTTCTACAGCAAATTTTAGAGAATCACCTACAGCAGACACAAGCTAAACTCACAAAATTACAACCAGTGTTCTATGCTGATCCTTTCAATACCGTCACCACTGACCCAATATACAGACAGACAAAATTATTTAAAATGTCCTTACCTATCTAACTAGCATCTAGGACTATAACAACACAGGACATTTAAAACAGCAAAACCAAATAGGTTCTCCCTACATGTGCTGTTTCTTTAAATCAGGGGTAGGCAATGCTTTTTGGCTAGAGTGCTGAAAAAAAACCACAATATCTACCTTGGAAGGTGCCGGAGTGCCAGCATGCCAGAAAAACAAAACGAGGGCAGGTGGTACATGGCAGGATGTACTGCATATTAGTATAGTTAATCATCATAAATGTTGCCCCCCCGCCCCCCATTTTTTGTTTGTTTTTTGGGTTTGTTTGTTTTTACAGTAAATACCAGACTTTCTAAACATTGTAAACCTGGTGACAATAAATAAAACTTCTGATACTCCCTTTGACCTTGTGTATTTGTTTTGTGCAGGTCCCCCACAAGAGCCCCCCAGCCCTGCTCCTGCCCCTTAGCTCCCACCCAAAGCCCAGGCCCCACAGTCCAGGCTCAGTGGCCATCAGCAGCTACCCAGAACATGGGCCACCTGCAGCTGGGAGGCTGCAAACAGGTGCTGCCTCCTTGCCGGGGCTTCAGGAAGGCAGCAGATGTTGGCACCACACCTAACCGGGGCCAGGAGGCAGCAGCTGTTTGCAGCCTCCCATCTGCAGCCGGCCCAGGCTTTGGGGTAGCTGCTGCCAGCCACGGTGCCTAGGCTGCTTGCAGCAGGGCTTGCAGCCTCCCAGCCACCTGCTGGGAGCAGCCCAGGCTCCCAGCTGGCAGCAGCTACCTAGAGCCAGGGATGGCGGTGGCATGCTGAGGAAAATGGCCTTGCATGCCATGCTCGGCACGCATGCCAGGGGTTGCTGACTCCTGGTTTAAATGTTTCCTCTGGGCACTGCAAAATTTGGTTAGTTTCTCTTTACAGCAGCCATATATTTAGCTGATGGGATTCTAACACTGTTATAAAAGGTTCACTTGGAAAAAAAATGTACGTTCATGAAACTGTGCTGTACCTCATCTTTTTGAGCTTGATTTAAAATAATTAAAAAAAAAAAGTAAACTAAAGACTAGAGGTACACCAATACATCTGTCCCATATCAGATCAGCATCAATATGAGGAAAACAGAGTATCAGCAATCGGCTTTTTTTGTCTGATGTGGTCCATAAATGTATGCGTACAGTTGCAACACAACATGCAGACAGCAGGAGTGCAGCCCAGCAGAGTGGAGAGCAGCTGGGTCCAACTGGTAAGTCTTTTGTGGTGGAAGGGGCAGCGGGGTGGGAAGGAACATGGTGGGGGGGCAGACTGAGGCCTCTGTGGTGAGCGAAGGAGTAGGAATGGGGCTAGAGCAGGGGAAGTGGCTGGTGCTGCTCAGCCGAGGCAGGGCAGGGCACAGGTCAGAGTCACAGCTCACCCAGGGGAGAAGGAGAGAAAGGGGCAGCTCCCACCACTGCACACACCCCGAGAGAGCATGGGGCCGTGTGCCCCTGCATCTGCACAGGAGGTGGGGCAGGCTGCTGCTGCAGGCTGGGACTAGGGGCTGCATGGGCTCTTCCCAGTGAGGGGCTGGGCCAGGCTGCACTAGGCCAGGCAGTAGTAGCTCTGGGAGTGGAGGTTACAGCAAATTTTGGGGTAGCTGCAGCCCCTGCAACCTGCTCTCCTAGCACCACCCACCCCAAGAGCAGCCTGGCCCAGTCCCCTGCCAGGAAGAGCCCAGCACCGCTCCAGCCGCCCTCCCCACCCTGCATGCAGATCCGGGCGTACACAGCCCCCCACTAGCCTCCCGGGGGGGCATGCAGCAGCAGGAGCTGACCCCCAGACAAGCTGCAGCTCCGTCCCGTGCTCCAACCCGCCCCAGCTGGGCAGCACCTGCCCCTGCCTCAGCACCAACCCCACTCCCTCCCCCTATCACAGAGGCCTCAATCTGCCCCTCCCCATTCCCCATAACAGATTTATAATCCAATATGCAGCCCTGCAGCATGGAGAGCTGTGGCAGGCTGGTATCAGCCGATATGGCTCATTAAAAACCAGCCATCAGTATCAGCCCAAGAAATCTATCGGTGCACCCCTACTAAATAAAAGTATTGCTTAGTGTTACTGAAACATTCATGTTAAAAAACAAGAATAAGTCAGGAAATTCCTAAGATTCAGGGTGCAGAACTCAGACAAATTATACATCCTATATGTTTCATGGTATAACCACTAGTGGCAAATAAATTTTCACATTTAACTAGCAAAAAGGAAGGCATACACCCAATGGAAGGGAGGGGCCATCACCAGGGAGGATTATACTGTGGTTGCTCTGGGATGCAGGGGGGCAGTCAGGAAGGCCAAGACAGAGATGGAACTGGGACTATCTTCCCAGATCAAGGACAACAAGAAGTCCTTTTTTAAATACATAGGAGGCAAAAAAGAAGGTAGCAGGTAACGTGGGGCCCCTGCGAGACACGCTAGAAAATGTGGTCGTCACACCAGGCAACCAAGCTAACCTATTTAACGACTTCTTCACCTCCATTTTCCTGAGCAGGGACCCGATCAGCCCCCCCACTGGGTCCCCCTCAGGCCCCAGGGAAGGCGCACCCAGACCAAGGGTCAGGGAGGATTTCGTCAGGGAACTTCTAGAGGGACTGGATGTATTTAAATCAGGTGGTCTGGACGATCTCCACCCCAGAGTGCTAAGGGAATTAGCTGAGCTCATTGCGGGACCCCTGG
>NW_017728923.1:6750676-6766579 GCF_001723895.1 Crocodylus porosus | reverse complement strand
AGTGACTAGAAATAACAGTTACAAGCTGGCAGAGGGTAAATTCAGATTAGACATCAGGAGGCGCTACTTCACTGTCACAGGGGCTAGGATCTGGAACCAACTTCCAAGCAAAGTGGTGCTGGCTCCTACCCTGGGGGTCTTTAAGATAAGGCTTGAGAATCACCTTGCTGGGGTCGTTTGACCCTAGTACTCTTTCCTGCCATGACAGGGGGTCGGACTTGATCTGCTCAGGTCCCTTCCGACCCTACTATGAAACTATGAACAAGGAAAAAAAGAATATAAGACACCCTTTGTTTATTTTGGAGGCTTATAAAAATGCTACCTTCCAAATGGCTAGAAAAGGTACATACAAAATAAATTAACACTTCTCAGACAACATGAAAAAGGATACAATTACTGTGTGACTGAGTTAAAGGTGACCTGCAAAGAAAAATCATCTGTCCTTTTTTTCAGCGTCTTCAAAATGTACGGGCCAGTGGCAGAAGGTGGGGCTAACAGGGCCCAGCCCCCACAAATGGAGTGCAGCATCAGGTGTAGCCTTAGGCCACACACAGGCTGCTGCAGTGGGGAGGAGGAGCAGGCACACTCAGCTACCCTGCATTTGCAGCCAGCGCTGCAGCTGATCCAGCCACATGCAGGCAGGTAAGTTTATTTTAATTGTCTTTATCACCCTGGGCCGGGGGAGGGGGAATGGGGACAGACTGAGACCCCCCACGGTGCAGGGGAGAGTGGAGTAGGGGAAGGGCGAATTATTCACCCCTGTCCCCTCCCTGCTGCACAATGAGAATTGTACCATGACCCAGCCCAGGCAAGGGCCCCATTCACTGTGACTGGGACCCTGGCCAGGCCAGGTCATGGGATAGTCGGAGCCTGGAGACCCCTCTGGGGGTGCAGGCGGGCAGCTTCCACCACCATGCACACCGTGGAGAGCCAAGGGAGGGTGAGATGGGGGTTCCACCCCCTTCCCAGCTCCCCCACGCTGCGCCCCTGGACAAGCTATTGGGCTCTGATTGTCCCACAACCAGCCCAACCACGGCCTCAGTCACAAGGAATCACATCCCAGCCAGGAATAAGGCCCACAGCAATGGGCCGTGCCATGCCGTGGCCCTTTCCCCTCCCCCTGTAGACTTTTCCATGGGGAGGATGCATGTGCGCACACACGTTCAGCCCCCCAAATTTTTTTTTCTTCCTCCACCTATGCCATTCATCACCTCCCCTGCCCCCCTCCTCCCCTGGCCCCACAGAGGCTGATATGCCCGGGGCCCCACACACCCCTAGGGACAGCTCTAAGACAGTACTAAGATGTGAAATCTGACACACTAAAAGTGGTTTAAAAGGGGAGCTACTACTACCCTTGCTCCTTCATCACAGGACTGAAGAAGTGCATTCTGGGAACTCAAAGCAAAGTCTACAACCAAACTAGAGAAGGCAAGATTTGCCTTTCCTGATATTTTTAATATATAAGAAGACTTACTTGAGACGCATCTTTTTATTTTTCTTTACAGGTCACCATTAAATTTTGACTTTCCAAATCTGTTTGAATTCTCTAGAATAGCTGAGGCTTGAAATTGAGACGAGCTTCAAGTTAATTAAGTCAGTTTAGAAACTGATCTAGTCAAATTAGTTTGAAGCCCTGGAAGAGACATGATCAGCTGAATGAAATGGACTGTAATCAATCCACACTTGCTGTGGTGCACTCAAATATCTTCATTCTGACTAGATAAAAGCAAATTAATATCATACCCAAGGAACCACAGATGACTGATCTACTCCATTCTATATACCACACAACCTATTCGGACAAGCTGTGCTTCACACCCTGAGAAACTGAGGAACCAAGTTATTAGTGTTCTAGCAGCAAACACAAGCAGATTAACACCAGACTTGCAGAATTAACAAAATGCAGAACCAAATGGACATAACAGCCATTTCACCAGGAGATCTCTGCATCTAGCCTTGAAGTCTGTCACAAACATCTTCACTCCTTAAAGAAAATAACAGAAGCAAAACTTTCCAAACTTGCATGCTTCAACAACCACCTTACAGTCCAGAGTAATATCATCAACCTATCCAGCCTCATTCTCTGCCTGGCTTAGGCATCTGTAATATCTTGTGGTCTTTCTTTCTGCCCTACCATACAACTCAGTTAGGTGCAGCTATATGGCAAGGTATTTTTCTTCCAGCTAAAATTAAGGGAATGCTTCCATGACAAGGAGCCACACAATGATCAAGCAGCCACAGACCAAGACCTACAGACAGCACAAGAACAGCTCCAGAACTCCACCTGAGGGCCACAGCCCCACTCTGGATCTGTATATAAATTGTTTCCCCTTCAATGCCCTCTCATGAGATTGTCAAGAAAACAACAAT
The DNA here is from genome assembly GCF_001723895.1 of Crocodylus porosus. Taxonomy (NCBI): domain Eukaryota; kingdom Metazoa; phylum Chordata; order Crocodylia; family Crocodylidae; genus Crocodylus; species Crocodylus porosus. The sequence goes on along the minus strand of NW_017728923.1, from coordinate 6,764,209 downwards.
ACATATTACATCCCCAGTCTTGCACAGAGAGCCATACTCCACCTTAAAAACAACCCTGACATTATAACACAGCAGACTGATAAGGTGTGTGTAGGGCAGTGGAGGACGCACCATATAGTCATGGATAGACATATACGAGGCGAGAGATAAAATGTCAAGTTCATAAATGCACAGCCTAGGACTCCGTGGTACAATACGTGGAGGAATTAAACAACCACTTAACAACAGAGTAAGGACACTGGGCTTCAGAAAAGCAGATTTTGACTTGCTCAGGGAACTCATGGACAGGATCCCTTGAGAGGCCAGTCTGAGGAAAGAAGAGTCCAGGAGAGCTGGATCTACTTTAAAGAAATCTTACTAAGGGGGCAAAAACAAACCATTCCAGTGCACAGGAAGACTAGCAAGTATGGCACAAAACCAGCTTGACTTAGCAGTGAACTCTTCAGCGAACTAAAACACAATGGAAGCTTATAAAAAAAAAAAAAATCACAGAGCAGGTCCTCAAGGAATCAATTTCTAAGCAGCTGGAAGAGAAGAAGGTGATTAGGGACAATCAGAATGGATTCACCAGGGGCAAGTCATGCCTGACCAACATGATTACCTTCTATGATGAGATGACTGGCTCTGTGGATGGAAGGAGAGCAGTGGATGTGGTATGCCTTGACTTTAGCAAGGTTTTTCATACTGTCACCCACAACTCATTTGCAGGCAAGCTAAGAAAGTACGGCTTGAATAAATGGACTGTAAGGTGAACAGAAAACTGGCTGGATCATTGGGCTCAGAGGGTAGTAGTTAATGGCTCAATGTCTAGTTGGTAGCCAGTATCAAGTGGAGTGCCCCTGGAGCTGGTTTTGTTTAATATCTTCATCAATGACCTAGAAAATGGGAAAAGAAAGTGCACCCTCAGCAAGTTTGCAAATGACACCAACTGCGAGTAGTAGATACACTGGAGGGTAGGGCTAGAATTCAGAAAGACCTAGACTAATTGGAGGATTGGACCAAAAGAAATCTCATGGGGTAAACATGCCTGCTGTGGCGATTCAAATGAGTTTGAGATGCCACAAGAGGCACACTGAAAATGAAAAACTGTTCTCCATGCTGCATATTTGCAGCACAAGCTAAATTTGATACCTGGGTTTCCAGTATCAGCCAAAGAGAGCGCGAATGGAGCGTTATGGACAGACAGATGGACAGACAGACAGACTTAGGCTTTTATAATATTAAAATGATGACAGAGGTGCTGGCAAGCTTCCAAATTTCCTTAAAATTGTAAATATCAATAAAACATTACCCAACTGATCTGTCTCTCTCTGTACATATCGTGGTCTTTTGTTTTACTTGTGAAAGAACATGGATCGGGGGGTATTTTAAAGAGTTTGGGATTTTTTTAATCAGAGAATTTGCAGTTTTTAAATAGGGAACAGCAAGATTCCTGCTAGTGAGGCAAGTGGCAGGACCCAGGCAGAGGTGCCTGCTCAGGGCTGGCACCTAGGACCCAACTGGAGGGTAAATGAGGTGACTGACCTCCTGGCCACTTGCAGCCAAGAAGATATGCTTTGACAGCTCAAAGCAGGCCACTACACTGAGAACATCTTCCAAGTGATAGCTCCTAAATGGTAGGGCAGAGGCACATGTGGCAGCAGTGCCATACAAAGGCCAACTGTGCAGCCACAGCTCACAGGCAGCTGGCTGCTACAGTAGGGTGCAATGACTCTGCTACAGTGCCCGTGCGGTCCCCATCCAGGTCTGGCAGGGGTGCAGACATAGGGCTGCAGATCCAATGGGGCAGATGCAGACACAGACACAAGAGCTCCCAGTCAGCTTTTTGCCATTACAGGGGGAGCCAGGAATCACAGCCCTGGGCTCCACCTGCACCAGCAGAAAGGTGGGATGCGGATCTGACTCATGATCCCACAATCATGCCTCCTGCCTTGCACCTGTGGTATCATAGGTGTGAATCACACATCAGATCCCACTGCACCTTTACCTGCACATCTAGAGGGGCTTGGCATAGAAGGTTTCATTGGCAACGTTCTGCTAAGCAGACAGGAAAATACAGCATTCACACCAAGATGGAACTGAAAACAATACTCTGTCAAAGCTTCCATACTGCACCTACATAATGTGAGACTTCCAGTTATGCTTAACTGTAATTAAACTAAGGCTCCAAGAGAGAGTTCGGGAAGACCAGGCCTCACTGATTTCTGATTGACCTTATGAGAGATATAAAAACAGAACACACAAATGAGCAGGGAGGCTAATTGTAGGTACTGACAGGCTTGTTTCTTTGTAGCAACTACAGAAGCATAATATTTACACACTTGATGTTGCTATCATTGTCCCAGACAATAGGGGGGTGTGAAGCTCCAGTCACCGATTCAATACGGAGAAGATTCAGTTCAATTTGGAGGCCGAATCACTGAATCCAAATCAATTCAGGAGAAAAAAGAAAACCTCCAAATTGATCTGGAAAAGATTCAGAAGTCAGTCTTTCAGGGGAACAGAAACAGAGAAGGGGGGGGAGCAGCAGGTGGGGGAAAGAGTGATGTTTGTGGCTGGCCAGTGTCTGTGATCCCCCTGAGTCCCCTTCCAATCACAGTGCTCTGGGGGAGGGATGCAGAAACAGCATATAAGCCTCTGTCTGCACCCTTTCTGTCCTTTTTTGTGAGCTGTTTCTGCCTAAGCAACAGCATCTGAAAGGTACTGGACTGGCTTGGCTTCCTACCTAGTCAGTCTCCAACTAGTTGCTGTTCTGGGAAAGGACCGGATACAGCTTACTAGCTAGAATATTTCTACTTATCCCTATCCAATCCACTTCTTTCAACTTATTCTTCCCCCCAAAACTTCTTATATGTTCTTGGTTCCCTCCCCTCCATACACACACACTTTTTAAAACGAAAGCTGTGTTTTCCCTGGTAGTATGATCCATCACTGTGCAGGAAAGCACATACATTACACATACTCACAAACACATACAGAGAAGAAGAGATATTGTATAGTTTTACACACAACAGTAAACACAAGTCAGACACATACATCAGAAAAAAGAAGAAGAAGAGACTTTACAGCTGCACACACACAGAGACAAATTTTCCAGCACAGGAAAGATTAATATGAAGCATGCTAGAAAGGCAGGTGCCAGGTCTTCTGGCAGGGGAGGGAAAGGGCCTAGAGGGGGAGAGCTAGAGCTGCAAGTCCCACCCTGTCCCCCCAAACATAGACATATCCTCTTTCCTGGCAACCATGAGTCTTCTGCTGCCAGTGGAAGCAAGAAGGTTCTGTCCCTGCACCACCTCCCCTAACACCAGAAACAGTCACCACCAGCAGAATGACAGTCTTCTTTACCCCAATTTCACCTCCCAGCATAAGCCTCCCAGTGCCAGAGGAGGAGCTGGATTTGGAACCAGGGGACCGAGTGACCTGGCAGAAGAAATTCTGGGGGCCAAGGGAGAATCTGAGTTTGTGCTCCACAACCCTCAAAGTTCCCCTAGACTCAGGTCTCCTTCTCTGGAAAGCACCTCAGAGAAGGTTGAGGTTGTGAAGGCAAGCGGCTCAGCTAAGTCAGCTCCTTCTGTTGTTGTGCCTCAAACTGCTGAGGAGGGAGATAAGGCCGGATCCCCACCCTCAACCCAGAAGCAGGGGAGTAGTGTAGTATGGGGGGCATTTTTTACCCCTGGATTGCTTGCTACCACAGGCTTCCCAGAGTGCACAGACTCAAGCACCAAGAACAGCACCAAGCAAGAGACCACCCAAACAAAACTGTTAGCTGATTAACATATCCATCTGCACAAAAATAAAAGAAAATTTTTAAATTCTATACTGATGGTATCTCATCCCAGTTAAAATTAAATGTATTTACGGTACAGGAACAGGCAAGTGTTGGAGGGTATGTGGTCAGTTGGAAAGATTATATTACATATGGTGGTAGGTTTACCAAAATCAAGTTGATCTGAAAAAAGGCTGGAGACATGGTAAGGGAAGTAACAGGATGCCAGCTATCAGATAGCCCATTAATATTCTTACCAAATTTTCCTGAGAACTTTGCAACATGCAAGAGTCAAAGGGAATTGATCACTCATCTTCTAGAGGCTGCAAGAATTATTATAGCAAAAACCTGGAAGTGACATTACTTAAAAAAAAAATAAATAAAAATTGCTGACTAATTTTAAAAAGTTTGGGAAGTTTCAGCAGTGGAAAAGAAAAGATATCCTATTAAGCCAGTGTCATGCCCGGAAAAAGGGAAAAAGATCCTTGCTTAGAAATCCAGTGGAAGTTCTTTGAATTTGCTGAAAAAAGAGACTCATCCGCCTCCAAACCATGAAGTTTGCAAAACTTTTTAGAACCCTGAAGGAGAGTGCAAATTTTATGAGCTAACGGTTAGGAACAACTGTGGAATTAATTTGAAATCTAAAAGAAGAGCTGGGTAGAAGACAGTGAGCTTTGTACTATGCAAAATTCTGAAGAAAAAGAGTGAGATGAATCATTAAACAGGTTACAGACAGATCTGAAGAAACACAAATGCTTGACATGAACTATAAAATGTACAGGAACTGTTACAGCCTGAAAGGAAGAGAAACAAAGAACATAAAACTCCACTGTGGACAACTACTTGGGAACACCGTTGATTGAAGATAAGTATCTATATTTCTATACACCTGATATGGGGATTGAAGGCATCTTTAAACATTACATTTGTTATTTGATTAATTGGATTTGTTAAAGTTTATTTTAAAAATTTTAGTTAAGATTTTCAAGAGATCTGCTGGAAACCCAGTATATACATTCAGGACGCTGGTCAGGGAATTTGGGCTCATGAATGCACATAGAAAACATGCATCCCACAAAACTAAACAAACACAAGTTCATATCGGTACCTCTAGAAGCCATGTTAAAATAATTTAAAACAAGTGTTTTAACCACTACATTGGTAACCATAAATTAAACTGTGAAACTTCTTCACGAATTAGGTTTGATTTCATTGACTAGGTACAGGTGTCAGCAACCCCCAGAACGTGTGCCGAACATGGCATGTGAGGCCATTTTGCTCAACACACCACTACCAGCCTGGGCTCTAGACAGCTGCTGCCAGCAGGCAGCTGGACAGCTGCAAGCACTGCTGCAAGCAGCCCAGGCACTATGGCTGGCAGCAGCTACCCAGAGCCTGAGCCGGTTGCAGCCAGGAGGCTGCAAACATCTACTCCGGGCTCTGACATTAGCTCCATACCAGTGGGTGCACACGTGCCTTGGAGCGGACGGTGAGGGAGGGGCCTAAGACAATGCAACCCCGGCCTCTTCCCTGCTGCTAGCACAGAGCTGATGGCAGGGCTCTGGAGCCCAGTGCAGCTATTTGTAGCCAACCTGGGCTACAGGCAGCTTCAGCAAGTAGCAGGTAGGCTGCAAACAGCTGTGCTGGGCTCCACAACCCTGACATCAGCTCCATGCTTGGAAGAGGGGCAGCAAGAGAGGTGACAGATTTAAAAAACCCCAAAATGGCTGGAGGATGTCACAATGCCAGAGCCACTGCCAGCTTTTCTTCCTGCTTGTACCCGAGGTGTCTGTCAAGGCAGGACTGTTCACCATTGAGGCTTCCACCCAGGTCCTGGTTGTTGTAAAGGCTGTGGCTTGTAGGTTCCTTCCAGTGACAGCCAGGTAGGGGAGTGCCTGTCGTGTGAGCGGTTCCTCCTGGTGGTATCCCTCAAGAAGCAGGTAAGAGAGCTACAGGAGGAGGTGGTGAGGCTCTGAAGCATCCTCCGCCACGAGGACTTCATCGGTTCAGTGCTGGAGGAGACCTCTAGCACTGTGAATGAAAGACAGCCAAAAGGCAGTGCTAGCGAAAAGGACACAGACTCCCAGGAAGGTGGAAGCCAGAAGCTTGTGACCTCTGACAGCAAACAGAAATCTTCATCTCCACCTACAGCAGTTTGACTGGAGAAAAGATACGAGTCCTAGCACCAGAGGAGAAAAAGCACATTCCATTGGTGGAAGAGGACAGGCCAGGCCTCTCCAAGGTTGGAAGGATCAAGACCACTGCTACCAAGAAGCAGTGATGGGTTGTGGTGATTAGAGACTCCCTTCTGTGAGGAGGCCTCTATCTGCCAGCCTGACCTGTTGTCTAGGGAAGTTGCTGCTTGCCCAGATCCGAGGTGTCAGGGAAGAATTACTGAGACTCATCCAGCCCTCTGACTACTACCCCATGATGCTCCATCCATGTGGGCACCAATGATGCTGCCAGGGTGACCCTGAGCAGATCAAAAGCAACTACAGGGCTCTGGATGCAAAGGTGAAGGGGATGGAGGCTCAAGTGGTGTTCGCCTCAATGCTTTTGGACAAGGAAACAGGCCAGGGCAGGATCAGACACATCCTACAGATCAGTGGATGGCTGTGCAGATGGTGTTTACTTCTTTGACCATGGGATGGTGTTCCAAGAAAAAGGATTGCTAGGAAGAGACAGCATCCACCTGACAAAGAGAGTGAAGAGGATCTTCACAGACAGGCTCACTAACCTAGTGAGGAGGACTTTAAACTAGGTTCACTGGGGAAGATGGAGACCAAAGCCCTGAGGTAAAAGTGGGGAAGTGGGTGACCTGAAGGAAGTGCAAGCAGGAAGGGGCAACATGGGAGGCCTTCTCATTCTTTCTGAGAAAGTAGGGCAATCAGCCAGTTACCTCACGTATCTGTACATGAATGCATGGAGCCTGGAAAACAAGCAGGAAGAATTAGAAGTCCTTGCACAGTCCCAGAACTATGACATGATTGGAATAACAGAGACTCTGTGGGAAAGCTCACATGACTGGAGCACTGTCACAAATAGGCACAGACTGTTCAGGAAGACAGGCCAGGGAAATGAGGAGGAAGAGTTGCACTTTATGTAAAAAGAGCTGTATGATTACTCAGAATTCCAGTATGAAACTGGAAATAGGCCTGTTGGAAGTCTCTGGGTTAGGGTTAGAGGGTACAGCAACATGGTGAGCATCTGCTATAGACCACCAAACTAGGAGGATGTGCTAGATGAGTCTTTCTTCAAACTGCCAGCAAAAGTTTCCTGGTCACAGGCCCTGGTTCTAATGGGGGGCTTCAATCACCCTGACATCTGCTGGGAGGGCAGTACAGTAGCGCACAGACAATACAGGAAGTTTCTAGAGGGTGTTGGGGACAACTTCCTGGTGCAAGTGTTGATGAGACCAAGTATGAGCCATCCTTTTCTTGACCTGCTGCTCATGAACACAGAAGACTTGTGGGGAATGTAGTAGGGGATGGAAACTTGGGCAGCAATGACCAAAAAATGACTGAGTTCAGGATCCTGAGAAAAGGAAAGAAGAACAGCAGAGTAAAGACCATGGACTTAAGACACCAGACTTTGATTTGCTTAGGGAACTCATGGACAGGATCCCTTGAGAGGCCAGTCTGAGGGGGAGAAAAGCCCAGGAGAGCTAGCTGTACTTTAAAGAAACCTTACCGAGGAGGCAAGAAAGAACCATTCCAATGTCCAGGAAGACTAGCAAGTATGGCCAAAGACCAGCTTGGCTTAGCAGGGAACTCTTCAGTGAGCTAAAACACAAAGGAAGCTTGTAAGTGGAAACGTGGACAAACAACTAGGGAGTAGTATAAGAGTATTGTTCAGGAATACAGAGATGAAATCAGGAAGGCCAAAGCACAACTGGAGTTACAGCTAGCAAGGGATGCGAAGGGTAATGAGGGTTTCTATATCAGCAACCAGAGGAAGAAAAGGGAAAGTGTGGGTACCTAACTGAATGGGGGAGGAAACCTGGGGCACTTACACACATGTGGGAAGCTTGCTTCAACACTGGAAATCCAGGGCATCAGAGCAGACTTGATTAATTGAGTCTGCTGGATATTGACATGCTTTGGCAGCCTCATGCATCACATGCATCAGTGGCACAGTGCGCCTCCACATGGAGAAAATAGCAGCGATTCACTTTGAACTAAAACATGTTCTATGTGCTTTAGTTCAAAGCACACTGCCATTTTCTTGACACAGAGGCACGCTGCACCGCTGATACATGTGATGTGCAGGTGCTTTTAATCGGCACAACTTACTAAGTAGAAGTGCCCAGCGCCACATAGGGAGCACATGTAAAAATGCCCCTAGTGACAGAGGATGAGGAAAAGGTTGGAGTACTCAATGCCTCTTTCACCTCAGTCTTCACAGGCAAGGTTATCTCCCAGACTACTGCACCTGGCAGTAGTCTGGGGAGGAGGTGAGCAGCCACCTGTGGTGAAAGAACAGGTTAAGGACTATTTAGAAGAGCTGGACTGTACAAATCTGTACGGCCAAACACAATGCACCTGAGGGGGCTGAGAAAGTTGGCCAATATTTCAGTGCCATTGGCCATCATATTTGAAAACTCATGGCAATCGGGAGAGGTCCCAGACAAGGGCAAATATAGTAACCAGGGGAATTACAGATATAAAAATAAATGAAGCAGATCATTCTTGAGTCAATATACAAATGCTTCTTCCTCTGTTTCTGTAACTGATCACAACAAAAGTATGGCTAAAATTAAAGCTTTTGTTGTACAGCAAAAAATTAAAGCATTTGTATATTCACTCAAGAATGATCTGCTTCATTTATTTTTAACATCTGTAATTACCCTGAACTTCTCTTTCAAAGAGGATAGTGTGTAGGAGCTTACCTAGGCAAGGAAAAAAGCGCACTTCAAAAAATGTTTAATAGTTAACTCTTTTATTCCTTAGTAAATGCTTCAGTTTATTTAGGTACTTGATGTATTGGGCCAAGGTTTTAGTTGTCTGGTTAAGACTATTACATACAACAAAAATAGTTTTCACACAAATTTTAAAAAAATCTTTGCTTTTTTAAAATCTGTCTCTTGATAGTGTTCATTTCTATACAGCAAGAGGAAAAGCAAACATTTTTATGTAATACTTGAGGCAAGAAGGGACTACTATGATCAACAATCTACTCTGACCTCCTGTATAACTTCTTTCAATTACAACCTGCTTGAACCAGAACACGGGATGTTTCTCTAAAAGGTATCTTTATTTAAAGTACTAACTGATGGATAATCCACCACAACCACTATTAATATATTCTAATGGATTGCCACCTTCACTACTAAAAACGCATGTTTAAATTTTAACTCTCAAATTGTGTCTATTCATTATTTACTTCTCTGCCAATAGGTCATTGGCAGATGTTTAGGAATTTCATTCTAAAAGCAAAAACTTTACTTTCTTAATTAGTTCCTTTCTGCCCTTCAAGATACAGGAAGATATGCTCATAATCAGATGCTGTGTTCCTAAAGCATCCATATTTGTAGCATATTTTCCAGGCTACATACTATGAAGTGGTTCCTGCACTGGAACAAACCACCCTTGAAAATATAACCACAAAATATTTGCCCTCTGAGAAGCAAAGTCCCATGTAGTATCTGGCAAATAAAACGTACATTAAAATCAAAGAATGGATTTGTCATGTATACCCCAGATTGATAGGTAGTCAATCGCTTCCTTAAATCTGTTCAGAAACTTGCAAGGAAACAAGATATGTAGGTTGTCTACAGAACCCACCTGACTCAAAACCAAAGAAGGTGGAAAGCAAATTCCAACTAAGACGTTACAGCACACTCAGTCAGAAAACAGGTAAGTCCAATATAAATATAGCAGCAGTGGGGGCCACCCCCTTCCAGATCAGCTTCCTGCAGCTCCATCCTGTCCCCTGCACTACTTCCCCAGCTGGGCAATGCCTACTCCTGTCCCTGCCCCAGCCCCATTCCCTCCCTCACTGTGGATGCCTTGATCTGCCCCCTCCACGCCCCTTCCCCCCCAACAGACTTACCACCTGGATGCTGCTCTCCAAGTTTCTGGGTTGCATATCGGCAATGGGATTAGTACTGGTTAACAATCAGCCAGTTAACAATCAGAAATCAGTACCGACCAAAAAAATCTTCATCGGTGTACCTCTAATGAATATACAAGTCCACCGTGGTAATCCGGAGGCTGACAGTTTGGAAGTATGGTGCAACAGATTGGATCAAGAGGCAAACTGGCTTTTGCAGTAATCTTCCTTCACCCTATGTTTTGCCTTATCTGGTCGCACTTCAAAGCCCTCAAACTCCTCTTCTCTCTACCACCATAAGCTGTCCCTGCCCACCAGAGAGCAAAATAATTAGCTGCATTCACATGTCTTCAGGGATCAAAACAGAAGTCATTCTTTTTAACCACCTCACACCAGCACCAAAGGGCAGCTGTTGAACTAGGCAACAGCACCAAGTCAGAGAGAATGGAATAATAATTTAAGTACCAGATTCAAAAGTACACAGACTTCTTGGCCATAGTCAAACAAATTATACTTTAGTCAAACACAATACTATTAATACCAAGCTGTTATAGAACTCTATTTAATCAGCAGAAACCAAAGTATGCTGACCCCTTTGAAGATGGAGAAACCAAGGAACAAAGCAGTGAACTGACTTATCTAAAGCCATCCAACAGGCCATAGGCAGAGCCAGAAAGAGGAAGTGCCTGTCTAATAATCTATTTTCTGAGTCATGCTACCTTCAAGCACAGAAGTTATTGGGCTCAATATAGAGTGCTGGAGTGAAATGATCTGGCCTTTAATACGGGTACAGTCACAATAGACCATGGGTGTCAAAAGCATCTGGCCCCACAGACCAGATGAGTAGTGTGGGGCTGGCCTGTAGACCAGATCAAGCCCATGGACTTCCCTTCCCTCCCCTAACCCCTCTCCAGCCTACTGGATGCAGGATTTGCTTCAGCTGCTTTGGGACCCATGTTGCACACAGATCCTGAAGCAGTTGGAATGGGCAATGCACGCAGCACAGTTCAGGTCCCAGGGTCGCTACAGCAGGCGCTAGATGTGGTGGGGATCCCAGAGCTTCCAAGGTGGGCATCATGTGCAGCAATGCATTCTGGAGTAGGCACCATGTGGGGCACAGCATGGCCAGGACAGGTACCATGTGTAGCATAGCATCCACTTCAGCCGGTCTAAGATCTGTGCCGCAAGTGCCCACCTGTGCAGCACAGTACCAGAGCAGCCTGGGCAGGCAGTACCTGCATCATGAAGCCTGGGCCCCGCCCAAGGTGCTAGTCCAGCATGTGCCATGCCCTGTGTGGGTCTGCTTAGGCCCAAGGGCATCACAGATGGCATGGCTCTGCCATGTCTGACACCCCCACACTAAGAAATTTTGCAAGTTCCTCTGGGTTTTAGGAATCTGATTGATGCACTGACTCATGTTGGAGTTGTTCTGCCTTTGGAAAGAGATTGAACACTCTGCTGCTAGGCACATTCTTTTTCTTACAAATGTATAAACAGCTCTCAAGCCCTAGATGAGGAAGCTCTGTCCAGACACCAGGCTTGTAAACATAGCCTGCAAGAAGACCAGGAAGTTGCAGAGGAACACTAGAGAAGAAGTCAAGGAAACAAGTTAGAGACAAAACTTTCCACATTGTTATTAACAAAATGAAGAACAGGGATAAGACACAGACTCTAGGTCAAGACTAGAGTAATCATTGTGAGTAATAAAGAACCACAAAGGAACCAAGTTTTTGAACATCCCTATGATCAAACTGCCAACATTACTGAGAAAGTGTTATTTTTGTACTGCAAACAAGAATAGGTCTTCTGCATATACTTACACTTCCTCCTAAATTAAGATAAATTAGTTTGTCATCCTCTCTGAATAAATGACACAGTAATCTAAATGCCAGAGTGATTGATAAATTACAGCCTTCAGAAGTGTATATCTAGAATCCACTGTGATGACCATATGTCAGAATTTCACTGAGTAACATCATGAATCTCCTGAATTTTCCCCATTATTAAATAGGCACTGCTTTACATGTGAACCTCAAAGTAAGCTGGCATCCTCTTCTATTTTTCTTTCATAAGGCCATGGGAATTGTTTTGGCATCTTTGCTTGTCTGTTATTGATGTATACTAATGAACAGTGTACTCAAGTTTGGCTATCACAAACAGCATCCCTTCCTTAGCAGTTTCTGGCGCACATGTTCTGAAGTCCTCAGGGAACAAGGACAGGGCCTCTTGGCTGCCAGCTCTTAAATGGCAGAACACTGTACTCTTGCTCCATTTGCATTATTTGAAGTCTAGTCTGACCTATACCTCCAGAACCCTATGGCAAGGATTGCCACACTAATTCAGCTTCACATCAATTAAAAGAAAAAACACAAAGAATAAAAACAAGTCATGGGACTCTGGCAATGTAGAAGATGTTTATAAGATGCCAATTAGATGGCCTGATAGATAATAGATTAATTTGAAACAACTGTCACAGCATCAGCCCATTTCCTATTTTCCCTGAAGAGAGACTTTTACAATTCAGCATCCCAATTTGCATGAGATGTATACTTAAGTTCTTCAGAGTAACATCCTGCATGTCTTTGGAATTCCATATTCCACAGCCAGGGCCTGGAAGGGAAGGAACTTATCATATCAATCAGCAAAAGCTACTAAGAGCATCTTATGAGCTACAGAAAAAACACACTTTTGTAAGTAAACAAGTCTCCTATTGGTAGGAGACACACAGGAGAACATGATGGATGGAACTAAACAGAAGCATCAGCTAGGAAGCATCTACCACCACAAATTCCAGAGTAGAGTTAAACAGAAATCAGACAAAAGAGTCTTTTTATTGAAGCAGTTCATATCACTACCAGGCAAGAAAAAGATCTTTTCTGTGAGGCAAAATGTGACCACAGAGCCAGGGGAGATTTGGGGCCTGCCAGCCTGTAAACTACAGACTCATTGATTCACTAAGAAAAATCAGGGTCTCTCTGAGGCACAAGTTTTTTGGTAAGTTCTACTGGTTTGTGACACTGTCCCAATTGCAGGTGGTAACAGCAGTCTCTTGGTGTCCTCTGACTGCAAGGCATTACACACTCCTTGTCTTTAACTCTGGAGTCAGATTCTGGCTGAACTGAATCATTTCCCTGCCAGAGGACATTAGCCTCCTCTCTAATGTTTGTGAACACCACACACCTTGTATTGTTTACATTGTCAAAGAGCATTAAGATAAATGCAGAGACAGGAGAAACCTCCCTGGCGTGAAAATGTCCAATGCTCCAAGTTTTAGAGATTCAACTTAATGGTTGGTTTCTGCTCACAACCACTCATCCCCAGAAGCTCCCTTTTCCTGCCAAGGAGCCCTGTAAGATGTTTCAGGCCCATCACTTAAGGGTTTATTAAACCCCATAAGGCAGAAAAACAGGTCTTGATTTTTCTTTCATTTTTGGTGAGATGCTCCTGTCGGGGCAAACTCCATCCTGCTGCACATGCAGCCCAAAGACCAGGGCTGTGAGCTAAAAGCCCTGAGGACCCAAGAAGGCAGGTGGCAGCTAGGCACCGCGTCCCACCTGAGCGCACGCACAGGCCCATGACCCCGCCAGCACCGGAGCCAGGCGCTTCATTGTCCACATTGCAGGTACAGGGATGAACGGCAGGGTTGCTTCTGACCCCACACATACAGATACACACCCGTGCCCCCTGCCCACACACACAAGCTCCCCCCCACGCAC
>NW_017728923.1:6733704-6750576 GCF_001723895.1 Crocodylus porosus | reverse complement strand
CTTTAGCCACCCAGTTGCCGAGGTCTCGGGGCTGCCCGGGTTGCGGGGCCTGGCGACCGAGCAGTGGGTAGCAGCGAGTGCCCGGCGCAGAACCGGGCCGCCCGCACCGCCGGGACCCGCGGAGGAGCGGCAACTCCAGCGGGCCGGGAACGGGCCGCGCCGCCCTTACCGGACTTAGGCGGGTAGCGATAGGCCGAGTTGGCCTGGATGTCGATGTCCTCCACGCCCGCGATGCGCCGGCTCAGCAGAGAGCCCATGGCGGCGCCGGCCCGGTCGGGGACCAGCGGCGGTGACAACAAACCAAACTACCAGACCCGACCCGACTCAGCTCCGCACGGTACCAGCGCGGGCCGCCGGGAAAGCGAGTCCAACCGCGGGACTACAGCTCCCAGCAGGCGCCGCGCGGCTGGCAGCGACCCCAGCCTCGCCCTGCGCCGCGCCGCAGCGCACGGAGCAGGGTGCGGTCTCGGCCCTCCTGAGTCCACTTCGCTGCTGGGCTGGGGCCGGGCAGTAGCAACGTATTCCCCTCGAGAGTGCCGCTGCCCCCCTGGCGCCTGGAGGGGCTCGCGGCGGTACATGCCACAGCCAAGTCTGGGACTTAGGAAATGCAGAGGGTCCTGGCTGGAGGGTCTCTCTCTCTCTCTGCTCCTCGGGGAGCGTGAAAGAGAGTGAGAGACGCATTTGGACCTGGGGAAGGCGGCGTGGCGTTGTCTGACTGTCCCAACTACATGGCTGGTCCAATAAAAGAGCTTGCCTTAAGAAATCCTTGCCACTTGCATTGCTTTTGGACTGTCGTGGCCATGACATTGCGCTTACAGGACCTCTGCCACTCAGGATCAGACACAGTCAGACTTGGCCTCAGGAAGATACTGGTATTTTCCCCTAGGTCAAATTGGCATAGACTGGGCAACAGTCTGCAGAATAATGAATGGCACAGGGAAAGGCATGAGTTTATTTTCTCTGGCTCCTAACGCAAGAGCTAACAAACAGTCAGCCAAAACAACAGGTGGCAAATTCAAACCTGATAACATGAACTTGCAACTAGAGGAAGTCAGTGAGGCCAGGATTCAAAGGTGGACTGGATATTTTTATGAATAATAAAGTATCCAGAATTATAGTAAATACTAAGACAAAATTAAATAAAGCCAAGGCAATCTTTATCTATTAGGAGCTGGAAGGGGACTTTTGGTGAGAAGCTGATTATCCAACAGCTGCTTTCTGCCAACAGCCCTTGAAGCATCCAATATTGGTTACTACTGAAGATAAGACATGGACTATACAGAGCACAGGTGTGGTCTGATCTGGCATCGCCCATGGTCTTGTGCTAGCAGTTGGGTATCTAGTGTGCTGAGACCAATTCCTCTGTGATTTCCTACACTTCCTCTGTCTGCTCTCTCTTGCCTTGTACTTTGGTTTATGGCTCTGTGGTAGAGTGACCATCTTTCCCTTCTGGAATTGTAGAGTCCAGCCAGACAGGATCCTGGGGAATGGCTGAGACTCCTAGATGCTGTCACAATACAAATAATACCCTTTAAAAGTTGTGGGAGGGCCAAGAGAAGCCTGGCCCTAGACACCCTTTCCTTTTGGCCCTGATAAAGCTGTTCTGGGCTCTAAGGGGGTGTATGCTTCAGTCCTACTGAACACAACTTGTTAGCTGCTAACATGATATAGTGTGGATGCAGGCAAGCACCGCTTAAGCAAATCTAGTTCTCCATTGTTTTGCCACAATTCTCATGTGCCCAGGAATGACAAAACAGGTTTTCCCACAGTAAGATGGCAATGAATTCAAGACAGCTCATTTTGCTATAATGCGAAAAAGAACAGGATATACCCCAGTGTCATGCTTGAGTGGTTGCAGGGTTACTCACTCCCAGGCTGCATGAGAGGAGCACCCTGAGTGTATGTTAGCCTTTGCTGACCCCTTAGTGCCACTGTTACAAAGCTAGCATATAGCCACAGGTACATCTATTCTGAGCTGCAGTAGATGCACCTCAGGAGTTTTATCCAAAGCCCATGGAAATCAGGGGAAATATTTCTATTGATATCTATGGGCTTTGGGTCAGGTTGGAAGGGTCCATTTTACTGAAGGAGCCTATCTTTCCCAGTCTGTGAGTTATACCAGCCCACAGCAGTGACCAACTCTTGGAGGCCAACATCCTACAAGTCATGTTGTTTACATGGTGGCCCCTGGGCTGAGCAGGTTCATCCAGCCTTTGCCCATCAGTGAATGAGATAAAAACCAGGACGAAGCTGTAGGTACTGGGATTCTCCAGGCTCAATTAAACCACCTTCAGACTTCTTCAGGGCTGGGGCTATTAATGGGGACCTGTCAAAGTCGGGGGACAAGCTATAGCTGTGGTGGGGATTGACAGGGGAGATTGAAGCTGGAAATAGGTCAGTTTTGACCTTCAAACTTCACACAAACTAAGCAGGCAAGAGAGGTGAGGATCAGCTGGGTGCAGAGAGGTTTGCAATGCGGTAGATGACTGGGAGAGCAGCTTGGCCAGGCAGGATGGAGGATCTAAGCCATGTGTCTGGGCAAGAAAAGAGGGGCTAAGAATGGAAGCTCCCGGAGAGGAACAGGAACCAAAGTTCAGCTCCCTCTGCCCTGCAATGGCAGAGCTCCAAGGCTGTGTGGGCAGACCCAATGTCACGTGACTGCAAGGCTGGACTTTGGGCTTCCCATGTTTCCTGATTTCTTGCAGAAGGGAGTAGAGGGCAAAGCAAGTCTCTCTCAGGGAAGGTCTGGTGTGGGTTTTGCTTCTAGCTGCATTGTCCTGCCTCAGGGACAAGCTGTTATGCAAAATGCAGGATCAGCACCTGCCAGTGTGCTACATCCAGAATGATACCACTGCTGTCCCTTGCATAGCCCCCACTTTCACATAGTTCCTTTGGCCCCTCACTTCCCAGCCAGCCTCCCAGACCTCCCCTCTTTCCTCCTCCTTTGGGTGTGCTGGAAGTGACCTCTGCTCTCCTAGAGTTATGGGAGGGCTGGAGAAAGAATTTAACAACTCAGAAACCAGTAGATGGTGCTCAAGAATGTGGAGAACAGTTGCTGGGCTTGCAGGACCAATTAAATGTGTCCTGAAGGGCAGTTGGCTTCTCTGGCAACTCTGCATGGACCTCCTAGGACACAATCTGTCCCCTGCATCATGGAAAAAAAGGCTTCTCTACTGCAGGGTTGCTTGTTTCTGCACCCTCTGATGAGGTCAAATTTGCTCCCCAGGCACTTGCCCAACAGGCCTGGGACCCTACCTGGCTTGCCTTACCTCACTTCTCACTGAGGAGTGAAATTTCCTGCATCAAATGGCTGCTGCATAAGTGAACAGTAGATAAGTGTTCTGGGGGATTGCTGGAAGGGAGAGAAAGTCAGAATGGGTGTGAAAGAGTATTTGTGCATGCAGGTGCCTCTGTTCAACTGAGATGAAGGGGAGTAGGAGTGCGGAAGTGGATATGTGCACGTGAAATGAGCATCTATGTATACAATGGGATGTGTATGCCCTACTATGTGGATAAGTGGATGGGTGTGGCAACATATGTTCAAGTGTGCATATGTGTGCTGCCAGACGTGCCAATGGAGGAGTGTGAGGGAACATGTGTAGTTTGATGTGTGTAAATGTTTGCAAAGTTGTGTAAATGAGTGTAAAGATGGGAGGAGAGGTATGTGAATAGGAATGTATTCAAGACTAAGTATGTGTGCAAGGGGGTGTGAGTGTGTATGAGTATATACATAAGTGCAGGTGTGGGTATGAATGTGCTTATATGCATCTGTGAGGGGTGCAAGTGAGTGTTCAGTGTGCATGCAAATGTGTAAGTGTGGAGGTATGTGTGAGTGGGGGAAAGGTCTGTGTATGAGAGGATTCCCTGCAGAGCTAGTTTTCACCTTACCCTGTTTCCCCAGATGTTCTCCTCCTGCCTCTCTGCCTTATGCCCCCTGAGCCAGCTAAGACAAGCCCACCCAGAGTACATCCCTTGTTGGGAGCATTACAGCCTGGTGCGAGAAGCTGAAAACGGCCTGGTCTCAGCAGCAAAAAGCTACAGCTTGCAGACTGGCTCAGAGGAAATGAGGACTGTCTGGTCAGTGTCAGGAACAAACCCAGGTGCAGGTATGGCTCATTGGGCTGCATGATGAGCCTGTGGCCATCCAGCAGCACAACTGGGAGCATCCAATTCCAGCTGTATTTTCCTGTCTCTTGCTGTTTCTTTCTCTTCCTTTATGCACTTTCATCTGGCTCTTCTTAAGATGAAACAGCCTTGGACAGAGCTCCAAGTTTCTTTCTTTTTTCTTTTTTTTTGGGGGGGGGTTGCTGCTCCTCCCCCCGCCCCAGCAGCCTGGCTTCTCCCCACACTTGGGCCTGGTCCTCCACCACAACTGGCCCAGGCCCACTCCTCCCTCCTCCCCACCACTGCAGCAGGGAGGGGGGGAGAGGGCCCGGACCCCAAGCAGCAGGAGGGAAGGGGAAGTGGGCCCAAATGGGGCCCACTCCCCCGCTTCTTGTCATTCTTGATGGGCAATTGGCTAGTATATATATATGTGTGTGCACACACACACACACACACACACACACACACATATGCAGTATCCCGCATAAGCATTTCTACAGACAATTTAAAAATGCATTTAAAATCCGCAAACCCGTGACAAAGGCAACATCTGCACCCCCAGTCACCCGTCCGCAGTCCTTTCTATAACACAGCCTCTTAATTCTCACCACGCTGTTGGGGTGTACATTGTCCACCTATTCCCCGTCTTCGTTGTTGTTACTGTCGTTCTCACCGTTGCTTCCACTGCTGCTGACTCTTCTGTTGTCATCACTGCTGTTTCGAGTTCCAGTTGTGTTGCTGTTATCTTCATTATTGCTGACCTCCGCCTCTTGGATTAGAATAGCCTTTGCCAAGTGGAATTGGCTGCATGTTCTCCATCCTCTCCCACCGCTTTCTGGTACTAGGACTGGAGTTCACTCAGAAACATTTTGACACAGTCTGTTTCCTTGAGCTCCATGTGTCCATATACCAGTAGGTTTCTGCCTTGCCACAGGGCAATCCTGACACAGAACATAAGCTGGTTGAAGAGAGCTGTTAGGAACCCCTGATGTTTAGTCAGGTGTCCGAGCTGCCTCAGGCTGTTGGAGGGCAAGGTGGTCTACTAAGCAAAGCAACAGGCTGAAAACTGGGTTCCACTCCAGGCTCTGTCTCTGATTTGGGTCAGCCTGGACAAGCCACTTCCCCCGTCTCCATTGAACTTGTAAGTTCTTTGGGGTAGGAGCTGTTTTGTCATGTGTATGTGTCCAGCACCTAGCACTCTGGCTCAGTAGAAGCACTGCTGTTGTACTTACTGATTTAGTTGGGCACCCCATACACAGGTATTTGGAGGTGACAAGCTCTCTATCCTAAGGAGCTTTCAGGCGAGAGTTTCTCATTTCTAACAGAAAGAGGAGGAGAGAAGAGGGGGATATGTTAACACTTCGGTGATTGGTGGGTGTCCAGCACTGCTTTCCTGGTTGTGTGCTTAATAAGCAGACAAACTGCAGGTTGGGCGGAACAAGGAACCAAACCCACTCCTTGGCAATAGAACCTCTGATCCAACCAGCTCACAATGCTGTGACCAGAAAGGTAATTAGGGTGACTCACAGAGCTGGCAACACCCCAGAGAAGTCTAACCCAGGAGAAGGCACAGCATGGCAAGGAGTAGAAAGAGCATGGTTGAATGGCAGGGAGAGGCCTGGGAAGGGGGAGGCACCTTGTCTGAAGGGGATTAAACAGAGGCTTGATTACTAGTAAGTGACAATTTGAGGCAGAGTGGAGAGATGAAGTTTTGCTCTATTTGCCCCAAATAGTGGAGCCTGACAAGAAAATTCCCATGAGAACAGAACCCAGTACCCCAGCAGGGGTGCAGTAAGGCAATGCAGTGCCAACAGTACTGGGGGGGAAGGGGGGCAGTCCTCCTGCAGCCAGGCCTCCTCCCTGAACTTCCTTATGCATTTCAGGGCATCACAAGTCCACAGAGGGGAAGAAACTGGGCAGCTCTTCCTGCCTGGCCCTTAGTCATGAGGCTGAAGTTGGTTGCTTAGTCCCAGTTCCTTATTCCTTATTCCTGGTTCCTTGTTCCCGGTTCCCGGTTCCTTTTTCAAAAGCTAATCTAGACCCAATACAAGCTTGTTATTAATGAATTACATATCCTAAACATAGAGGAAGTCATTAGCTAGGCAGATATATTAATTAATATGTAAAATAATATCCCACATCAAGTACAGAGCCCTAAAAGAATGTCAGATTAGAATGGGATAATGGGGCAAAATACTTCTTAGGCCACCCCAACCTTCCTGTCAATGCCACTGGGGGACTGTCCCAAAAAAGCCTGACCAGAGTCCCGTCCAGCCCAAAGCACAGTTTGGCTGTGCCAGGCTGCCAACTGACAGCCCCCATGCCAACTGTACTAAGTATAATGGTTTGAATAAGGAACTGGATTTGGGCTGGGATTATGGCTAGAAATTCTGTTTGGGGCATCCATCAGAATACCTCTGCACCACCGGGGGACTCTTCTGGACGCGTATGACCAGAGTCTTGCCCAGCACAAAGCATGGTTTAGTCATGCCAAACTGCCAACGGACAGCACCCCAGTCACTGTGCTAAGTATATGGACCCAAATAATGAACTGGAATTAGGGCTGGGATTATAGCTAGAAATCCTTCTTAGGCCACCACCTGCCATGCCTCTGTGGCACCAGGGGACTGTCCTGAACATCTGTGGACCAAAGACTTGCCCAGCCCAAAGTATGGTTTGACGATGCAAGGGTGCCAACTGACAGCACCCCAGCCACTGTGCTAAGTACCTGGACCCAGGGCCGACGCATGGCAGTGCACCCCCTACAAAAAGTCACCGCCAACACTGTTGGTGGCACCTGTGGGTGGTCACCGCTTGCCACCCTGCTGCCAGCAGCGTTCATCTGCAGGCGGTCCGCAATCACTGCTGGCCACCACTGCCTCCAGCATCTGCAGGTGGTCACCAACCCCCAGTCAGCGCTCACCACCCCATTCCCCCGCCACCAATGGCATCTGCGGGAACTCCTGCTTACCACCACTGTGCTCCCACCACCACCATGCCCCCCCAGCCGCCAGGGGCACGCATCATTCATGCATGAACCTGAATAAAGAACTGGATTTGGGGCTGGGATAATAGCTAAAAATCCTTCTTGGCCCACCCCAGAACACGTCTCTGTGCTACTGGGAGATGCTCCTGGACATCTCTGACCAGAGATTTGCCCAGCCCAAAGCGCAGTTTGGCTGTGTCAGGCAACTGACAGCAGCTGAGCATCTGTGCTAAATATATGGACCTGAATAATGAACTGGATTTTTGGCTGGGATTATAGATAGAAATCATTCTTTGGCCACCCCATGCCATGCCTCTGTGGCCCTGGGGGACTCTCCTGCACCTCTCTGATGACAGATTTGCCTAGCCCAAAGTGTGGCTTGGATGTGCCAGGCTGTCAAATGACAGCAACCCCACCACCATGCTTAATACATGGAACCGAATAACTAACTGGAATTTAGGCTGGGATTATACCTAGATATCTTCTTGGGCCACCCCACGCCATACCTCTTTGCCACCGGGGGACTCTCCTTGACATCTGACACCAGAGACTTGCCTAGCTCAAAGCACAGTTTGGCTGTACCAGGGTGCCAATTGACAGTCCCCCAGACACTATCCTAAGTATATGGAGCTGAATAAGGAATTGGATTTTAGGCTTGGATTATAGCTAGAAGTCCTTCTTGGGCCACCCTACACCATGCCTCTTTGCCACTGGAGGATTCTCCTGGACATCTGAGACTAGAGATTTGCCTGGTCTAACGCATGGTTTGGCCATGCCAGGCTGCCAACTGACAGCAGCCCAGCCACTATGCTAAGTATATGGAACCAAATAAGGAACTATATGGGGTTGGGATTATAGCTAGAAATCACTTTTAGGCCACCCCACAGCAAACCTCTCTGCCACCGGGGGACTCTCGTGGACACCTATGACCAGAGACTTGCCCGGCCCAAAACATGGTTTGGCCAGGCCCGGCTGCCAAATGACAGCACTGCTGCCATTGTACTAAATATATGGAACTGAATAAAGAACTGGATTTTGGGCTAGGATTATAGCTCAAAATCCTTCTTGGGACACCCCGTACCATGCCTATGTGGAACTGGGGGACTCTCCTGGAGATATCTGACCAGAAACTTCTCTGGCTGAAAACGCAGTTTGGCCATGCCAGGCTGCCAATTTACAGCCCCCCATTCCTACTGTACTAAGTATATGGACCCAAATAAGGAACTACATTTTGGCCTGGGATTATAGATAGAAATCCTTCTTGGGCCACCCCACACCATGCCTCTTTGCCAATGGAGGACTCTCTTGGACATCTCTGACCAGAGTTTTGCCTGGCTCAAAACACGGTTTGGCTGTGCCAGGTTGCCAACTGACAGCTCCCCAGCCACTGTTCTAAATATAATGGCTCAAATAAGAAACTGGTTTTAGGATGGGATTATGGCCTGAATTCCTTCTTGGGCCACCCCACACCATGCCTCTGTTGCACTAGGGGTCTCTCTTTGTTATCTCTGACCAGAGTCCTGCCCAGCCCAGGAAAAGGTTTGACTGTGCCAGGCTGCCAACTGATAGTCTCCCCAGACACTGTACTAAGTATATGGGCCTGCATAAATTAAAATCTTAACTATTAACCTTTAGCTCAAAATGGATCACAATCACAGTCAGTGGCAAACTAACCTGGGGAGCTCCCTCCTAGCCAAGTCACTGGAGAAGGGAGTCTCACCCATGGCTGCCATCCAGGGACTCTACCACCTGCAGTCCAAAAGAAATTCCTTATATGAGCCAGTATACTTAGTGCAGTGGGCATGGGGGGCTGCCAGTTAGCAGCATGGCACAAAGAAAACACGCTCTGGGCCGGGCATGACCCTGGTTAGGGGTGTCCAGGAGATTCCTCTGGGTCCACAGAGGTATGGCGTGGCCCACAGTCCAGTTCCTTATTCAGGTCCATATACTTAGCAGAGCGGCTGGGGTGCTGTCAGTTGTCAGCCTGGCAGAAGGATCACGCTGGATCGGACTTCAATGAATAGGTGCTTTATTGCTCTTTCTTTTACAGGTAAACTTGGAGAGGGATCAGACCGTCAGAGTCGTCCCTGTGGTCCCCTGCACTCCGAAGAGGAGGATCTCCGCCAGCTTAGCCCAGTGGGTACGTACAGCACCACATCTCAATTTCTCACTGCTAATTATATCGTTAGCAGCTTATTAGAGTGATGCCCGCTTCCCTTGCCAGGCCCGATGCTGGCATGGGGGATCTGGACATTTCTGTCTCTTTGCCCCACTCCCCTTTTTGGTTTCAGGTTGGGGTGCTGGGTCCCTGTCTCTTCAGGGGCTGGGCAGGTGGCCTCCACCCCACTGGTTCCCGAATTACTTTGCCACGTCCCAGCGCAGAGCCACGGCTTTCCCTGTGCTGAGACTCCCTCTCCTCTGACTCACTGCTGCTGCCAGGAGCTTCAAGTAAATAGCACGGCGGAGTTACCAGTCCCAGGGCTCAGTTCTTATTGGGTCTGCATTGGCCCTGTCACCTCAGATCCTCTCTTCTGATCCTCCTCAGCGAGGGTCTGTAACAGCACCCTCTTCTCCCGTGGTGCCCAAAGGCATCTCCCTCAGGCCTCTTCCCCCTTCATATACCCCAGTGCCAGGTGCCACTGGTTCTCGGCAAGCACGGGGTGTCTCTCACCCCATCAGCGTAATCACCTCCTGCTGCCAGAATCTCTCCAGTAACAGGGTTTCAGTTGGGACCCTGTTACACAAACCATTCTATTTAGTAAACTAGGCATGGGGGGCTGCCAGTTAGCAGCACGGCATAAACAAACTGCGCTCTGGACAGGGCAAGACTCTGGTCCAACGTGTCTGGGAGAGCCCCCTGGTGTCACAGAGGTATTCCGTGGGGTAACCCAAACAGAACTTCTAGTGATAATCCCAGTCCAAAAACCAGTTCCTTATTCGAGCCATTATATTTAGTACAGTGGGCATGGGGGCTGTCAGCTGGCAACCTAGCATGGCCAAACCATGATTTGGTCCATGCAGGTCAAGGTTCTTTGGGACAGTCCCCCAGTGACATCGACAGGAAGTTTGGGGTAGCCCAAGAAGTATTTTGCCCCATAATCCTATCCTAATCTGACCTGCATTTAGGGCACTGTACTTGATGCAGGATATTATTTTACATATTAATTAGTTCATATACATAGGTAAGAAATTCTCTCTCTTTAGGATGTGTAATTCATTAATAGCAAGCTTTTATTGGGTCTAAATTAGCTTTGAAAAAGGAACCGGCAACTGGAAATAAAGAACTGGGAATAAGCGACCAACCTCAGCCTCATCCCTTAGTCTGCATTTGCCCTTTCCCCACCCCTGGAAGGGCCAGATAGAGTCTGCCACTTCCTGTTTTGGGGCTACTCCAGAGCTGTTCCCTTAACTACACAATATAGGGTGATTATGCAGTTGCCTTTAGCTGAGCTCTCATAAATTCCCAGGTCTTGTTTCAGATTAAAGGTGAAAACCTATAGAAGCCAGGGGCTTGGAGTCAGGCCCTGTATCATAGAGCTCTGCCCTCCTGGGAGATAGCTCTGCAAAGCTTTGGGCTAGGGCTTGGAGGAGACATGAAGTTGTGCTTCATCCACAGAGCTGGCATCAGCAATGAATGGTTAAGCCTTGATTCATATGCCTGAGCCACAGCGAGCAACATGTGAGAAACAACAGAGACAATGTGGGGCTACAGCAGCAATGCAATACATGACCCCAAAGACCATTCATCTGGATCTTTATATCCACGTGCTGCTGGGGAGGCAGGACCCTGATCTTGGGAGGGGAGGGTGCCTGTGACAGTAACACACCAGCGCCTGTGCATGGCAGGAGAAGAGCAATCAGGTCTCATGCTTCAAGATATCAGCAGTCACACAGAGGTCAGAGAAGACTGTTCACCATATGGGCAGGAGTGCACCCCTAGCCAAGTACATTTACTCTGCAATACACACTGTGATTTCTCCCCTCATCTCCTGACAACACCTTGCTAACTATGAGTCTACCATCCCTGACAGCCAAACTAGAAGAGAAGGCAGTGGTCACCCTTGAGGGTTTCTACTTCTGTCATCCTGCCCTGGACTGATGGATTTGTTTTTCTGTGGGCCAGTTCCCCAGGTGAGATGAATGACAAATGCCACTGGGTACAAGCTGGCCAGATAATGGGAAAGTACACCCTGTCATCGAATTTGGCTTAGAAGGTATGTGCAGAGAGTAGGCCTCTGCCAGTGGAACGCAGCAGGAAAGGTGGGAGATTCTTGAAGCTCAGCCTCTTGTCCTGCTTGCCCCCATCCTACAGTAGTTTTGTAAACACGGTGACACCAAATAATGCCAACTACACTATTTCCCATTCACACCAATTCTCAGAGCACATCATATTTGACTTGTGAATTTAGTCCAGCGTGTTTGGAATTCTGACTTTCCGCAACTGAAACTACTGACTCCAGTGAAGTCTGAGGAGCCATCTGACATAAAATAAGTGACACCTGCGCAGTATATGGATTTTCATTTGGCAGAGTGAAAATTAAATCTACCCGATGGAGATCAGGCTCTTTTCTTAGTAACATTGTTAAAGCATTTGTCTAGCTAACTCAGAAATGCCATTCAGAAGCCTCCTTGGAAATTCAGGACAAGACAGTTAAAAGCACGGCCATGTAAACAAGGCAATGTGTTTTCCCTTAAATCCTAGACTTAACAGATCAGCTGTTCCAAAGTCCAATTGGTTTATTACCCACTGAAACAACTTGGTTTGCCTTTCCTCCCAGATCCCTTCTCGTCCCCACTGCAACTCATGGTCAGGCAGTAAAGGCTATTATTTGCCAAGTACTCATACAATAACAGAGCTTGGGAGCTCTAGAGACTGAAGGCAAAGTCAGAATGACCTAGGAGTGGGATGCCCATGAACTTTGCTTCTATAAACACCAGCCTCCTGCAAAAGGCCTGGAGTTCTCCCTGCTTGCTCTGTTGTTCTGGGGTCCCAAACCATCCCTACAGAAAAACAAACTGTGAAGGGTCTAAAAGGTCTATTTTCTTTAATTAAGCACCCTTTCAGACTTGTTTTTCCAACAGTATTTGCACCTTGCTGACTAGAAACTCCTCTGAGCTGCCTTTTCTCCTGAGGCTGTCTTGACCTTATAAAACACACCCGTCACATCCTTGAAATGCTCTGCTCTTCTACAAAGCGCAGGATAGGCTTGGATGGTAATTACCCCACAGGCAGCACTGTCACTCTGGTACAATCATAACCTCATTCTGCTCTCCAGGATGGTGGTGTAAATCCAGAGTAACTCCACTGTTCATCATGAACCTAGAGGTGTAAGTGCTGCAGTGCTATGCATCATTACTGTAGCTTACAGGAGGGCTAATGGCAGAATAGTAGCACTGTTTTACAATACAGGCAGCTTTGGACCGTACTCTGGCATATTTGTATAAGAGCAAAGGAAACAACTGCAAATCACTCAGGTGAAATGTGTGACCTGAATTAGATACTGTACCACAAATCAGCCCATGGATTTGAGTTAGAGAGAAAGCCCTCAGATGGTCCTTATACTAATACTCTAAACCAGGGGTGAGCAAAATACAACCTGTGACCCACAGAGGGATTTTGTCTAGTTTGCGGCAGGTCCCTTGGTCCTAGCCCTGGCCCCATGCTGTTACTGCCCCAAGATCCAGGCCCCAGCCCCAGCCCCGGATACAGCTCTCTGCCCAACAGTGCACCCTACCTGCGTGGCTCTCAGCCAGTCTCCGTGGAGACCCTGGGATTGCAGGACTGTGACAGTGCAGGGCTGGGGCTGAGGCAGAACCCTGGTTCTGTAGGCGTGGAAGTACAGGGCATCATGGCTCTTCCCTGGTTCCACCCTGTCACCTCCCCAAGATCCCAGGGTCTGCATGGAGATCAGCCAGGAGCTATGCAGGCAAGGCACGCAGTCAGGTGGGGAGCTGTGTCCAGGGCCAAGTTTGGGATCTCGGGGCAATGATAACATGGGGCCAGGGCAGAGATGCAATGTGCTCCCTGCACACCCCTGCCCACAGAACCACGCCCATTGCAGGGGCGTGTGGGCAGCAGGTCACAGCTCTGCCTCAGGCCCCATCCCCATGCTGTCACCACCCCATGCCCCTGCCCCATGATCCCAGCCTCACCTGCCCATCCCACTTCCAAACACTGTTCCCTAGCCACAAAAAGTTTTGGTAAGCTGGTGCTCAGAGAAGTGGGGGTGGGGAGAGGGGAGTGCTGTTCCAGCCCATGAGAGCTCAGTAAAACTCCCTATGTGGCCCATGGGTTCAAATCATTGCCCATCCCTACTCTAAACACACAGTATCAGAAGAGGGTGTGGTAAAGATGCCAGAACTGCTCAGCAACTGCTGGAGCCAGAGTGCTACTTTCTGATAAGCACAGGGAGCTTGGTGGAGTTGGAAATATTCCTTCTATTTAGCTCCACTTGCCATTTTTCCTTTGTTGTATTATCTCCCAGACATTTGTACTGAATGTCCATGCCTGCCTATCATTTCCTAGTACTTAGCAACGCAGCATTATTTCCTTATCTCCCTCTCTGGTATTGCAAAGTACCCCAGTGATGCCTGCCTGGCTGCATGCTGTCTTCTGCTATGGTAATGCTGGGTTCTCAGAGGAGTTTTTCATGTCATCAGGAGTCCCTGGCACCTTCCAGAACATTCACCCGCTATGGGCTCTTGTTTCACAGCTTGTCAATTATGTAGATGGAATAGAAACATGGTTCAGCTAATCTAGAGACTTGGGAACAGGCTTGCAGCTATGCTTTTTTGATATAGTATCTCTTCTTACTCATTATTACTTGTATTGCAGCACAGGCTAGTTCCAGACACAGAGCAACTCCCCATTGTGTTAGGTGCTGTACAGACACAGAACAAAAAATCCAGGCCCATAGCACTGGCCATCCAGGTAAGAATTTAATAGTCTGTGTAGCAGGGCACTGAGGTGCCTGCTACTGATGAATCAATAAGTAGGGAGCCCAGCTGCTGGTTGCCAGGGTAACCAGGGGAAATCAGCTGACCAGAAGGGGTAGGGCCTGGCTCCTATATAACTCCCAGGCTGAGGGTAGGCAGTTTTCTTACTGGCAGCTGAAGGGATAGGAGTGCTGCCTGAGTGAGGAGAAGGAAGGAGCTGGAATGCCTGAATAGTGTGACATGGGTGAGAGATGGAGAAGCCTTAGAGTGTTGTGATAGCCAGAGGGTTTAGATTTATGTTGTAGCTGGGGGGCTTGTGTGTTGTTTACTGAGTTTCTACCTGAGGAGTGGGTGAGGCTATAAGGGGATGGAGGAAGCTTCATAGGGGTACCATGACAGTGTGGGGGCCTGTGCCCTGAGCATAGGCAGTGTGAGAAGCCCCAGAGCCAGGGGGTGTGGAGTGATAAGGGCCGCGGAGAGCCTGAGTGCCAGGGGGTGCAGAGAGTGACCAGGGCTGTGGCTAAGACTGAACAACATCTGGTAGATCTGCAAGGCTTGGGGGGTGATACAAGGGTGGTTGGAGCCACACAGCCCATAAGGCTGGGGTGTTTGGAACCCCATTATATAAACAAGGATTGAGGTAGCAGGAACCATGACCAGGAGGACGAGAGGCAACCTCCCTTTAACTTTTATAAGATCAAGACATGGTGGGCAAGAATGAGGATGTGTTAATGCAAACTTGGCACGGTAGGGGGTGCTAGGGGAGAGCACAGCAACCCTAGGATGTTTTTCCCTCCCTGCCTGGTACAGTCTTAGTCCTGTCTGCTTTAGATGGAAGCAAAGGTTATAATCTGGATCTAAATCTCAAACATGACAAAGTCTGGGAGTCAGAAGGAGTCTCAGGTTGGTTCAACCCTGATCATCCAGTATTAATTCCTTCTTGATTCTTTCTGTTCCAACCATTAGAAAGAACTTCTTTACAGTCAGGGTTGCCAGAATCTGGGATGGGCTTCCAAGGGATGTGGTGCTCTCCCCTACCTTGGGGGTCTTTATGAGGAGACCAGACAAGCACCTGGCTGGAGTCAGCTGACCCTGGCACTCTTTCCTGCCCAGGGTAGGAGGTCAGACTTGATGACCTACTGAAGTCCCTTCTGACACTAATGTCTATGAATCCATGAACCAGAGGTGCCAAGTACCTGGGGGCCTGAGGGTCTTGACCCCCCTTGAGAAAAGGGCTGTCACCTAAAATGCATAGAACTTTTCCACATGTCCATCTTAGGCCCCCTCAGCAAAAATAAGTCTGTGCCCACTGTTCCAACCATTGCTCAGGACAGCACAGAACACAGCAGAAATACAGAACTGCTTGGATCTCAAACTTCACAGCATTTAGGGAGTATCTGGGCTCTTGAAGAGCATATGTGGAATGGAGATCAGAGCAGCGTTTGGCCAGAAGTTCAGAGGTGTTCTGCTTCAGATCGTTGAAGGAGAATCTGTTTACAAAAGGACCCGCATTCCTGTACTGGAGTGAAAACAGAACATGGGCAATTGCTATATGTGTACCTACATATAAAGGTCCATGTACACGGAGGTCCGCATCCTCTTAATGGATAACACAGCTGCTCAGAGTAATGTATGCGCTGCTTTAGCACCCTCCTGGTTAAACATCACCCAGAGTCTAACCAAAGCAATGTATCGATTGCCCCCGCGGATGTTCATGTGACAATATAATCACAGGGAAGGCCAAAATGCGTCGTGCACAGCCCGGTCCTGCCCCTGCTATCACACGCCTAGGTGATGGCTTTGTGAGGCTTCTTATCAACAAGGAGATCCGACTCGAGGCAAGCGTCAGCGCGACGCGGTGCTCCCTGTTCCAGCGCGTGGGACGTGTCAATGCTGCCCTCGAGATTTGTACGGGAGCTGCACGCCACGCAACAGCGCCTGGTGGGGCAGCGCTTGGGCAGACAAGAGCGGTGTTACGGGGCGGCAGCATCCGGACACAGCACCACTGCTCCGACAAGGCCGGACAGAACGGAACTCGGGCAGCCCCAGCTCACCAACAGGAAACTACACGCGCCGGTTGTAAACAGCGCGAGCCCCGCCCCGCCCCGGCCGCGCTGGCAGCGCCCCGCAGCGCCTCCCCCTCGCGCTCATTGGAGCGCCAGATTTGTTTACCTTATATGGCCAGGTAGTAACACAGCGTGCCTGGGGATTGGCTGTCCCGATAAACCATGCATCTACGTCAGCCCCAACACCAGTCTGCAAACAAAGCGGGGGCCCCTGGGAAATGGAGGCGCGGGCGCCGCCGGGCATGTGTTCCGGCCCGGGCGGGGGCAGCTCGCGCTCCCCCGCCGTCTACCCGTGCCCTGTAGGGGCGAGTTCCGGCCCCGCGCCTGGCGCAGGGGTAGCGGCCCGTCAGCCTGCCCGGCCTGGGCCCTAGCCACAGAGGGGGGAGCTGGTCTCGGGCGGCCTTGCCCTCGCCCCGCGGAGCGCCTCGGCCAGACGCGCCCGGCGGGGCCGCGGCGGCACTACAGCTCCCGGCAGCCCCGCTCGGCCCCGCCCCGCCCGGGGGGCAGGGGCGAGGCTCCGGGGCCAGTCCTACAGTAAATATTTGTATGAGCCGGAGCCGGCCGCGATGGCCGGGCTGTGAGCGGCGCGGGGCGGCGCTATGTCCGGCAGCATGGACGAGCTGAAGCACCAGGTCATGATCAACCAATTCGTGCTGACCGCGGGCTGCGCCGCTGACCAGGCGAAGCAGCTGCTGCAGGCGGCGCACTGGCAGTTCGAGGTGAGCCGCGCGGCGTGTGCGCGGTGCCCGCGCGTGCCGCGGGCGGCGGCTGCGCTCAGCG
>NW_017728923.1:6701540-6733604 GCF_001723895.1 Crocodylus porosus | reverse complement strand
GCCGCGCTGGGCTGCGGGGGGGCAGCAGCCTCCGCCTTCTTTGTCCGCCGCCAGCGGGCGGGGTGCGGGGGCCGGGGCAGGCCCTGGCGCCGGGACAGCGCGGAAGAGGAGGGGCCCTGGGGGCTCGTCGCTACCAGCCCCGAGGCCAGGGCGCGTCTCGAGCGGCGGCCGAGCCTTGCGGAGCGCTGTACCCGGGAGGGGCCGGGTCAGACAGGCCGAGGTGCCTCTGCCCTCGGACGGGCCTGCCCTCAGACGAGCCAGTCCTGGCGATGCCGCTGGTTGTCCTGCCTGGCACCTGTGTCGCGGTGCATTCAGGGGCACCTAGCACTCCCCCACCCCCCTCACGCCAAGGAGCACTTATCTGATGCTGCCACCACTGCCCAGGCCCAGGGATGTGTGGGCTGGCATGGAATTTACTCTTCTGTACTCAGTGTAAGGGAAAAGCCATTCCTACTGGCTCTGGAGACGCTGCTGGAGCATGCTGTGCTGGGATGTGTATCTGCAGTTCTGTGATGTGTGCATGTATGTGTGCCAAAGCATGCGCATGCATGTATACCTGAGATGGACTGTGCATGAAGTGCCTGTGCAGCGTGTGGCTGTGACCGTGTTTTCCCCATGCCATTAAAATGGAACACTTGCTGCGCCCCAGCAGTAAGGTTCCCACGCTGGGGGTAGCTGATCGGTAAAGGCCACCCAATTGGGAACACATTTACTTTCAAAGGGAAGCAGAAACCCAGCTTAGTGTAAACACTGGATCGTGCCACTTGGAGATACCCCTGCCTGTGTGGGGTTTTGGGGTGCATTCTTGCAGTTCTGGTGCAACATCTCTTTGCACACTTGTGCTCTGTGGTAGTGTCAGTGCAGCAGTAATTGCCTCTGTGTGCTATCCCCTGTACCCTCCAGGCAAAATGACATCCCTGAGTCCCTCCCTATGTGCCTGCCCTCCCTAGGGTTTGATTCTCAAGGAACAGCAGGAAAAGAGATTTTGTCAGTTAAAGCTTCATCAGCTCCAGCTGCTTTTTTCCTTTTACCCAAAGTCAGGATCCTCTGTTACATCTACTGATTGCTGTGGAAGTGACTGATGTCACACACAGGATTGTGATTTCAGGTAGGGAACATGCAGACAGACTTTCTGAATGTATTGCTTCTGCAAGGCTCCCTGGAGGTAAAGAGTGTGCGTGCCTGAAGAGGGAGAGCTAGGGGAATAGTAAACGGGGCTCTTAATACAATTTTCTTCATGCAGCCCCAGCAGCTCTTTGTTTTGGTGATGATTTTGACACTGGTGGCACCGTTGTAATTAGTGTGCCTGTTTGGGATGCAAAAGGAGGTATGAATCGGTGCAGAGAGTAAGAGGTTTATATTGTATGCATCTGCCCCTTGTTGTATGTACAGTGTAGCCCAGGTCTGTCAATGTGCCTCAGTGCAGCTTATGAAAAATATTCCCTGTAATGCAAAACACCCCCCAAATTATCCAGTGGGTCCCGTAACTCATCCTGTACAAGTCCACCTGCTGTGGAGATTTCCAGATGCAAAATCAGAGGTAGCTGCACAATATCAGGTTGTCCACGTGTGGGTGAGTGCAAATCCAAACAGATGAGAACCTCCATCTTCACTGGGATCAAGTGTGTGCCATATTCACGGACTTGCTTATTTGCAGATTCTGTTAAAAAAGATCAATGTACTTAATTTGGGGAATATCAGATGCAAAACCCTAGAGGGTTAGACACGCAGAAAGGGACAGACTAGGACTTGAGGGTGTCATTTTGTCTGCAGGACACACAGGATAGCGTACGCAGGGGCAGTTATTGCTGCATTAACACAAGTACCAAGAGATCAACGTACCTGAATGCTACACATTCCCATATGTAGCATGGTCTTGATCCTGATTACCATTATAAATCACGAGTAAGCCTACTCGATCATGGGGAAAATCGGCATGAGGAAAAAGTTAGACCCTAGCTTGACATGCAAAGCACTTGAGGCACGAACATATCTGAAAGTGCTATTTTCACAGTTAATGTTGCAGAAATTTGCCACCATTTGGTGAGGTGCATAAGTGTAAACAGCAGTCTCCTGGCCAAGGGTCTCCAGTGTTGGTTTGGTACTTACATGACTCAGAGGAAGTTCAGCTGTAAACAAAGGCAGTGTTACAAGCAGTTACCATGTTACCATTCACTTTTAGTACAACCCTCAGATAAATCCCTTTGTAAAATGGCTGCTGGACATGCCTCTTTCCCTGAGCTGGAGTGTTTATTATATTGTGGCATTCTGAGGATATTGTTACTCTAGCTTCTGTCACCACGGCCCTTATGCTTACTGGCCCAGATCCTCAGTGAGTGTAATTCAGTAGAGCTGTGCTGATTTATACCCACTGAGCATCTGGTCTGTTGAATGCTCGTGTTGGTTTCCAAAACACTGCTCTTGGAGCAAGGTATTCCTCAGATAGAGTAAGGATAACAGAATTGTGATCTGGTTTTGTTGCATCCCATCTCTTTCTAAATAAAATCACAAGGTGTGCTGGGTATTAATGCTGTTTGATAGCCCCTGAACCCATGAGATTTCAGAAGCTCCAGTGCAGGTAGACAGAAAGCCCATCCCAGACCTCTTTGTTTTGCTGCTCCCATCCCCCTGTATATAGGATGGTTTTCCCTTCCATCCTACTATTTAAACTGATATTTGAGAACTAAATTACCTGAAAGTAGTGAAACTTGAAGTGGATGTCTAGTGACCAGAGCAGAATGGTGTGGATGCTTTTGGTTCTGCATCTTTATTCTTGTTGGGGGGAAGGTGGTATTTCCCTCTATAACCATAACAATGTAATTATACCATTCCTACTGTATGGGTCTGGCTTGAGAAGTGTTACTTTGGGATAGCTATGCTAGCTAGCCCCTGTCTACACAAACCCTTACGTATACAGAGTCTCCCAGAGCTTGGTTCAGATTCCAGATCCATGGGCTTAGAACGAGACCCATGAACACCAAGCCACTTCCATAGCGCTTGGGACATGTCTGCTTAGCAACAGAAAGGTGCTGACTGGCTGTCAAACACCACATGGAGTGGGGCACTCTCACATGACTGCGGCAGAGAGTTGCTAATTTGTTCTGGTGGTTTTGTTAGCCTGTTTAGAGGCTGTTGTCCAAGAGTTCTTACTTGTGCTCACCCATAAATGAAAATATACCCATGGCCAGGAAATGGCTGTATCCTGGCTGACATGGTTTCACAATTGTTAGGGGCTGGACTGTGGGCATAGTGGTGTATGTCCATGAAGATACTCCAGACTCCCTTTGGATTAATTCCTTCACACCAACAGAACTGGCAGTAGTACATGACTGTGAAAGGCCTAGAGGCTAATATCAGCTGGGAATATTAGATAGGAAAAACACCTTCCACAGTGTGTTGGTAGTGTAACATGCTGTTGTGATGTAAGAACAGTGCTTGGATCCAGTTGTATTTCATGGTGCTTGGGGTGTCCTGTAGACCATGGGGACAACCCTGTCGGACTTGGCAGTTCCAGAAGTGGTGCTAGGTATCTGATATCTGGGGCCGAGAGGAATGTAACCTAGGAGAGCAGGTGCAAGTTGGATGTGGGAGGGGAAGCAGTTCCAAGGATGTTATTGTTTTAGTGTTAGATGATTGAAGTCTGTAACACATTCAGGCAAGCCTGACAACGGAACCATTGATGCTGTTTCTCAGTCATGGGATCTGGCAGGCTCTGGGAATTGTGTGCTTTGAAGTGAATCTCCAGCAATATCACTAGTACTCTGTTCCCTCCCATTTGATAGGGAACTGGAACATTTTTTTTCTCCCCATGTGTTTGAAGTTTGCTGCAGGGATGTTGTCTTTGTTGCTACAGTTTTGGGGATAAGCTATGTGCCCAAACTAGATTGGGTGTGCCACACACTCTTCTTCTGGAAGGATGTGGCTGAGAAACTGGTCTAAGTGTTACCATGTCCCCAAGTTCCAGTGTGCACCAGGTGGTGTTAATTTTGAGAGTTCAAGAAAGGGCCATAGCTCCACCCAGCCAACAGCAGGGAACTAAGAAAGGTTTCAGAGAGACGTTTAGAGAGAGTCCATGAGACCGATTGTGAAATACAAGGGAAAATTTGCAAGCATGTCCAGGGCTTGAGTCCTGTTTCTCTTGTGTTTGTCTGAACTGGAGTCTCCATTGAATTCAGGAGAATGACACTGCAGTAGGAGCAGAGTGAGAGGATAATTGGATGTGTGCATATGTGAGAACTTTAGGTTCCCAGCTCAGTCCTGACATCGGTTATTGAATTCTGTATTGCTGCCTGCATGCAGAAGCTTGTTGCCCTTTATACCCCCTGTTTCATCCTCTGATCTATTGCTTGCAAATATAGCCAGTAAGCACCTTGTGGGGATGACAGTTATGGACCTATGGGTAACTACTGCCCAAGTGCCATTATTGACTTTTGGGGCCTAGAGCAAATAATGCCAAGGTCCTATTTTAACTAGTTATGACTGGGGGGGGGGTCACACACTGTGCTGCTTGTGCAAGCTGAGCTCACTGCACTTAGCAGGGGTGTGCTGCCTGTTGCCATCCCTCATGTTCCCTGGGTACCACCCTCATTTCAGGATCCCCTGCAACACCCTCAGTCTCTCCTTCATTCCATAATGTCAGGGCCTCTATGGGCCATGTTCTTCCTCTCTCTGCCTCCCCACCCCCCGGTCCATTTTTCCCTTTCTTCCCCCACGCCCATGACTTTGTGGTGCCCCCACCTCTATCACATTTTAAGGTACCTGTGTGATTTCCATTTCCCCCTCCTCTGTAGCAGGCACTTCATTCTCCTGGGGTGAACCCCATTTCTCCAACCTACATTGCCTTTCTCAGGATGAGCAAGTGGGAGATATCGTTTTGTGTGAAGGAGTCCATAGCTAGCATCAGTCTATTTTCACCAACATCAAAAGGGTTTTCTGCCTTGTCACATCGCATCCAGACAGACAAAGAACTGCCATCAGTATAGGACCTCACCATCTCAGCCAGATATTTCTTTTCAGAAAGAAAAGAGCAGTTTTACTCTTTGCCAATTAACATGCAAGTCAACGTGTCAAAGAGAAACCAACCAGCATCAACAATTTCTTCTAAATTAGGAAGTATGATACTGCTAAGCCCAGCAGTCATAATGGATGTGCTGGCAAAGTTTCTGTGGTATGGCTATGCTTGTGGGATACAAATTGAAATTTCCATTGTGCAGGTAATTCTTGTTCAGTTCACAGCCCCCTTTTGTACACTGAAGGACCTTCATACTGTTGGAGTTCCAATTACCACTTAGCGTTTGGAGGTGCTGATTTGTTTCTTGCCACTAGCATGATCTAGGTGGTGAACTGTAAAGTTCCAGATACAGTGCAAGTGCAGCTAGGTAAGTTATTTGTATCCATATTGTGAGCTCACTTGGCATGGAGGTCAGAGGTAAAATGGGACAAGGTGCTAGAGGTGATGGAACTACTTAGCAGGTATCAAGCAATCTCAGTGTTGTCCCATTGCCAGAGGGCTTGGATTTCCCCTTATCACAGTATTTCTTTCCTGTCTCGGGGAGGTAGTTCAAGCAGTACATCAGCATTATAAACGAGATGGCTAGGGTGCATAGTGATACCAGAAGGAGTTGATGATGGCTCCATTGCTTGCTTCTTTGATCTGTAGGTAGTTGCAGAGCCACTTGGAGCTGATAGGTCTGCTAACCAGGAGCAAGGAGCAATGTGTGCATCCATCACCCCATCTGGTTTTCATCAAAATCAATAGTCCACTGATGCTTAGACTATATCTTGACGTTTCAACTTGATCAGATTGCAGCATTCCACACAAACAGCCAGCAACCGGCTCCAGCTCTCGACTAATGCCTCATCTTCATCTAGGGCCTGAAGCATCTAAAAGCCTTTAAACCTCTGTTCTCCAGCAGTTGCCTTCCACTCCCAGAGTTGTGTTAGTATCAAAAAGCTGTGCTACATAACGCAACATGACAAGTAGAGCAGGCTGCTAACAGATGCCTGGCTAGCTACAATCCAAGCTCATGTCCTTGCCCAACTTAACCTGACCCAGCCCACTTACAAGCAGAAGCGTCTTCTTCATTTGGTAAACTGCCACCATCCTGTGCTCCTGCAGTTTTCTTCATCCTTGCTCTCTAGGCTCATCCCAATAATGCTGTGGTTAGGGAGACCCAGTTCCCCCAGCAGTTAACTTCCAGGCGTGTGCTTTGCTCCTCTTTCATGTGTGAAAAGTGTCCAAATTTCTGAGTTTGGGCTGATTAGTAAATATTAATGCAATTGAAAATAAAGCCCCCAGTGTTCTCCTATTTGCCCATAGGGAAAGTCAGAGAGTGGTATATTCAGATTAGCCTGTCAGTGAACATGACTACACTTGCATTTACTGTGCAGTAAGTGTTTTTTATGCTGGCATCTACACATGCAGGTATTACAGTGCAGTAAAGCTGTCTGTGGACTGACTTGGGACTAAAGTTGGTCCCAAGTCAATCCGCACACACAGGGTTACTGAACAGTAAAGCATCTACCCATGCCTTACTACTCAGTAACTACTCGGGTGTCATGCAGGTAGCAAACTTATGCCCAAGTTGGTATAAGTCACGTAGTTACTGCACAATATGGGTGTGTCCGTGTAGACAGTAATTATACATGTGTAGACACACCCAGTAAGTAGGAATGCTCCCTGACTTCTTCCCCTTCACCTCTACAGGGCACCAAAGAGGTTTTTGTCCCCATACCTATTTTCCTTCCCTGGGTTGCCAACCCAAAAAAGAGGTTTTTACTGACAACCAAACTTTTTTTTTTTATTGACATATGTTTTACATAATGTAGATATAACACTTCTGCCAGGCAGTTAAATAGTAATTATCTAAACTTTTTAGGTGCCCAGCGGGCCACATAGAATAGCCTGGGTGGGCTGGATTTTGCTTGCCCCTGATGTATATGCTAATTAGCTGCAAGCCTGACAAGTTGCCTTTGTAGACCCTAAATGCTGCAAACTGGGCACCCTGTGTTCTGTGGCAGTGTCCTTCCCTTCACAGTCTCTCTCAAACTGTTTTATTGAGTTGCTGGTCAACAGCTCCTGGGTCCTGCCTCAGACATGGCAGCCTGTTGGTGGTGGCTGCAGTGAAACCTGGCAGGGAATCCTTTGAAGAGCTGTAAGTTTTGCACCAAAATTCCTTATCTGAGAGCTGGATGCTACTACTGCTGTTTTATTAGTAGTGGCTGAATTGATCACTTCCAGAGTATTTTGGTGATAACAGTGTTCTGATGGAAGTCCATGCACATACAACATACAGTAAAGCACTGCAGGCTGGAATCTATTTTCTGCTTCAACAGTATAAAATACTGTCTTGGCTGGAGTTACTCCTGATATACATTGAGGGAGAGAAGGACCAGACCCTTCCGTCTAAGACTCTCTCATCTGAATCCACTTGGATGATTATCCTCCTTAGTCTTCCACACTCCCATTTTTATCCAACTTACTTAAATGTTCCTTCAGATGTCAGAGGAGGGATGAGGCTGGGCTGGCAATGAGCTCAGCCTTAGCACCTGCACAGACGCAGCCATGCATTTGTGCCTTTCATGCACTCTGAGCCTTTCAGGTC
Organism: Crocodylus porosus; assembly: GCF_001723895.1. Taxonomy (NCBI): domain Eukaryota; kingdom Metazoa; phylum Chordata; order Crocodylia; family Crocodylidae; genus Crocodylus; species Crocodylus porosus. The sequence goes on along the minus strand of NW_017728923.1, from coordinate 6,726,000 downwards.
CTGCAGTGAAGCTTAGATGGGAGACCTCTTCCGTGTGCTGTGGGCTCTTGCCAACCTGGTGGGAAGGGCTTGTCCCTGTGTGTCTGACCTATGCCAGAGTCCAGCATGGCTTTAGGGATGTTATATGATGGGATGAGCAACACTAAAGTCTTCGCTAACTGATAATTCTAGATTCTGTAACACAGAGGTCAGTAATGTGTCAGAATCAGTGGGACAAAATAACCTAGCTCAGTCTGAGATGGGCTGGCTTATCTGACCTAGCTACTGCCACTGCTTCTCCTTGATGCATGGATGAAGCCCCCTGCCAGTAAAACACTACAGGAACCTCAACTTTGTAGGCTGTATAGAATTACTCTGTGGCCTTGATTTGATCTGTGGGGCTGTAGGTTGCCAACCCCTGCTCTAGCAGTTTCCATGAGAGTTTGCATGCTAACCCTGATTCTCTTGTCCAGTTCTAGCCCTTACTCTAAATGCTCCCTGTCACCCCAGTTGGATTTGATATTCTTCGCCTTCTGTGCTAAACAACTGCATGAAATTTCTGTAAGCAGGTACAAACCTGCTGGCCTCTACCTGAGAAGTGGCTGCTTTTCCCAGTGGGTGCAGTAGTAGTACCTGTGTGCATAATAATGGTATCTGTTGGTCTAACATGAAACCAGACAGCAAACACAGTTTGCTCTTCAGAAACTCAGGAGCAACTGCCTATGCACCATGCCTTACCTGTCTGCATACTTCACACAGAGAAGTAGGAGTGAGACAGCTATGGTGAGGCAGTTTGTACTGCCCAAGGAGGCAGTGCTTGGTGTTGGCAGGGTGTGGAGGCCAGTACTTGGAGGTGTCCTTTGTACTGGGGCTCTTATTACACACAGGGGGCTGAAGCTGATGGAGAATCTTGGGTTTTGACACGCTGGTTAGCTTTTTTATGATCTTTCTGGAATCCCATGCTCCAGTGAGCAGGGTGTTGGTAGGCAAGAACCAGCTGTGCTGATCCAAGAGCAGAGCAGTGTCCTAAGGCCCCGGTCCTGTAGCCTGTCTTGGTGTGTGAGGCCCAGTGTGTGGGCTGTGGAGGGCTGAGCAAAGCAAATGCCTCCTTCCCAGCCCCAATGATAAATCTCTTCCTTCCTCTTTGCAGACCGCGCTCAGTGCATTTTTCCAAGAAACAAACATCCCTTACAGCCATCACCATCAGATGGTAAGTGCTTCCCCAGCCCTTTGCCTTGCTGAATCAGGGGAAGAGCAGTGGCTGCTGTGCACACCTGAGCTGCTACTGCCAGTGTGCAGAGGACAGACGCTCACAGTAAAGCCATGTGTGGAGAGGGGCTGGGGTGCATGTCCTGCCAAGCAAGCTTCCTGTGAAGAATAGCAGAGGCTGGGCTGTATCCTGAGAGTGTCCTGTGGGGAGATCCCTGTGTCCCAGGCTGTGTATGCAGTCACGTTATCCAGCATGAGCTAGCATTGCTGGTGTGGCTTGCAGTTTGCCCCATACAGCAGCAAGGGCTGGGCGGGGGCTCATCTAGGGAAAAACCAGGAAGAAGAAGCTGTAATTTGAAGCTTGCTAATGTGAAGCAGAGACTGTGTGACACAAGGGAGGGGCATGGTGGGAACAGGCATTGGGAAAGCAGGACTGGGCAGGCAGAGGGGTGGGGACAGTCCACAGCCTTGTGGCCTTCCCAGCAGGAAGTTCTTCAGAGAGCCTGTGTGCAGGGAGGTGGCTGGGGATGGACACAATCCACTGGTGCCACATTCCTGCACATTCAATCAACTGATTTGCTGCAGCTTCTGAACAGAACAGCAGTGTAGTAGTAACCTCTTTCCCAGGACCCTGGATCTGCTCCCATCGATGCCACACGAGTCTCTCACACAGCTGCCTGGGGAAACTCAAACTCTCTGAGGGCCCCCAGCACAGCCCATTCCACACGTGCTAAGGCGGTAGCTCCACAGAGCTGCTGTGTGGTAGGTATGTAGGAGCTCACACTGGTGATGGCAGGCAGCCTACACTGATGGAAGGTGCTGCTGGATCCATTGTGACAGGCCTCCAGGGCACTTGGCCTTGAGAACCTTCTTTGTCATCCAGGGGTGAGGTGTAAGGATACCAGGCAGCTCTGCTCTTTGCACTGGCCACAGCAGTGCCAGACCCAGCTTGCCCTCATGCAGTTCATAGAACTCTGCTATATACCAGTGGCCTCAGTCCTGCTCTGAGGCCAGGGAGCTTGGACTGAGTTCTGCTCAGCATCTGTATGCAGCCAGAGCCAGGGCACTGAGCCCAGCCTGTCTTCTACTCCAGAGTCAAGATCCATCTCCTTGTAGCCATGTGGCCTGGTTGGCTCCTCCTGTAAATGCCCATTCCCTTCCCTTCCCCAAGGCAACAGCCCTTCCCCCATTATGTCTGAGCCCCACAACAGTCCCTGGGCTGCCCATACCTTGCCCCTTAAACTCTCCTGCTAGTGTGGCGTGTAATCTGCTAGGTCAGATGTCTCAGGGATTTGCTGCTTGCTGTGGCCTCATTTGACTGCAGTTCTCTGGGACAAGCAGGGATCTGCAGCATGCAGTGAGTGTTTGGAGTAAAGCACCCAGCAAGGCCTGATGTATTCTGGCAGCTGAGGGTGTGGGGATAGGCTTGTTGCTCTCCACTCCAGCTGGATACAGAGCTTTGCAGTACTGAATGCTTTTGAACCCTTGAAGAATCGGACCTCCAGTGCAGCACAGGGCAGGCTGTATGCAGTCTGCCTGACTGACTCAAGGTTACTGCCCTGGGTCAGGCCTTCAAAATTGGTGCAAGGGGAGTCCTGGCTTTTGGAGCCCAAGCCATCCTAGATCACATTTCTTCCCTGGGGAGCTACCAAGCAAGGGTGATGGGCAGTAGTAGCTGAGCATATGCCAGGGACTATGGTGTCTGTGTTGTGGTGCACAGGGCTGTATCAGAGCACTAGTAGTTTTTCCAGCACTGACTTTGAGTTCCCCTTTCCCCTCCTGTGAACATGGTATTCCACACTCATGTTCCTTGTGATCACTATCTCACGTCTGAAGGCTTTGATGCTGGGGAGGTGGCAAAGCAAGGCTGGCTCCCAGGGGCACCATTTGCAGCTCCTGTTGGGGACCTTTGAGTGCTTGGAGGAGGATTAATCCTCAGGAGCCTTAAATAATCACTGTGCTGGAAGCAGCCCTGTTCCAGGATGTAACAGAACTCCAGCCACCTGGCACACCTCACCTGCCACCCTCTGATAAGGGTCAGAATGGTGGGTTTTGTAGGCACAGTATTGAGGTGTTCAGTTAGCATAGGCCCTGCTGCCACTAGGCAGTGCTGCACCACAGGGAGCAGGGTGGGGGTCCAGTAGGAGCAATAGCATAATTGGGTGGGCAAGTGTGGAACATACCCTGGGCGCCAAATTAGGAGGGGTGCCAGAATTGCCTCTCACCCCTGCAGAAACCATGGAGCAACAGTGCTGCCAGGCTATGAACTCCAAAGCAGTCCCCAGCTGTCATTGCTCACGCCAGCTGCTCCTAAAGCAGAGCCTGTGGGAGCAGCTCTGTCGGGACTGTTTTGGGAGTCCCTGTATGGCAGTGCTTCCATGTCGTGGACTTTCCCCAGCCCCTCTCAGAACTGCTCCCCCAGCTTCTGAAACTAAGTGTCCCTCTGGCTGTCCTACATGACTTGTCCCAGGTGCCAACTCAGCTTCTTATGCCACTAAATAGGAGGTGTAGTTGGTTACTATCCTCAGTTCCCCAGTGCAGTAGAAGTGGGTGCTATACTGCACAAGGTGCAGTAGTGGTTCAGCAAGTGGCTCTCAGTTGAGGAGGGCCTTGGGAAATGGAGAGGGAGTAGTGTAGAGGGTTCCTTCTGCAGCAGCAGTAGAGGCACAGGAGGACTAAGGGGCATCTGCAAAGCTGCTTGTGCTTGTGCTTGTGCTTGTGCTTGTGCTTGTGCTTGTGCTTGTGCTTGTGCTTGTGCTTGTGCGGGAGAGGCCAGGACTGAAACAGCTTAGGGGCTGCAAAGCAAAACTGAGGAGCTTTGTCAGCATCCCTCCTGCCTTCCTGCTCCCTGGCTTGTACCTGCTCCCCCCAGCCCTGCCCACCTTAGCCTGGCTACAGTTGTGGTAGGAGGCCACCCAAAAGAAACTGTGGTTCTTCAGGGTTCTGTTGTAATGGCTCAGCTGTTGGTGTTCCTCCCTTCCTAGCACAAGAGACTGAGGGAAAGAGATGGAATACACTGTGGACATACTCTGCCTGGAGCTGGCTGCTTGCCGCTCTCTAGCCTGGGGTGGGAGAGGCTGTACCCCTGACTACCATCTGCCTCTGTGTTTCCCTACAGATGTGTACTCCTGCCAACACGCCAGCCACTCCCCCGAACTTCCCAGATGCCCTCACCATGTTCTCCCGCCTTAAGGCCTCTGAAAGCTTCAACAGCAGCAGCCCTGTGGCATCAATGGCGACTTCTCCTCCACCCCCACCCCCGCCACTCCCCCAGCATGGAGGCTTCAACTCTGCCTGGCCTGCAGCCTCACCTCCCGGCCAGCAGTCTCAGCAGACCATGTGGACTCCAGCCCTGCCCTCGCAGCCTTCAGGCTGGCCTGCCGCAGTCTCCCAACAGGCCACTTCAGAACAGAAGGCCAATGTGACCATGGAGGCTGAGAGATGAGGCTGTGGAGAAGTAAGAGCACAGTGAGGGGAAGGCCCCCCATGATCCCTGTGTTCATTTTTTTTTGTCCCTTCCCAAGGAGCAGTGGAATTTGGCTGCCTTGGAGACTGGCAACTGTAGACAAACAGACACAAGCAAATAGCCACCTTGCATGGGTTTGGTTTGAAGTAGTTTTTACTTGTCCTAGAACTGAATGGAGCTCCCCAGGGACACACAGAATCTGCAGCACATGTGGGAGCTGTCAGTGGCCTCTGCGTCCAGGAACTTGATTTTACAGGAGTCTCTCAACATGGGGATGTCCTTCCCCGCATGTTTGGGATGCTGGAGTTTTGCATGCAAGTGACAATTACTGAAGAAGGAGTCCCTTTTTGCTGATCCAGCCACCCCTTCCTAGAACTGACTAGGGTCCCACTGCCAAGCAGAATGGGATTGAGAGTCATGTGCATCTCCCCTCCTTCCTGCTCCCCTCAGGGCCCTACCCACCCTGCTGAGTAGGGCAGGGAGAGAAAAGAAGATGCCCAGTGATTTTTTTGTTTGTTTGTTTTGTTTTTTTGTTTAAATCAAAAGAAAAAGTCCCATTTTTCTTCAGCTGTAGGGCTTGAACCCTCACCCTCCCTGACACAAACTGAGTGCAGAATGAGTGGGAAAGGGAATGCAGGCTCCTTTGAAGATATTTAGCATCTTTTTTTTTAATTAATACAACTCTCTGCTTTCTACAAAAAGGGTGCATCCCTTCCCTGAGCCCCTGGGGTCAGATTCCTCCAGGCATGTGTAAATGGGGCTGTTTGGATGTAGGTAGGCAGTAAGCTGGCCTGGTCTGGCTGATGCCACGTTTCCTCAGGCCCCCTGGGGCAGGGGCTGGGCAGAAGGGCCATTTGCATGATGTGATGTAAGCCCCACAGAGGCTGGAATTGTTTTTAAACCCTCTGTTCTTTTCTCCTTGTGGATGAGAGTCCTGCCAGGCACACTGGCAGTGCGGGGCCTGGGTGCTTCGCAGCAGCCACCTGCAATACACATTCTTCTGCTTTGACCCTAGTGTCTTTGCTTTTGTTCACAGTAGTTGGGGGAGGCAGAAAGCTGTTTCTGGGACCAGGGATCCTAGGTGGCTCTGTCCCCAAGGCTGCTGTGAGCTGCTGCCAGTGGATTGGGCAACACCTCTCGCCTTCCAGACTAAGCCAAGCTGACACAAAGCCAGAACTCTGGGAGAGAAGAGACCCTGCCTAACAGTGCAGCAGCAGGATATTTTCCTTACCCATTCCAGTGTAACCCCAGGGTCAGTGTGCACCCCAGCCTGAGTCCATTGTCTGAGTGAGAGGGGGGCACAAAGCATCACGGTCCCACAGGAAGTTGGGTGTGCTGTATTCCTTACAGTGGTACAGCAAAAGAATGTCCCCACTCCAAGATGGAAATCCAGTGGGGCTGGGGCCAGGGCAAGAGACTTAGTCTGTTTCCGTAAAGCAGCTCTGCAGTTTAGCCTGAGGCACACTTACCTCTTTGCTGCCTGTATAGTGTTGCTCTGTGGTTATACTGGGGTTTTATTTCCCCAGAAGTGGCCACTTGATGGCATTTGTAGACTAAGAAATGCTTCTGTGAAGAGAGAGACCCCGTATGAGCAACTGCACCAAAGAAGAATCAAAGGAACAAAGCCCTTCAGCTGAAGGCTGGCTTTCCCAAGGGACTTGCTGCTGGCTCCAGTCTTGAGCTGGTCTGTTTCTGAAATTCTAGCTGTGAGTTTCTGACAGAGAAAACTACAATGAGGCAGCATGGGGGCTCTAACACTAGCCCAGCCCAGTCTACTAGATAGAATAATGGTTCTCAGCCAGGGTGCCTTGATCCTTTTAGGGTTTCCACAGCTTGCTGAATTTATCACTGTTAGGTGTGTAAACATAATTCACAAGATAAACCCAGAAATTTCAAATAGGAATCCATAGTGTTAAAATGATTCTGACTACTTATGGTTTTTCTGAGTTCTTTGCGACAGAAGAATTGCTGGATTATTTGTCTATAGTCAAAAAATTTGTGAAAAGTAGGAGCTGCCATTTTCCCAGGGCTGCCTCAAGTCTGAAAAGGTTGACAAGTACCAAGACAGAGGCAGGTCAGGTGCCTGACAAGGCAACCCTGCTTTTCACTCTAGCAGAGACACTTGCCAGGGTGAAGGCAGCACCTTCTCTGCAAAGTTGCATTGGAGGATGAGAACCTTCTATAATAAAGCACTGCTGAGCTGAGCAGCTTAAAAGCACTTTGCATCCTTCCAATGGGGAACTAGCAGAGGTCAGACCAATTTACAAAGTGGCTTAGTCAAACAGGCACCTTGAGCTTTCTGGTTCCCAAGGCTGAGGAAAGGAGGAGCTGGGGAGCAGAGATGGGCCTGTCTGGTATCCAGAGGAGCAGGGGCGATGCATAGGGGGTGCATGTGGGTGCATGTGCACCCCCTGAGCATGGTAGTGTACCCCTTGAAAAAAGGCACTGCTGACACTGCCGGTGGCACCTGCAGACAGTTGCTGCTCACCACCCTGCTGCCAACACTGCTAGTGGTGTCTGCAGGTAGTCCGCAATCCCCACTGCCAGTGGGTGGTCGCCACCCCTTGGTCAGCACTCTCCACTCCCACCACTGACCGTGCCAGTGGCGTCTGCAGGAGTAACACCCTGCAACTGCTACGCTTCTGCCACCGCTGTGCCCCCTCCAACTGCTAGGGGCATGCACTGTTCATACAGAGGAGGCTGAAAGTTGTCTGAAGACAAACCCCCATGGGATTGTGGGTAATATGCAAATACATGATCTGAGTAATACTCTGTGGAAGGTGTGGTGCATGGGGATACGTGCAGGAATGTGGTATTTCACAGCCTGCACCCTGAGGTGAAAGGGACTGGTACAGGGTCAGGTAGAAGCCACAGGCTCGAGACTGGTCATGGTGTCAGCAGCCTATGGATTGTTCCCCCAGGTACCATGACTGCTGGCAGCATCAGAGGGCTAAAATCACCCAAAAGAGCTAGGGAGTCAATGTGTCAGGGGTGGAAGAACAAGTCAAGTACATCAGGGCTGTGATCCAGTGTTTCCTGCTGTGGTGTAACCCCCACCAGGCAAGTCTTTTGCCAAAGAGTGAGAAAGCTCCTGTGGCTGCTCAATTTTTCATGCAGCAGCATAGTTTGGGGCAGTAGCTGGTAGCATAGACCATCCCTGGCACAGAGTGCCTAAGATGGAGCTCCGTCATACCACAGTGCTGCCCAAACATCTGCTTAGATTTGGGCTTTGAAACAAGGACTTCTATGCACAGAATATGTCTGGGAGGAATGGGGCACTACTGCTGCTGCTTTTTTCTCAGAAGCAATGGCAGCACAAGGAGTGTGTGTGGCCAGTGTTGATCCCTGCAGGGGCAGGGGAAAGCATGGGGGACTGGTGTATCCTGAGATTGGGGGAGGCACAGTTTGTGAGTGGCAGCATTGGCAGCAGGGCTCGCAGAAGCCAGCAGTGGCAGTGGGGTGGTGAGCAGCAACCACTTGCAGAAGCTGGCAGCAACAGGGGGAGTGGAGTTTGGCAAGTGGCAACCACCTGCCAAAGCTAGAAGTGGCGGCATGTCCCCCCTACCAATTGCCTATGGGGGAAAGCGACAGTTGCCATAGCCCCTTGCTACTGCAGAGAAAAGCTCTAGCTACCAACACTTCTGGTGCTGCCATGAAGCAAACTGGTGGCAGCATCTGGGTCCTAGTGCCCACCCACCATATCCTGGCCCACTACCTGATGAGTTTGCCAACCCCTGCCATAGTGCATCTGATAAGCTGGAACAGACCTGTCCAACTGGCATTTTTTAGGGTTAATCCAGGGGTGGGCAATTGTTTGGGTTAGAGGGCCATTTAACGACTTTTGGTGAGCTCTTGGGAGCTGGGGGAAGGGGGGATGGGGCAGGGAAATGCCAACTGATCCTATCTGGCCCACCATCCACCACCAGAAGCCTAAGAAGGGGGGGCTGGACCCTGTGCCATTCCACGCTGCCACAGCCAGGGTTGGGCCAGACCAGGCCTCACATGGACTCCTCCACCCCCCATATTCATCCTCCCCCTCCCTTCTGGCTTCCAGTTGGCACTGCAGAGTCCTGGCACTGTGCCCACTGACAGCCAGACCTGCATAGGACAGGGTGCAATGCAGCATGCTGGATTCTGCCATGATGAGCCATTGCTGCTGTGCTGCACCAGGGAAGTTAGGGATGGCTGCTCCAAGCCAAGTCTACCCACACAGCTGTCACAGACTCACCTTCTAGTGGCACCTCAGCAGCTGCGGCTCATCACAGTTGGCAGATGAGACACCTAGTCAGCACACTGCATTGTGCACATCCCATGTGGGACCAGCTGTTGGCAGCCATGATGCCAGGACTGTGCAGCCACAGTGATGGCAGGAGGGAGGGATGGATGCAGGGGGGTGGGGTGAAGGAGACTGCACAGCCCAAACTAGCCCTGGCTGTGGTAGTGCAGGCCAGCACAGTGTAGGGTGGGTTGCAGCCCTCCCTCAGGCTTTTGGCAGTGACTGACAGGCCAGAGAGGATTAGTTGGCAGGCCATATTTTGGCCACCTGTAGGTTAATCTGTGGTCCTTGGGCCCCCAGCTGACTGCCATTCGCCACACTGCTTGGTCTGCAACAGCAGTCAGCATCCTGAGTGACCTTCCTTCCACCTTCATTACCTGCACCTGCCCCAGGGGGTGGGGCCATGCAGCCCAGGGTGTTGGGGGAGCCCGCAACCAGGAAGCTGATGGGGTGGGGGGAGAACCTGCATGTGTAGCACAGGGAGGGACACTCATGCACATGATGCAGTGGAGAGAGGGGACTGCCCACATGCGGGGTGCAGCATGAGAGTGGAGGCTGCCCATGTGGCAGCAGCCCCTTACACAGGCAGCATGTGCAGGGTTGCTAACCCAAGACAAATATTTTTACTGACAACCTGCAAGCTTTTTATTGACAGCCAGACATTTTTACTGATATGCTTTTACTGATATACGTTTTACATACAGTAAATGCAAGTCTTCTGCCATTCCCCAGCTAGAATGCCTGGATTCAAATTTAGAGGTTTAACATCAACCATAGTAAAATAAAAGTTTGGTTGTCAGTAAAAAGTTTCCAGTACAATTTTCTTGGGTTTGGTAACCATACTTTATTGCAGTGATGGTTTCACATTCTGCTGTCCTGTCCCCCCAACCTCCTTGCCCCCAAGCCAGGGGTCCCCTACTTATCCCCATATCTTTATGCTTCTGACTGCAACCTGCACCCTGTTGGTCCCATTCCCCTCATCCTGGCATGGACCCCCAAAGAAACCTATCCAGCAGTTATTACAGGTAGCCTGCCATGCAGTAGCAACAACACATGGCTGAGAGAATGCTCCCTGCAGGGTGCTACACTCCCATGTGGACACTGATGTGGTCTGTAAGAGCTACAGTTAAGCTGCAGCTGCTTTGTGTTTTTACTGACAGCTAAAGTTTTTTTATAGACTTTGCTGACAGCCATTTTAGCTTGATTTTTTTACTGACAGTAAGTACATTCACTGACAGTTAGTAGCCCTGGGCATGTAGCCACATAGAATGTGGCCCTTAACTGCTTAGAAGCCAGACAAGCCTGAGCTGGAATATTGGTTGGAAAGAAAGTAAAAGCTGAAGCAAACCTGGCCCAGAAGCCTTGGGACAGAAGCTGTAACCTAGGGTCATACACAATGCAAATAACAGTTTATTAGGGCTGTGTGAAGCTTTGATTCGGAGAAGATTTGGCCTGATTCGGAGGCCAGATCTCTCAATCCAAATCGAATCGGGAGAAGCTTAAAACTTTCCGAATTGATTCAGAAAAGATTTGGAGATTTGGAGGTCGTCTTTCAGGGGAAACAGAAACTGAGAAGAGGGAGGGGGAGTAGGGGGGGAAGGATTGACATCTCTAGCTAGCCAGTGAGTGTGATCTCTCCCTGAGTCCCCTTGCAATCACAGTGTCTGGGGGAGAGACATAGAAACAACATAAAAGCCTCTGTCTGCAGGCTTTCTGTGCCTTTTGTGAGCTGTTTCTGCCTGAGTGAGCAACAGGGTCTGAAAGGTAATGGACTGGCTTGACTTCCTAGTCAAGCGCCTGCTCCTTTTTATTCTTAGAAAGGATTGGATAGGTATAGCTTAGCTTACTATCTAGAATCCCTCTAGTTTACTTATCTTTATCCAATTAATTTCTTTCCATTTATATCTGTTCTTGGGTTTTTTTCCCAAAACTTTTATAAAAGAAAGCTGTGTTTTCCCTGGCAGTGTGATCCATCACTGTTCAGGGAAGCACACATTACACACACACACACACACACACACACACACACATACATCATAGAAGAAGAGGAAGTCATATTCATAGTAGATGATATATATAGTCATTAATATTATTAATATTGTGTTATTGTTATCAATATTAATATTATTAATTATAGTTAGTTACATACAGAAGCCACACATTCAGATTCATAGCACAGAAGACACCTATATATATATAGTTATTAATAATCAATAATCATATCAGTCCACTACACACAACACAGAATAAACAAAACACAACACAGAAGAAATCAGACACACAGACACGTTTTCCAGCACAGGAAAGATTAATATGAAGCGTGCTAGAAAGGCAAGTGCCAGGTCTTCTGGCAGGGGAGGGAGAGGGGCTAGAGGGGGTAGGGGGAGCGCTAGAGCTGCAAGTTCCCCCCTGTCCCCCAAACATAGACGCATCCTCTTTTTTGGCAGCCATGAGGCTTCTGCTGCCAGTGGAAGCAAGAAGGTGGGAGCAGTAGCTGCCCGTGCACCTGCACCACTCCCCTAACTCCAGAAATAGCCATCACCAGCAGAATGACCATCTCCACCCCAATTTAATCTCCCAGTGTAAGCCTCCCAGTGCCAGAGGAGGAGCTGGATTTGGAACCAGGGGACCTGAGCACCCTAGCAAAAGATATTCTGAGGACCGAGGGGGAATCTGAGTTTGTGCGCCACACCTCTCAAAGTTCCCCCTAGGCCCAGGTCTCCTTTTCCAGAAAGCACCTTGGAGGAGGTTGAGGCTGTGGAGGCTTAGGCAAGTGGCTTAGCTGAGTCAGCTCCTCCTGCTGTTGTGCCTCAGCCTGCTGAGGAGGAGGATAAGGCAGGAGCCCCACCCTCAACCCAGAAGCAGGGGAGTAGTGTAGCGTGGGATAATTCTGAGGTGGCAGATGATCCCAAGTATGCTACCTGCTAGCACTGCCGAAGGCAGAGCAGCCAGGGCAAGGAGGTGAAACACTTCACCACGGCGATGCTGCTGCATCTCAGGAGGCAGCACCCCCTTGCCCTTTTTCCTCCTCAGTTTGGCACCAGTGGAAGTGTGCCCAAAAGGAAGGCCCCCTCTTCCTTCAAAGCCGCCTTCCCCCCACAAAGCAGAGGCAAGCCACCCTGGAGTGGTGAGGGAAAGCTGCAGACAGAGGAGGGCATGTTGCAATGGTGAGCGAGATCACCCAGAGCACTGGGGAGATGCTTGCTTTGAATAGCCAGCCCTTCTTTGTTGTGCAGCCAGGGTTCAGGCAGCTCATGACACTCATGGCCCCATTTTACCAAGTTCTCACCCACACCACCTTTAGCAAGATGGTGGTACCCTCCCTGTATGAGGCATGCAGGGAGTACTTGAGGGAGGAGCTGCACCAGGCAGGGCCACAGGTAACCTTGCACTTTACCCCTGGCATCTGGAGCAGCCAGGGTTGCGATCACGTCTACCTCTCCCTCACGGGGCACTGGTGTGACCAGTCAGACCGTCAGTGGGCTCTCCTTCAAGCCAAGGTGCTGGATGAGTCCCACCCACAAGGGAGATCATGGTGGCCATGAATCACATGGTACAGGGGTGGCTCATTGGGCAAAACGAGCTCACCTGCAGGTTCATGGTCACCAACAACAGAGCCAATATGGTCAAGGCCATCCATGATGCCAACTTTCTTGGCATCCACTGTGTGGCACACAGGCTGCACCTCATAGTCAGGGATGCCTTGGAAGGGGACAGGGTTGCTGGTGATGGCGCTGTCACTACCACCCAGCTCATTTCCAAATATAGAAAGGTGGTGGGCTACTTCCACCACAGCATCAAGGCGGGTAAGATGCTACAGGAGAAACAGGGAGATCTGTGCATCCCACAGCACAAAATCATGTAGGATGTGGAGACTTGATAGAACTCCACATACCTGATGCTGGAAAGGCTAATGGAGCAACAGAAGGCCATCCATGAGATGACCTTGCTCGGGGAGATTGGGATCAGTGGTCGGTCCCCTTAACAAAGCTGAGTGGGATGCTGTCTCCCATATCTTGGTGGTCCTCAAGCCCTTTCTCAAAGTTACCAAGACCCTCAGCACTGATGATGGCCTCCTTAGCCAGGTGATCCCCCTAGTGAGGGAACTTGAGAACCAAATGGTGAAGTTCCAGAGGATCAATGTTCCTGGCTGGGGCAAGCCACTGTCACTAGACATGCAGGCACTGGTTAGGTGGCTGAAGGGGGGCATCAGGAGATGGCTCGATCCCTTGCGGTCTAGTACACTCTACATGCTGGTGGGCATGTGCGACCCGAGGGTGAAGGGGTGCATGTGCACTTGCAGCACCAAAACCCTTGATCACTGATGCAGGTGCTGGTCAACAGAGTCAGGGAGGCAGAAGGGCAGAGGCGAGGGGATGTGGAAGCTTTCCTATGCCAGCACTCCTGGCACTAGCACTGGCACCAGTCAGTCTCCTCCATGTCAGCTGCTGCTAATGTGGGCCAAGGGCATGGCTTCAATGCTGGGGTCCAGACACACCAGACCCCAGCCTAGGGGAGGTAGCACCAAGGCTTTGGTGGCTACGTATCTCAGCAAGGGCATGGAGACACTGGACTGTGACCCTTTGGCCTACTGGGCAAGCCACAGCCAGATGTGGCAGGATCTGGCCACGGTTGCCTATAAACACCTGTCCTGTCCACCAACCAGTGTTCTGAGCGAAAGGGTATTCAGCATTGCTGGGGATATTGTGACACCCCACCACACCTGCTTGAATCCTGGTTTGGTGGAGCAGCTGGTGTTCCTCAAGATTAACCTCCCGTTGCTGGGGTTCCCCAAGCTCCACCTGCAGGTGGACTGAGTACTACCCTCCTCACTCTGTCTGCATTTATTGTTTTTACACCAGTTAGTGTTACTCCCCCACTCTCAGAGCTGGAGGTGGCACTCACTGCATCACTAGCCAGCAGTGGAAAAACATGTCCCTGCTGAGCTCCCATGCCAGGATGAACTTGGAGGTATGGGCTGGGGCTATGGGGAAGGAGGAGGCCCCAGGTCCTGGACATGACCACTAAAACTTCACTCTGCCAGGGTCAGGGAGGCCTGGTGGGATGCCTGGTGGCACGGCAGCCCCCTAAATGCCAGGAGTGAGGATCCCCTGGGGAATGGAGGGTAGGAGGCACCATAACCTCCAGCTACAACACATTTGTGCACAGTCCTGGCTGGGGAAAGCCCAGACCTGTCACGTCTTTGGCAGGCCTGAGGCTTGCTGGTTGCAGTGGAGTTGCGAGGCTCCAGGTGAGCTCAGCTTAGCTCCCTGGGATGCCAGCTTTCAGGTTGAAAAACCCTTTGTCAGGCTGAGTAAGCACCTGCAGTTGGTGTTTGTGCTGTTCCTGCATGGAAGGAATAGTAAAGAAGCCAGAGGTTGGCCTGGCATGCAATGCAGGCAAGAAAGCCAATCAGTGAAAATGGAAATGGAGGTGTCAGGGGGTGAGGGATAAGCTGGGGTGGGAACAGTGGGGGAAAGGGGGATGTAGCCGTGCAGGTGAAAGTGCAGAGGTATCTGGGGAGTCAGATACCTGGCACGTTATAGTATGTCAAGATTCCACTGTCCATGAGTTTCTATACCTAGGAGGCTGATGAAATGAAGTTCATACGCCCAGCTGTGAAAAGTGGTTTGTACATTATTCCCTTCCAGGATAAGGCCTGAGAGACTGGAGACAGAGTGTTTTTTTGTGAGGTATGTGCCCCCATAGGTAGATGGGTATTGTTGTCTTTGATAGAGTCTTGTGTGCCGTTTGTGGGGGTACTGGAGATTGTTGGCGGGTTTTGTGTTTTGAGCTGTAGGAAGTCGGCTTCAGTTATGGTGATGAGGTTAGGTTAGCAAGGTTCAGTGCTTGTTTGAATTTACAAACCACTTTTCAGAGACAAGCCTACGAGCTTCACTTCATCAGCTAGGTAGCAGGTACAGAAACTCATGGACTCAATATAGGCAGTGGAATTCTGACACACTACAACCTGCCAGACATCTGACTCCCCAGGTACTTCTGCACTTTTACCTGCGCTGCTACATCCCCCTCACCCCAGCCTTTCCATCACCCCCTGACACCTCCACTTTTACCTGCGTTGCTACAGCCCCCCTCACCCCAACCTCTCCCTCACCCCCTGATGCCTCCATTTCCATTTTCACTGACTGGCTTTCTTGCCTGCATTGCATGCCAGCCTCTGGCTTCTTTACTGTTCTTTCCATCCAGGAACAACACACACACACACATACACCAACTGCAGGTGCTTCCTCAGCCTGACAAAGGGTTTTGTAACCCAACAGCCTGCTAAGATGTATTTCTCTAACTATTCAGTTGGCCTACTAAAAGACACCAGATTGTCTTACCTGTTGTTATTTAAAGTGGTGGACCAGGATGAGGCTGTAGGTGGGGAGGAGCCTTCATTGGGGCACACTACCATGTTGTGTAGATGCCCTAGTGCCAGTGAGGGAGCACCTTAACACACACATAGCGTCACCCACCCATGTCACAAGTTTTGCCTGTCAGCTGCCTGATGTACAGGGTCCCAGAAGCCAGAACCCCCTGCACCTATCTCCTTAAAAGCTGGCAGGCTTCATGGTTGCAACAGGCCTAGCAGGCCTGCAGTTTTCACCCCGCTGTGCCCCAAGACAGACATAGTCACACAGTTAGCCATGTCATGACTTTTGCCTGTCAGCAGCCTGAGGTGGAGGGTCCCAGAACCCCCCTGCACCAATTTCCTTGAAACCTGGCAGACTTCTGCATCCCTGCAGTTTTCACTCTGCTGCGCCTTAACACATACTCAAAGTTACCCATGCCACGAGTTTTGCTTGTCGGGAGCTTGAGGTGCAGTTTCCCAGAAACCCCTGCACCTATCTTCTTGAAACTTAGCAGGCTTTGTGGCCTCATCAGGGGCCATCATCCCTGCCGTTTTCACCCCACTGTAGCTTAACACACACGTGACATGGGTTTTGCTTGTCAGCAGTTTGAAGTGCAGTTTCCCAGAAACCCCTGCACCTATCTTCTTGAAACTTAGCAGGCTTTGTGGCCTCATCAGGGGCCATCATCCCTGCCGTTTTCACCCCACTGTAGCTTAACACACACGTGACATGGGTTTTGCTTGTCAGCAGTTTGAAGTGCAGTTTCCCAGAAACCCCTGCACCTGTCTCCTTGAAACTTGGCAGACTTCATGCCCTCAGAAAGGGCTGTATGTTTCATCTGAATCAGCCACAAATTGACAATGTTATAGGTATTTCATTGATTCCCTATTATACTCTATGGCCGAATCTCTCTGAATTGGTGCCAAATCTTCTGAAGCCAATTTGGCCAAATCAATTTGGAAAAGCAATCCAAATCTCTGAATTGAATTGCTGTCCTCTGAATCAGCCAAATCCGAATCAAATACTTCCCTATTCACACAGGTCTACAGGTTATGTATACACTTGAGCTAGGCCTGTGCCCTCCTCAGGACAGGCCTGCAGCTAGAGCTACAGTGCTCACCACACAAGAAGCAGGGTTGAGGCTGGTAGGGCTCCACTTACGTGGAGCATTGGGGTACGTTGGTCCTCGAGCTTGTTCTTTCTTTGCACCCCACTCCTTTTACCATGTGTAGTTCTCAAAAGCCCAAGGAGTTAATTTTATAGAACAATAAAGCTTTTTTATTCAAAAAATAGTACCTTGCCTACAGTTCTGTTGTTCCCTCCTGCAATCCCCAGGCAAATGTAACAACTTGTACATAACACCAGTAAAGGTATCCATGCACATGTCTTGTAACTGGGGGCCATGGTCCCTGCTAATTTAAAAGGAAAGCAGCAGGCTAGAGCTGCATTTTTGATGGTAGCAGCTGAGTTTAAGCCAGCTACTAAGTAAGCAGTTCAGTCAAGCCAGGCCCTCAATCAAGCATTCTGATTCTTCTAGTGGTGCCTATTCCTGTATTAACCATTAGGGCTGTGTGAAATTTTGCCAGGTATTTTGCATCAAAGCTGTTTTGATGCATTTTGAGCTTGAAACAGCAAAATCAAAATGAAACAAACAGCTTCAAAACAAAACAAGAAAGTTTCAAAACGTTTTGAGTTAGGACTGTGGCAGGGCAGGGCCCCCTGAGGTAAGTGTAGGGTTGGGACTGATAGAGGTCAGTAAGATAAGGTTGGGTTCGGGACTCATGAGCCAGGCAGGGTTAGATTTGGGGCTAACAGGGTACCCTGGGCTAAGAACAAGTTTAGGGCTGCAGCTGGTACGGGTCACCATGCCAGGGCTAGTGTTAGGCCTGGGGGTGGTTGCAGTTTGTAAGTCTCCTTGGACTAAGGTTAGGACTGGACTGTTCTTTGGCAAGGGTTATGTTTTGCATTAATAGGGATCTCCTGGATAGGGATGGGGTAAGGTTAGGGCTAGGTTTGGAACAGGTAGACCTTCTCAGGTTAAGGTTAGGATTGAGACTGATGACAGATGCAAGGTTTGGAATTTAAAGGGTTTGATGGACAAAGGTTAGGGTTGGGGATGGTAGAAGACCCTGGTCTAAGGACAGACTTGGGGCTGAAAGGAGATCCTGGAAGAAGCAACTTGGGGCTGACAGGGTTCCCTGAGCTAAGCCTAGGGATGGAGCTGGTAGGGGCCTTGTGCTGGGATTAGGGTTGGCAGGGCTTCCTGACTGGTACTCCTTGGCAGCAGTCCAGGGTGCACTACAAAAGGCTGTTGACAGGTTCCCAAGTCATTGCTCTTCTTGTGCTCAGGTTTGGCCTCAAGATCTCCAAGCCAGAGGAACAACATGAAAGGGCCTAGCTTCCTATAAGGGAAGGTAACAAAGGGAAAAGAGCATGGAGGAAGGCAAGAACCCAGCACCTGATGTGAGACCCAAGTGCTGCCTTTAGCAACAGAACTGAGGAGGACCCACATTCCTGTCACTGCTGAACCAGTCCCCCAGCCCATGGCTCCCAACCCTCCCAGGGTAGGTGCTCAGCCAGGCTAGTGGCATGCTGCTATGAACAACTCCCGGACTCCCAGTGTGCTGCCTGCAGACTGGGGCTTCCAAGACCTAGGCCCAGGGAACACAGCCCTGCCCCAGGCCCAATTTGCTTGCTGCAATAGTAGGGAGACTCCAGCTGTTCTTTCTGCATGTATCCAGATGGTTGCTATGTGTCTGGCCCCTTCTGCTTGTCTATTTGGAGAGCAGTACCTTTCCTACAGTTCTGCTGTTCCCTCCTGCAATCCTAGGCAAATGTAATAACTTGTACATAACACTTGTATCCACACATGTAACATATCCCTATATAATACTGACATTGGAAGTTTAGTTCAACCCATAATTAAATCACATTTTAACAGGTCCCTATTCAGCTTTGTGTTGGCTTTTTAGCTCTAAGTGATCTTCTCAGTTTCTCTGCATTCTCAATCCTTATTGGTCTAGTTCTTGTTTGCTTTCCTTGTTCAGTTGTCTCTACTTCTCTGTAATTTTCAGCCTCCTCTGTCATTTCTGGTTGCTTTGATGTTAGCTCTGTTCCTTTGGTGAATCTCATGATGCTGCTTCTTTTCTCCCCTTTATGAGCTGCAAGTGCCCCCTGTTCCTTCTTAACACCTGTCCTTCCAGCAGGCCTGGATTAACCCTCTAGTGGGCCATAGGCAAACAAATTCATGGGTCCTGGGCCAGGTGAGACCCCCTTTCCCAGCCCGGCACTGCTACCTATGGAGAGCAGGGCTCAGAGCTGCCACTAGGAAGCAGCTACTGCAGTGGCAAGGCCAGCAGAGGGGAGGGGAAGGGATGGGATGGGAATGAGGCCATTCGCATGGCCACTGCAGAGGAAAGACCAGGGCCCCCCACAGCTCAGGGCCCTAGGCATGTGCCTAGTTTGTCTATGCATTAATCCAGCCCTGCCTTCCAGTGTGACTACTTTATAAGATCTGGGAGGTACTTGACAGGAAACTAGTGCTTTTTGTTTCCACATTTGTCCATCTGAAATAAGCACCATATCCTTGTTGTGCAGTTGTGGTAACTCCCTGAAACTCCTGTCATAGTACCATTTTTCTTTGATTTTTTTTTGTTTTTAAATGTTTTCATGTCTTGCTTTTCATTCTGATGAGAATCATCCACAAGATTTGGCAACATTGTTTTGTGTTAAACAGCATTTCTGCTGGGGAGAATCCATGTTTCATGGGTGTTGCCCTGTAATTTAAGAGTGACAGATAAACGTTGGTGTGTGAATCTGTAGGGGTTTTTTCAACATTTTTGTCACTATTTGTACTTCATTTTCCACCAGACCATTGGGTATTTAGGACTTGAAGTGTTGTGACAGAATCTATATTTGTTTGTAAACTCTTTAAACTCAAGACAGTTGCATTGACGTCCATTGTCTGTTCTCAACATTTGTGGAATCCCATGTCTAGCAAAAACCAAATTTGATGTGTGTTATGACATGGTTTGCTGTCGTGCTTTCGAGTAATGTAAGTTATAAGAATGATAATCCAGCACTAACACATAATTTTTTTCCTGCTTGTATGAACAAACCAATGGCCGTTTGATACCACAGAGCTACGGGCTCCTCCATGACCAAGATGAGCTCTTTTCTTTGTGTCGATATGCACTTTAGGCATATTGTACAAGCCTTTACAGCATCTTCTATGTCATTATTTATGCTGGGCCAATATAGAGCACCCCTTGCTTTCCTTTTGCATTTTTTCAATGCCTAGATGTCCTTCATGTATTCTATTTAACATGTCTTTCTTTAGCACTGCTGGAACAACAAGTTGTGAGCCTTTGAACAAAATGCCATCCAGTACTGACAGCTGTTCCTTGAGAGTAGGGGCTAGACATGTTTTCCAGGTCAAATATCACAAATAGCTGTTATCACTTTTTGTAATGTGATGTCCTGAGCAGTAGCTTCTGCAATTAGTGCCCACATTTTATCTGTGTCAGGAATCACTCTTTTAATTAAATTAACATGTACTACTATGTGTGAGTCTGGAATTCTGTAATTTTCCATTGTGTCATATGCTCTGGACAACATATCTGCAAGGAGTAGATGTTTTCCTGGTATGTACTATATGTCTAGGTCAGGGGTAGGCAAAATGTGGCCTGCGGGCTAGATGCAGCCCACCAGGCCTTTCTATCTGGCCCGCAGGGGCCCTAAAAAATTTAGAAAATTAATATTTATCTGCCCCTGACTGCTTGTCATGCGGCCCTCGATAGCTTGCCAAACCCAGTAAGCCGCCCTCTGCCTGAAATAATTGCCCTCCCCGGTCTAGATCATATATTTGCATTTGAAAGAAGTCTCTGTAATCTGGGTGGCATGTCTGATAACCCTTTCTTTGCTATAGTTACCAAAGATTTATGATCAGTTTCAGCTATCACAGGCTTCCCATAGATGAATATATGAAATTTCTTGCAGCCATATACCAGAGCGAAACTTTCTTTCTCAATTTGTGCATATAGACACTCTAACTTAGTGCCTTAGATGGATATGCTACTGATCTCCAGCTATCCCCACGTTTTTAAAGCAAAGCTGCTCCAATGCCTTCTTTAGAAGCATCTGTTGACAGTTTAATGGGTCTTTAAGGGTCATAGTATTTTAGTATCAGAGCTTTAATTATTTTTTCCTGCAAGTTTTTAAATTCATCTTCATGTTCCCATATCTACTAAGCATTCTTTTGTAGGAGTGATCTAAGGTGTTTGGTCTGCTCTGCTAAGTTAGGTACATATTTTCCTACAAAATTGATCATTCCCAGTAATATTTGGACTCTTTCCTTATCTATAAGGGGTGGCATGTTTGTAATGGCTTTAACTCTTGCGGGATTTACTTGCACCCCTTTCTCAGAAAGCTTGTCTACCAGATATGTTATTTCTTTGACCCTGAATTTGCATTTTTGTTTGTTCTGTTTCAAACCCGCTCTGCAAGCTCTTTCTAGTGTCTTTCTTAGCCTCAAGTCATGTTCTTCCATAGTATTTCCCCACATTAATACATCATCAATATAAACCATAGTTCCATCAAGACATTAAAAAAATTGTTGCACATTTGTATGAAATACTACAGATGCAGAACACAGTCCAAAAGGAAGCCTATGAAAGCAATACCTTCTGAAGGGCATATCAAAAGTACATAATCTAGTGCTATTCTTTTCTAGGGAAATGTGCCAAAACCTAGATGACTCATCCAGAGTGGAGAAATATTTAGGTTCTGCCATGTTGCAAAAAATAACTTCCCTGGTGGGAATGAAAAAATGCTCCCTTTTGATGTACCTGTTGATTTGCTCAGGATCCAGACACAATCTCAAGGATCCATCTTTTTTTTCTACTATGTCCATGTTAACTAATCAAATTCCTTTTTCAGTTTGTCCCGTAGTACAGGGGGAACATTTCTTGGAGCATGTATGGTGGAAGTTTTCGGTTCTCTTAATTCTATCTGTTACTCATTTGACAGTTTCCCTATGCTTTGAAGCACATCATAAAACTCTTCTTCTGTGTTCTTGCTTTCTAGTCCCTCAGTGGCAAGCCTAGAGTTTTACACGTTCGCAACCCAATAATTGGCACTAGCTTTCCTGGGACTGTTGCAAACTGAATTTTTACTATATTACATTTGTGTCTAACATGCATTGCACAAACATCCTTTGTTAATCCATTATAAGCTCTATGTCTCACTTTTTTATTCTCATAGTACATGGCTTTAGTTTCCATTTTTTGAATAAGGTATTCTGGTATTACATTGACCTGTGCCCCCATATCTAATTTAAAAGTTACCATTTGTCCATTGGTATCCAGGGTGATTGTCCAATTGTCAGAAGAACGAACTTCTTGAATTGTATCAGTAATTAATTTTTCCTTTTCCTCATTGCATAGAGCATGTACCTACTGTTTCTTGTGTGGTGCATCCTGCTCCTTTCTGTAAATTCGTGTAAAGTGATTGAATCTTTTGCATTTGTTGCAGCATGTATCAAATGCAGGGCACTGCATGGATTTGTGGTAACCCCCACAGCATCTGCAGCTGACCACTGTTTCTTCAAGCAATTCTCTTTGGCCTCTTCTTGCTTGCTTCATGGTGAGATCCTCCTTTCTGTATTGCTTGTGTGTTGCCTTAGGTTTTTGCAGTCTTGTAATCCTATCTAGTTCAGCTCATTCTGTTTTTTTCCTCCAGCTTCCGCAGCCTGGCATTTGTTATCTCATCCACCTGGCATATTCTAACTGTCTTTTCCAAATTAAGCTCAGGATCCTCTAGCAGTCTTTTCTTGAAGCTTGTATTCCTTATACCCAATACATTTGGTCTCTAATCATGGACTCTTTTAGGTCTCCAAAGTTGCATGTCTGGCTCAGCAGTCTGAGGTCTTTGACAAAGTCCTCTGTTGTCTCATATTCTTTTTGCTGACTCATGTGGAAATTAGACCATTCAAAGGTTTCATGTTGTTTGGGTATACAATATTCCCCAAGCTTTTTTATTATTGTGCCATAGGTTTTCTGTTCTGCTTCTGAGAGTTATAGGCTATTCTAAAGAGACAGAGCTTCTGGGCCCGCTATATTTAAAAAAAAATAGCTACTTTGAGTGAATCTTCCTTCTCTGTAGGTCCATTGGCCAACATATATATGGTGAAGTTCTGCTTAAATTTCTTCCAGTTTTCTGCTGCTGGACAGCTTTAACTCCTCTGGAATTCTGAGATGCTCCAATGTTTGTTCTTTCTTTGCACCCCACTCCTTTTACCATGTGTAGTTCTCAAAAGCCCAAGGAGTTAATTTTATAGAACAATAAAGCTTTTTTATTCAAAAAATAGTACCTTGCCTACAGTTCTGTTGTTCCCTCCTGCAATCCCCAGGCAAATGTAACAACTTGTACATAACACCAGTAAAGGTATCCATGCACATGTCTTGTAACTGGGGGCCATGGTCCCTGCTAATTTAAAAGGAAAGCAGCAGGCTAGAGCTGCATTTTTGATGGTAGCAGCTGAGTTTAAGCCAGCTACTAAGTAAGCAGTTCAGTCAAGCCAGGCCCTCAATCAAGCATTCTGATTCTTCTAGTGGTGCCTATTCCTGTATTAACCATTAGGGCTGTGTGAAATTTTGCCAGGTATTTTGCATCAAAGCTGTTT
This sequence comes from Crocodylus porosus, assembly GCF_001723895.1. Classification (NCBI taxonomy): domain Eukaryota; kingdom Metazoa; phylum Chordata; order Crocodylia; family Crocodylidae; genus Crocodylus; species Crocodylus porosus. The sequence continues at coordinate 6,703,033 of NW_017728923.1, read as the reverse complement.
TGATGCATTTTGAGCTTGAAACAGCAAAATCAAAATGAAACAAAAGCCTTCAAAACGAAACAAGGGCACTCAAAATGTTTTGAAACTTTCAAAACATTTTGAGTTTTGAAGCCAGGCTTACTTGGCTTCAGTGCCAGTCCCAGCCAGCAGCAGCAGGCTACTGTCATTCGGCACAGATCCGGGGGCTGCACCCCCCTCCCCCCGGGAGGATTCTGGCACATCCCCCAGTGCTCCCAGGGGTGTGGACCCCTGGATCTGCAGGCCATATGACAGTTCCATAGTTAGTAGGGTTGGAAAGGACCTGAGCAGATCATCAAGTCTGACCCCCTGCCATGGGCAGGAAAGAATGCTGGGGTCAAATGACCCCAGCTAGGTGATTATCTAGCCTCCTTTAGAAGACCCCCAGGGTAGGAGTGAGCACCACTTCCCTTGGAGGTTGGTTCCAGATCCTATCTGCCCTGATTGTGAAGTAGTGTCTCCTGTATCTAGCCTGAATCTACCCTTAGTCAACTTATGGCCGTTATTCCTTGTTACTCCCAGTAGTGCTTGGAGGAACAGGGACTCTCCCATTGCCTGCTGGTCTCCCTTGGCCAGTTTATAGATGGCCACCAGATCCCCTCTCAGCCATCTCTTGTGGCTGTAGCCTCCCCTTGTAGGGCCTGTTTTGCTGCCCCCTGATCATGCAAGGGGCCCTCCTCTGGACAGCATGTGAGGCCAGCAGCAGCACCAATCTTCCTGGCATTAGGTGTGGGCTGCACCCAGTGCCAGTCCCAGCCAGCAGCAGCAGCTTCCTGTCATCCAGCAGACAGATTGGCTCCACACTCCCTCCTGCACTCCCAGTAGGGCTGCGGGACTACTCTGCCGGACTCCTCACAGGGGTGTGGGCCCCCAATCTGCCTGCTGGATGACAGGAGGCTGCCTCCAGATTACAGGAATGCTGTGAGGCTCTGCCAGACTCCTCCCGGGGGTGCAGGCGAGCCCACAATCTGCCTGCTGGATGACAGGAGGCTGCTCCCGCTGCCTGGGACTGGCACTGGGCACAGCCCACACCCTGTGCCAGGAAGATTGGTGCTGCTGCTGGTCCCAGGCAGCAGGAGCAGACTCCTGTGATCTGGCAGGCAGATCAGGGGCCTGCCTGCAGCGCTGGGGGGGAGTCCAGCAGAGCCCCACAGACCTTCCAGTGGTGCAGGCCCCCAATCTGCCTGCCAAATCATAAGAGGCTGCTCCTGCTGCCTGGGCAGCAGCTCCAATCTTCCCAGTGCCAGTCCCAGGCAGCAGCAGCAGCCTCCTGTTATCCGGCAGGCAGATCAGGGGCCGACCCCCAGGAGGAGTCCAGCACAGCCCCGCAGTCCTCCTGGGGGTGCAGCCCCCCAGATCTGCCTGCCGGATGACAGGAGGCTGCTGCTGCAGGTAAGTGACAGTTTTGTTTGTCATAGTTTCATAGTTTCATAGTTTGTAGGGTCAAAAGGGACCTGAGCAGATCATCAAGTCCG
>NW_017728923.1:6652005-6700120 GCF_001723895.1 Crocodylus porosus | reverse complement strand
ACCACATTGGCTCTTTTCCAGTCCTCTGGCACCACACCAGAGCACCATGAGTGCTCGTAAAGCCAGGGGTGCCGCAGTGACCTCAGCTAATTCCCTCAGCCCTCTGGGGTGGAGACCCTGCTATAGCCAGTCCTGGATAGTGCATGCTGTCACTGGACTGGGCTCTTAGGGGTGTGTTTACACCAACATAATCAACCTTTACCTAGGCCTAAGTAAGGAGTGGACACTGGATGTGCAGCCGTACCCCTGTGTAACTTTCTTGAATCCAGGCGAGAAATGGGGAAAAGCGGGGTTCCACCTACACTAAGTGACACAGGTGTAAATGTTGGGTTTCAGCCACTGTACCAAAGTAGCTGCTTTGCTACCAGCAGACATGGGATGCCAGTGCTTCCACGCCATGTTCATCTGCTCCTGCACTGTTTTTCAACTTCAGAATACTATGCCCCTGTATGTGCTCGTTCATCAGTCAGCAAACTAGTGGACACTCAACTGCATGCTACGATGTGTCTTGTGTCAGGGGCATTGTGCCCCACTCCACTCCCATGGTTACCAGCCCTCAGTAACATTGCTCCCCCTCATCTCCACTGCACAAATAAACTTATTAGCCAGACTTCTTGATAATCCTACACAGTCAATGCATTGGACCATATTCCACCCACCAATAGCTTGGCTACCCATAAGATGTCCAACATGCTCCACCCTTTCAAAATCCTTTGATTTTCCTTAATTACTAGATGGCATGAAGAATGGTCAGCACATGCACAAACCGACCACCACATCATCTCTGACCCTATAATCAATCAACCAGGATTTCACTGCCCATGCCATTATTGGGCACTTCTCAACTGTTTTTGAACTGGACAGGGTCACTGTGCCACAAACCTATACCAATGGGGCCTTCACAATGACAACAAATGCTCCGTGGACAAATTCAAACCATGTCCTACATTGTTCACTTGTGTCCGTTTACTATGCTACCTGGTGGTCTTCAAATTCTTTACACTGGGGATGACATCATCTTAAGATAGCTAAACAATATGCCAAAACAGCATACGCTAAATAAATATACCAGAAGACTATTATTGACTCCCAAACTCATGGCAACTTGCTATAGCACCAGCTGTGACCCACTGCCCTGGAAAAGCTGCTCATCTCTGTTCCAGCTCAGGGAGGAGCCTCTGCCTGACCCCTGCATGAGGAGTGAGGAGCGTACCTTCAGTAAGTGTCCCACACCAGCCCCGGTGCCTCCCTTTCAGGTCTATCGCCCCACAGCACTCCACTTCGCTACTCTGGGCAGCAGTTAGCATGGAGAAGGGTGGTGGCTGAACCCTGCCCACTCCCACCTGGACACTTACTTTGGGACACTTACCAGCAGACCGTGCCGTGCTGAAAGGGGGAGGCGGGACTGAAGCAGAGCACTCATGGACCGGTACTTCTTAGAGGGAACATTGCTCAGCCCCTCTTGAGTACTGCAGTTAGTGGGAGCAGTGTTACAGGCAAGAGTGTATTGTTAACTCAGAAGTGTGGGGCAGGAAGAGACAGGGGAACCAGGATCTCCCACATTCTGATCCCAGGGCTCACACCAACTCCCTCCTAAAGCCCTGAGCGAATTACTTCACCCACCTGTGCCTTGTTTTTCTTGCCCATAAATTGGGACCAAGGGATCTGCATGTGGATAAGCAAAGGCAGAATTGGGCCCAGGTGAAAGAGATGCAGCCTAGGGGCTTCAAACAGGCAGAGACAGGGAAACTCCTTCCAAACTGTCTGAGGGTTGGACTAACACTCACTGATGTGGCTGAGGCCACACTACAGGGACAGCACAGGTTGCATCACTGTAAGTCTTTTCAGCAACGTGCCTTTCTGCTGACCCAATGGGCTCCGTGTGGGTGGCTGTCTCCATCTCTCAGGGTTTGGGTAACGTGGACACCTGTGTTATGAACTAGCACAATACAAAGGTGACAGCTGGGAACAGCTGTTCTCCTGACACCCTTGGGGCTGGATTAGCATCACTGCCCTTGTGGCAAAAGGCTTGATCTGGATATCACCCACTCCATGGAGTTACTCCAGTACTACACTGGCACAACTGAGGTCAGATTGAGCCACAAAGGTTCCTTTTGACCATAGAGAAGTAACCCATCTCTGAAAAGCCACTTGTGGTAAAAATTAATGTCTTCAGATATTCTCCCTTGTCTCGGGTCCTGTGAAAGGCGTGTGATCAGTAACTCTGCTGGCCCCCTGGGCCTCTGTCCTCAGCACAAAATGATCCCACCCAACACATCTTAGAAAAGTGACAACTTTATGGAGTTCCTTAAATTAACCTCATCTGGATGGGCAGCGGGGTTGAGAGCAGCTCCAGGGCCTCTGCTGTCCAACTTTAGTGCTGGCAAGGAGAGGGGCAGGGGGCTTCCAGGACAAAGGGCTGCTGGATTAGGGGAGGCACAGAACTGGGACCAGCCGCTCCAGCCCCACACATGCTGCTGTATGTGGGCTCTTGTTAATATTCACTGGAGGCCTCAGGGATTCTAGGATCAAGGGAGTTGCTCACCAATGCCGAGCTTCAGCTGTAGGTATGTGTCTCTATATCCCACAACTGCTGCTGGGTGCAGGGTCCTGTTGGTTACAGCTCTACAACCCCTGTGGGGACTCACAAGGGCCTGCTGGTCTGGCAGCAGGAGAAGGAAGGAATATTCCTGGGGACATGGCTGAGCCCTGAGGATCTGCCAGCAAGCTAGGCAGCCAGAATCAGTGGCTCTGAAGTCCCAAGAGCCAGTTTGCTGGGCCAGGGCAGGGACAAGCAGCTGAGCATCAGGCACGTATTGGGTTCTACTGAGTGGACAGCATGGAGACATGCCAGTCCTTGGGACAGCCAGAAGGCAGTGCCAGAGCCTCAGTCTTTCCACAGCCTAGAGGAGCTCCCTGACCCCCAGCACGGCAAGCATAGCCCTGCTTGCCATCATCATTGTTCACCAGCCAGGCAACCCACAAGCCTCCCTAACATGCACCTTCAGTACTCACAGAGAGCTCTCATGACCTGGGGCTTCTGCTAAGACAGCCAGTTGGATCTTCTCTGACTGCCCCCAGGTCTCTGTGTTAATGCAGGGCTTAGGCACTGGAAGAGGACCGCCTAGTTTATTATGAAATTACACATGCTCCAGGGCAGCCCTATGGCTCCATCCTGCCCATGCCCTTGCCCTTTCACCCAACAGCTCATGGTGGAGATGGTGACTGCAATTCCCTGCCTACAAGCACTGGGCTCTACACAGTCATAAATCCCTCTTGCTCAATTTGCTGAGGTCATGCAGAGCAGCCCTGGAGCTCCTGCCACTTAAAGCTGCCCAGGAATAATGGGTAGAAAGGAAAGGGGTGGGGCTGGTGGAGCTGCTGCTGCCCTGTGGGGCTCACATGCCAGCCATGCCCCTGTCTCCTGGCAGAGGCCATGGGGTGGCTCGCTGAATGGGGACATCCAGGGTAGTCTCCTGGGAAGGCTGCTGTTTACCGCCTACAGATCCAGCCCTCGTCCGGGCAACAGATGCTGAAACACACAGAAGTGAGAAAAGCATTCAACCATCTGACTCAGTCCAGATTCCAGCTGCCTGTAGTCAGGGGGAAGTCACAACCACAAGCCAGAAGACAGGAGTGGGGCTTTGCATTCACATTAGCTTTATAGGGTAGCTTGAAAAGGAAACCTGTCTTCACACTATCTTCACAGCAGTCCATGGCTGGACTGGGGCGGGGGAGGGTGCTGTGGCTTCTCAGTTTACTATGGCTGCAGGTGAAACAATGATTCAAAGCCCACAGTGATGAAAGTGCTACAGCAAGCTAGCCATGGAGGCCCTGGCTCCCTGCTCTCAGTGGGGTAACTCTGACATAAGCAGAGTCTGTGTCAGTGGCAAAACAGCACAGATTTAACTGATGGGCACAGGAGAGGTTTGATGGAGCTGAGCTAGGAAAGGCACTTACTCAGAACAGGCTGGAACAAGATCATCAGCATTGTTTTACATTGTTCAGGGTATTTAAAAATTATTTTTAAAAAATGAAGGGCAGATGCTACTTTTGGAACTGACCAAGCACCACCGTCTCCAAGTGTCTCAATTTTGTATTATGATCATGAAGTTTGATGTTGGGCCCTTTGAACAAGACAAGAAGGGAAGCACTAGTACTAATTAGAGCAGTAGCTGTTTTTCATAGATTACAAAATGATTCCAGGCTAAGGCAAAGGTACTACAAACAGCTGTTCCTCCAATTAGCACAAGGAGTGCCAACTGTTTTTGTGTAAGTTGTCAGTGTCAAAATATCTCATTACAACACAAATGGAAGACATTGGGCGCATCTACACAAGACACAAGATATACAGTAGACTAATTCTACTGCACATTAGTGCATCATGGTGAAAGCCATGCTGATACACTAATGCACAGTAGAATTAATCTACTGAGCATTAGTGTCACTTAAAGGGCATGCACTACTGTTACTGTTCAGTAGTATTGGTTACTGTGCATTGAGTTAGTATCCATTATTACAGGTACTAAACTTAATGCACTATAACTACGGCATATTAATGAACATGTAGATGCGCCCATTTCGATCTAGAAATAATAAGTTGGTTCCACCAGCACTGGGAAGCAGCTGTACTTAATGATTTTTAAAATAAAACCAATTAATTCTATGATGTGCTACTAATAATATTTCCTAAAATAATGTAAACATAACAAAATATTAATATTAAAAATAAACTGAAAACTTAAAATCCCCATAATTTTGAAAATTTTCTGAGACAGAAGCATTCTAAACAAACATTTCTCAGCATGTTCATTTCTCAGGAAATGGTGAAATATAAGTATTTCCCATGAACCAGATACAGCATTTCTGCTACTTCTTTTTGCTCTGAATGTGCCCAGAGTGCTCACTGGGTAGCAGTCACAAGACTGTGTTCTTTGCACGTCATTGTAACTAACACTCATCCTCAGCTCCAGCCCCATTAGGGTAAAGCCAGGACTAATGTTAGGCTACCACTGGCCAAAGGCAACCTAGGGGGCTCTGGCAGGGGATGTGGATGGCATAACAGTGCTCTCTTATTCTGAGCATCTGTGATTCTCTGAAGCTCAGAGCAAGCCTCTTTAGTTTCCAAACCCTCCTTGATTTGTCCCAGCCTTCTTCTAGATCTTGCCCTCTTCTAGATTTGCCTCAGCCTTCTTCTAGAACCTCCCTACTTCCCAAGCTCCATCCTCCTTGCTGCACCAGCCCTGGGCTGTCCTGGTTTACAGCTTTCCATAATAACTCCCAGTCACAGCTCTTCATGCCTTTCCATGCACTTGCCCCTGCCCTGCTCCCTCTGCTTGTGCTCACTCACTCCCTGCTGTCCAGATGATGCTGTGCAAGAATGATGTCTCACCATAGCAGATTCACTGCTCCCCATTTTACCAGCCTGTCTTTGTAGCCTGCTCTCCACCTGCTATCATGGCACATGCCAAGGACAGCTATTTATTCCACTACACAATTATGGAGCAGAGAATTCCCCTAACATTGAATGACAGCCTGAGCACAAGGGTGGTAGGGACTCACATGCATAGGGTGACACAGAGTGGCTGCCATAACTGGTGGCAGAGTATGTCCTTTCCATCCCATGTCTTGAGAGTGGCCAAAGGGTCTTTGTTCCTTCCATGTGAAGAATTGAAAGAGATGGGGTAATGGGGTGAGACACCTGCAGGAGATCTGAGTGATGCAAGGAATCAGGCCCACAGGCCCTTAAGACAGGCCCATATTCATGAAGCCAAGCTACAGGAAAATGCTTTTACTCTAGGGCAGCCATCTTTCACTCTGGCATCTTTCACTCTGGCACACCCAAACTGGCCAGTGAGGGAACCACATTGAAACCCTGCTAAGGCACATAAAATGAGGTCATGACAATGACCTTTGTAAAGTTCTGTGCACTTTACCAATGGCTGGTGCCATGTAAGTGTTAGGGAGTAATAGTAGTGTTGTTAATATTATCATCTGTAGTGCAGTTCATGGTGTCTACCAATCCCAAGATGCAATGTGCCATTTTGAGCCAAATAGCTAAACAGCTTGTCTAAAGCTAGCATGTCATATGCTGAGATGTGCAGCCCCCACAAGCTGCATCTCCAAACTGGGTAAGCAGGCCAGAGCTGTGCTGGGCTGTAGGCTGCACACCTGACCCCTGCTGTGCCCAGATGAGCTGTTTTCCATACCATACCTGGAAATTCTTTGTCTAGAGAGGTGCCCCATTTTGCAGCTTGTGAGCTCATCCTGCCCTTGTAGAGAACTCCATCAATGCCCAGAATATCAACTTCAGTCTATGGAGGAGAACACAGAATACTATAGGACGTGCATGGAGACCTAGTCCAGGACACCAAGAGCCTTGAGACCCTCCTGGACATTAACTTCTTCTACTGTCTCCCAATTCCTCCCACCTCCCTTTGCCATGTGCCTTCACCCACTTGCCAGCAACCACTGCCCTTCCTATCGCCTTGCAAGGTCAACCCCCTTAGGAAGGTTCTCTTGGTGTTCCCATGTCCCTATGAGGCTCCTGGTTTGACATGCTAGTGACACACACTTAGCAGGGTCTAAGGCAAGGGCGGGCAATTATTTTGGGTGGAGGGCCGCTTACTGAGTTTTGGCAAGTCATCAAGTGCCGCATGAGTAGACCCATCCCTTGATAGGTACCCTGCCACCTGGTTGCCATCTTGGGACCATAAGTCCCACCACCTAACACCTGACCTTTGCCACCATAGGTCCCTCCCCTTGCCCTCCAAAAGTACTTCTTTCAGCAATGGGGTTTGCCATCTTGGAGCTGGAAAAATACCAAATTATATTTTAAAAATCAAATGTACTACAACATTCATTAATTTCATTTAAAAATATTTTTGTCCTAATTTACATGTGTTTGTGTAGTGTACATAGAGGTGATGGTATAATAGCTTAAAATGAAGTCTTACTCTTGGGTATGTGTGGGAGTGTGGGTATAGGTTTGTGCGTATGTGGGGTGTGGGGGAGAGTGTGTGTGTGGGATTTGTGGCAGGGTGGATAGGTGTGGGGGAGTGTGGGGTTTAGGTGGGTATAGGTTTTGTGGGGGGCTGGGAGTGTGCACTGGGAGGGTGATTGGAGAGGATTGTGGCTTGCGTGGAGTGGGAGGGTTTGCCCACAGCCCACCCCTGCGCCTGTGGCAGATAGACCCCCGCCAGTGCTCTTGCAAGCCCGGGCTCCACGCTCCTCCTGCTCCTGGTCCTGGAGCACCGGTGCAGGCTCCGTGCTCAAGCTCACTGCCGCATCTCCACATTTGCCACTGCTGTCCTTCTCCTGCCACTTCCGCATCCCCTCCACCCCTCACTGTTCCAGCACCACTTCCCAACTGCTCCTGCAATTCTGGTGTTACAGCCAGGAACCAGGTGGGGGGCAGTGGGGAAATGGCTGCGGCAGGCAGGGGGAAGGGGCAGCGAGTGGGCAGCAACAGCTGGGTGGGAGCACGGGGCCCATGCCGGTGCACTGGGGCCAGTGCTGGCAGGGCCCAGAGCAGGGTGGCAGGAGTGCGGGGTCTGGGCCAGCAGGGGTCTATGCACCCAAGCTGGCTCCTTCTCTGCCTCCTTGAGCAGTGCAGCCCAGCTCCATACAGCCCCTGCCGGCCCAGACCCCATGCTCCTAGGCAGAAACTGCTGCTCATCATGGAGGAAAGTGACCTCCCTAACCACCACCAGGCAGTTTTAGCTGTGTCTGCCCGGAGTCCATGCCATGCTAGGCTACAGTGCATCTCCTTCATCGCTGCCTCTGTGCTGCCCAGCATGGCAGCAGTGGCTGTGTGGAGCAACCATAGGGCAGCTCACAAGCAGCAGCAAAGGATCCACACCATAGCCTTGCGCAGCTCCCAGTGGCCACAGCAAAAGCTGCCCAGCGGCAGCAAGGGAGAGGGGCTGCTTCCCCCCACACCGACCAGCAGTTTTTGCCCAGCCGCTACTGTCGCTACCACTGTCACTCAGCCCCAGCTGGATGTAGGGCCCAGGCTGAGGAGTGGCAGTGTGGTACAAACTGCTTCTCAACTCAGGAGAAAAGCGGTCTCTCCCTCTCCCCCTCCTGCTGCTGGCACTCCCTGGTTCAGCTGCTCAGAGCCCATGCGGGGCTACCTGTGCTTGCTCTGTGCTGCCACCACTGCCCCATGGAGCAGCCCAGAGGTGGCAGTGATGCAGTGGAAACACAGGCAGCCCCACATAGGCTCTGGGCAGTTGCACCAGGAAGCACTGGCCACGGGGAGGGGGTGTGGGGGGGTGGCACTTTTTCCCCACACTGAATAGCAGTTTGTTTTGTGCCGCTGCTGCTCAACCCGGACAGGTGAACGTGGGGCACGCAGGTTTGGGGCTGTACACACTGTTCCCCACCTGCACCATGGGGCTGGGACAGGGGAGACTGGTAAGCCGGTGCATGGGAGCCAGTGATAGCCGGGCGGGAGCGCAGGACCCGCACCGGTGTCCATGAGCAAGTACTGGCAGGGCCCAGAGTGAGACAGCAGGGGTCCCAGCTGGCTAAGGCTCTATGGAACTGGGACAGCTCCCTGCTCTCCCTGCTGGTGCATCCCAGCTTAGCTCCATACAGCCCTGCCAGCCACATCTTACGCTCCTGCTGGCCCCAGGACACCAGTGCAAGTCCCACACTCTTGCATGCCCACTCACTTCCACTCCCCCTGCCCCCACCACTGCTTTCCTCACTTTCCTGCCCACCAGCTACTCTGCACTATGTGACTCCTGGCTGCCTGGCCCAACTGCAAGATTCAGCAGGAGCCAGCCCAGCTTCGAGGACTGGGGCACTACCCCCCACACCTTCTTACCTGAATTTCCTGATCCCATGCAGGAAGACATGAACAGCCCCATGGTCCCAGGCCAGAACCCCCTGCTAGGTAGGGGCTTCTGGCTGGTGGGGGCAGGCCTTGCTGTTCAGGGCCCTGCCATGGCTTCCCCAGGGTTCTACTGCCCCTGGCTCCTGCCATCTTTGACAGGCAGCCTAGGGCAGATACATATTAATTTTCTAAATTTTTAAGGGGTCCCATGGGCTGGATAGAATGGCCTGGTGGGCTGGATCTGGTCCATGGGCTGTATTTTGCCCATCCCTAGTCTAACAAGAAGAGCATGGCTAGGGGTTGGCATGGGAGGTGAACAAAAGCATGAGTAGGCTCACATTATCATAGGTGAGGACAGCTGGGCCTCTATAGGGGTAGATGGTAGTGAGAGTCTTTGGACTGGAATATTGCTCAGCAGGGTAAGTGGCATGAGCTTGGCACTGCCAGCAGTGCTGCGAGGACTGCTGCTCATGGCTGGTTGTTTCACTCCTGTCCTTCTTCTCCAGAGCTTGTTCCCTGGAGAAGGACAGAGTGGACCCATTAGCCCCCTTATTGCACTGTTAACCACAGGAATCACACTCTTATCTAGCCAAAAATCAGCCATCATATCCTTTAGGAGTGTCAGGAGCTGGGCAGATCCATCTGCATGGATCTGGAGACCTGGCAATGGTTAATCTGGGAGTTTAGAAATGGGGTGCAGTTGGGATCAAGTCCTTGGCTTCTAGGCTGGCAGGATATGGCAGGTGCAGCTGGCTGCCTGCCCAGCTTGAGAAGAGGAGCTGGGCAGCCTGGCAGGAACTGGGCTTCCAGCTGACCCTCAGCTGATTCTGCAGGTGTTTCTGGCTTGCCTGCCTGGCTGAGGAAGAGGGGCTGGGCGACCCAGCTCTGTCAGAACTGGGCCCCAGACAGCAAGAGTGGAGGAGGAATTAAAAGGAGGTACAACTACACCAAAGCACCTCCTCTTCATCCACTCCTGGGAACAGGCACATGGAGTTCCCTTCAGTGAGCTCAGGGATACTAGAGAAGCAAATGATGCCCAAGAAACCAGAAGATCCTCCCCCTGAACCTGGTGCTATGCACTAGTGACTGCTTCACCTGGCTGCATAGTGATGGGCATCACCCCCAGCAGAAGACAGGGCCTGCAGAAAGGACCAGCTCTCAAGGGGTGATGAGCTTCTGTCCTGATGAGATGAATGCCCTGAAACCTGCTACCTTGGAGCTGTATTTTGCCCAACCCTGGTCTAACAAGAAGAGCATGGCTAGGGGTTGGCATGGGAGGTGAACAAAAGCATGAGTAGGCTCACATTATCATCGGTGAGGACAGCTGGGACTCCATAGGGGTAACTTGCTATAGGAATCTTGAAGGAAAATTACCTCCCCTGGAGATGCTCAAATTCAGGGGTTAGGAACCAGGCTCCATTCCTACTTGAATCACTTGCAGAACTAGAGCACAGGCCCCTCCCTTATTAGGCACATGCTGCTGAGCCAGGAGCTGAGCTACACCAGTGTCTCACACCTGGCACTGGTGAGATGGTGGAGGGGGAATGTTAGCACTAGCAGATCTCCAGGGAAAGAAACAGGCTGCTTCATTCTCCCTGGACATGGGGCTTCTTTCATAGGCTAGGGACAGACATTCAAAAAGCCTGAGCCTGAATTGATTCAACCTTTTCATGTTAGTTTAATCTGGCTAAACTGAACTGGTTTCCAAACATAGAGACAATCCCTCTGGACTGAGGAAATTCTGGCACATGCCTGCAGTGGCTCAGGCTGGAAGCCAGGGGGTGCTAGAGCAGCTCTCCCTTCCCTTGCAGAGCTGAGTTGAGGAACTGTGGCCAGGTCCCAGCAGAAGGCTCTGATTAGGAATTGGTGTAAACCCCCAGCCTACCTGCAGTCCCAGGCTTTTCCCAGCTGGCTGGTCAAGGGGTGGGAGTGTTACCAACCCCCAGCTAGCACTGAGGCAAAGGGGGGTGGGGGGGTGCAGCGCGTGCATCTGCTGCTGATACAGAGCTTTTCAATTTCCCTCCCTGCTTCTGTATACTGCCTGCAGCAAACTGACAGGCAAGCAAGCCAGGGATGTGGGGCTGATAAGACTGTCACTCCTATCTCAGTGTTTATCGCCCCACTAAGAAAACACGGGGACATTACCAGCTACCTGTTGATTCTGCTTGTTGATTCAGCAAGTACCCAGAATGTGGTCGGCTAGCTAATACACAGATACCTTCTCACAAGGCAGAGGGGAAAGGGGAATTCCTGCTTAGCAGGGACAGGGGGAGCAAAAAGCTTTTCCAAAGAAGGACATTAAGCTACCTGATGAATAGCTTCAAAAAGCCTGTCTGCCTCCATTGTCTCTCACAGCACGATTGTAGCCAGCATGTGGTCTGCTAGCTAATGTTGAGGTGTCTGTGAGGGAGGGGGGAATTGCCTGCTTAGCACATTGGAGGGGGAGGGAGCAGAAGCCAGGCAGATGCCTGAAGAGACTGCTGAGCTGTAGCAAGGCAGCAGAGGGCCAACCCTGCTGTGGAGCAGAGAGCCCTGCCCTGCCCAGCCAGAGAGCATGCTGGGGGGCTCTGATTTATCTTAAACCAGCAAGGAGTCATAAACATAAAAATAGACATTGCATAAACTGGTTTGAGCCAAATCTCAAACTGGTTTCAGCCATTTTCAAACTGGTTTATGTGCACTGAACAGCTGTTCTGTTACCAGTTTAAACCAGTTTCTCATTACTTAAACTGGTTTATGTGTAATGTCTGTCCCTAGGCAAACTGACTAGAGGGCAGGACAGTACATAGGAGGCCAGGGAGAATCTGGTGTTCAATCTCCCCTACAGCCAAGTACATGGCATGTCTCACACACCACACATAAGGCCCAGGTGCAAGAAGAAAGAGTCCTCTCTGGTTTCATCATGGCTCAGGGCCCCGTGGCTTCCTGGGCAGTAGCTCACCTCATCTGCTGTTTCTGTGCTAGGTACTCATAACCGTTGGCACTGGCTGGGCGCGTCCGGGAGTACAACCTTGCCTTTCGGACTGTTACCAGGTGCCTGTATGAGGGCAACAGTGTAAAACAAAAGGTCAAATAGTGCCCTCTAGTGACAAGTAGTGTAATTCAGCCAGAACTATTGAAAATCACGGTTTTGCTCAATATCAGTAACTCTCAACCACATACCATGAGGGTGCAGTAAGTTCCTTTGAAAGGTGTGAGAGATAAGCAAGGTGTGAGGAGATGAGCACAAGCCTGACTTATCCCTGTCTGGTTGCTCCCCTGCCCAAACGCTCTATAATAAATCAATTGATTTTAGCAATGGGGTGCCGCTCAGTTCACAAAAGTTATGGAGGGTCTGTTGGATCTAAAAAGGTTAGGAATACTGCTCTGTACTCACGGCCCAGTTGTCATCATCACTGGTCTGTCACAGGAAATGCACTTCACCCGTTCAAAGAGTTGCCTGGAACAGATCCCATGATATGTGTTATTCAGATATAAGATCAGAGCTCAAAGATATGCCAGTGGCATCAACTGCAGCTTAAAAGTGTATTTCTTAGCATGACACTACTACTTAGAGCCTTCACTGTCCTGGATGCCCACAGAAGGACAGCCTCTGCACAGCTCACCCAGGTGTAGCAGTACCCATTATGGAGTTAGGACAGAATCCAGATCTCCTGACACCAAGGCCAGGACCCTTCTGTTGGGATCACACCAATTCCCTAGAGCCTAGCTCTGTAGATCAGCCCCAGGACGTCTGGACAGTCACTCTTGCCTTATGGCTTTACTAAGAGGGAAAAAAGAAGGTATAAACCCCACTGGGGCAACCTTTCCCAACACTCAAGGTGATGTGGAGCATTTTGTCATAGGAGTCAAAGAGTCTAGTCTAATCAGCCCTTGGCTTTTAACATAAGGAGCTCCTGGACAAGAGCTCTTTGTCCAAAAGTGGAAGGTTGTGCTGCGTAGCAGTCGATACAGCTTCACAGAGAATCTCACAAGGTACCAGGCTAAATCCTGAGCTTCAAAGAAGGCCAAGAGAAAGCAAGATATTTCAGCACTAGGGAGAGAGACTTGCCACTAGCTTTGTATATGAAGGACAGGTGTCTCTACTATCACACAGATGTGCCTGTTAGGACAGATAGCCCTGTTTATGGAAAGGGTAACTGAAGGCAGCAAGGTAAAAAAGACTACAGGTAGTGCCAAGCAGTCAGTGTTTCTTGGTGATGTTACAAGCTTAACCAGATAGAACATTACTTGCTGGAATTGATAGTGTGAGTGAATCTCCATGAGGATGATGAGGAAAACAGCTGTACTTGGCTTTTTTTTAGCTACCTGAGTGCAGCCTCTATGCTCCCATGTGCATTGGGGCAGCATGACTTCCCCGAGGCATGGGCATAGCACAGTGAGGGGGTAGACTCTGTTCCTTGCCACAGGAGGCTGCCGTCACTCACTTTTTAAAGCCAGCAGCGCTGTCAGCATCAAAGTGTGGGCCCTCGCTCAGATACTTCTTAATGAACTTCCACACTTCCTCCAGTTGCTTTTGCAGGGGGTCCAGTGCCACACGGTCCAGCTGCAGAGAACCAGGAGAAGCAGGTGACTCCGAAGGGACCTGCTTGCAGTAGGTGTCTGCATCATTCTGCTGCAGCTCACTCTTCTAGGGCTTGCAAAGCTTCTCCTCCCCCAGTAGTTCCCTCACATGGGAGGAGTGACTCCACGCCACAAAGCCTGATGCAAGCCCTAGATATGCAGAGAAGTTAGCTACACAACCTACCTCTTTGCTGGTGGCCTGGGCTGCTCTCATACCAGAACTGAATCTCCTGATTGCTTAGCCAGATTCTCCCTGTTGCAGACACATCCCTGCTTCCTGCCCTACTGGCCCCTGCACACCCTTTAACTTCCCAAGAGCTGTCACCTTCTCCTTGGCTCAGTAGTGTAACCAATTATGGCAAGGATAGCAGCCCCAGATGCCCATTTGAGCAGGCCCAAGAATGACAGCAACTGTTGCTGCCAGCCCAGCTGTAGCTGTCATAAAGGGCACAGAGCATAGGTGCCTTGTTATCTCTCTATCTTGACCATTGCTGCTGCAGGTGCCCCCTTTTCCCTGGTCACCAGAGACAACTGGTATCAGCAATCACCTAGCATGGGTGTGAGTCAAAAACAAGTGTCCATACGATATGCACACTCTGGGGAAGCCCCATCCCTAGCCCAGGAATAACTTCAGCTCCCAGCCAGATGTTCAAAGGTAGAATGTGATGTAGCTGCCCCACAGCAGGGAGGGACGGAGGGCAAGCCCAGACAACGAGCAGTGACTTCCAACCCAAATACTAAAGCAGAGATACAGGGAGAAGGCTCCCCCCTCACTATAGGTAATGGGCAGGGAGTCTTCACACGCACATGCTATAGAGCTCTTCCTGAGGGAAGCAGGCCAGCTGGGCTCCCCAGCCTTCCTCCATGATACAACCCTGGAGGTATGGAAGCCCCTGGGGCTCTGATCTCCCAGTTCAAACAGGGCTGCTTTGGCCACCTTGCTCCCAGCACTGAGGCTGCCCCCTGAAGTACTGCAGAAGTGGAGAGAAGCCCCAGGGTTAAGGTAAATAATATCTTTTCCTGACCAGAAGGGAGAAAAAGGAGAAAAAATCAGTGCCCACCTTTCCCTTCCTGCTACTGGCATGACAGTAAGCTCACTACTGAACATAGCAATGAGCAGAGAGCAGTCTTGGCTCCACGTCCTTTGCTCACCCTTTGAAGGGATCCCCAGTGCTATATCCATATGGGTTTCAAGCAAAGGGTGCTTATTCACTGCCTGCCTGGACTGGGACACCAGAGATACTGTTATCCCTGAGGATGGATATGAGCTCCCATTGTACTCCCATGCAGTGGGAACAGAGCTGCATTTTCATCATGTAAGTAAGCAGAGCCTGGTCTGTGCAGTCCCTCAGTCCCCAGGGCCTCTGCAAGGGAGGCTGCTCATAATATCTGTTACTAACTGCAGAGGGTGAGGAGATGAAAGGGAACATGATCCTGGTCTCACACTATTTGGACACCAGGTTAGTTCAGCAAAGCTAGAGGAGGTGTGAAACAAAGACAAAGCTAAGGGTGTTTTGCAGCTCCTGGAATCTCAGGCCGCTTACTCTGCGTTAGGGTGAGGTGATACCCCGCCCACTGCCTCCCACCCCCACGGCTGTTCTCCCCCTGCCCTGGTGAAACCTGCTACCTTGGAGTCCATGTTGATGAACAGATTCTCCAGAACCTTCTGCCACTCCTTGTCCTGCAGGGACATCTTATGCAGCAGGTCCTGCATCATCTCATTCAGCTGAGTGGTGGCACTTTGCAGTTTGTCATGGTCCACCTTGGTCTCCAGCTCGCTCTTGTCTGCTTTCTAACAGAGATTCACATACTCAGACGACTCCTCCCCAGCTCAGAGGCTGGCAGGTCCAGGGCTCAGGTCTGCACAGGGTTGGAGTCCTGCTGCCCCTATCTCATGGCTGCATCCTCCAGAAGGGATCTCCAGGGCTCCTCCCCACAGGGGTGGAGGGCTGTGAATGGAGCAGGTGCTCCAGAGCTAGGAGCAGGCTGCAGGCATGCAACTGACTCAGGGCAGTACAGGCAACCTGTGTGTGGTTACCCATGCTGTAACAGTGTTGGGCAGGAAGGGGGAGAGGGAGCAGCTTCTGGGGAAATCTGGTGCAATTTAATGCCAGTTGGAGTTGATCAGTTGTTGGGGCCTAAGAACAGTGGGAGAAGGCAGGACTTGAGACCTGGGCAGCCTGGACTGGGTGACAGCAACAGGATCCCCCCTCCCACACTGGGAGAAATAAAGAACCCAGTTCTGGAAGGGGCTATGGCCCCAGCACACTGCTGAGAACTCTCATCCACCATGAGGGAGGATGGAACTGTTCAGAGAGGTGGGCTGTAGTGGAAAAACCTGGCTCTTCCCTGGGTTGCACACAGGATCTGGAAGGTGAGAGAGAAGGGCAGAGTTCTAGCACTTCATCAGGACTTGTGCAAGAAACAGAAAGGATTTAGGCTCTGGCACTCAAAGTCCTTGGGCCTCCAATTCCAAAGGGCAGGTAACCAGTTCCCAGTGGAGCTAGGTACTTGGGCACCCTAGTGCCCACCATTGTGGGCCCTGGTGACTGACTGAGGCCACTAAGCACAACTGCAAGAGAAACAGCATTTGCTGCCCCCCGCATTCCAACACACACACACACACTGTACCAATTGGCCAGCATCCAGTTGCAGCCATGGGGCCTTCAATTGTTTTTAACAGGAGAAAAAGAGAATTATGGAGAAGGGCCCCTCACATACAGAACACACTGCTCCTTCCTGACATCAGACCCAGCAGTGCTCCCCTTGCCCTGCAAGCACCTAAGGAAGGCAGTGATGGGAGCCAACTGGATTCTTACAGAACATGCAGGCATCTCCATACACTAGTCAGAGAAGTCTGGGTGCCAGGCTTAAAGCTACCAGGATTTACTCTAGATGCTATTTCTCCTGAGATCCAGGGTCTGTCTTCATGTAATGGGACAGTGTCCTAAGGAGCAGACTCCCATGCAGGAGGATGGTGCTCCCGGCCAGTCCATCAGGATAACTATATTCTGTGCCAGTGCTGTCCTCAGAGCATTAAGAACTGGACTCAGCACTGCAAGGCGCATTTCTGGGGAGGTGGGGATAGGCCTTTTGTCCCTGAAGCTGGTGCCACTGGTTGCCTCAACTCACCACATTCATCTCCTGTTCAAGCAGGGTTTTGTCTGCTTTATTCAGGTCCAGCTGCTCCACCATCTCTTGCAGGTTCTGCAAGCAGGCAACACACACTCTTCAGGCAAACAGTGTAGAGACTCAGCACTTGTCAGGCGAGGAAGGACAGATGTGGTCCTCTAGTTCAAAGGGCCTCATCTCATGGTCCCTGCACTGCACCCTTGGGGACTAAGTGAGACCAGATCATTTGGAAAAATAGGTCCAGTCTCAATTTAACAGCTACATGTTCTGGGGAACCCACCATGGGCCTCAGGAGTATCACCAATCTCTCTTGATGCAAAGCCTCAACATCATCTCTCCAGTCCAAATGTATCTCCTCTCACCATCTAGCCATTGCATGTCATACTGCCTTCATCCACTAGAATAAAGAGCTCACTTCTATTTCCCTCTTGAGCATCCTGATAAGAGCATGGCTGACATTCTTTTGGAGAAACTACAGATGTTGAGCTCCTTGTGCCTCTCACTGTAAGGCAGGTGTTTCAGATCTTGAACCATTCTCTTTCTGTCCTGTAGTCTGAAGCTGCCCATCTGTGCCTATCCTAGGCTGGGACAGTCCACCCAAAACTTTGGTGTCAACAGACCCAGAGGGAGTAGAGTGGGGAAGGGTCACAAGCCCTCCTATGCCTTGTGACCACAAGCAACATTGACTGGCCATGGAATATTTCCATTTTCCTGGGTGCCTAGGCTGTGCCTGCACTACATGCACACATCTGTGACATTTTCCTTTGGCCCAGTGATAACAGGCATGGTCTGAGCCATGTCCATGCTGCAGCCCTTTTCACAATGTGGCCACATGCCAGTCATGTTTGGGCTGCCTCTCCTACCATGCTGTCTTTTACCACATTCCCCTACTATGCTGTTTCTGCCACGGCTTCTTGGCTTCTTGTGGGCTTAGAGCAAGTGCATGCTGGGAAATCTGGGAAGCTCTTCTTTCCTGCCTGGTGTTGGCAGTATACGTGGCTTCTCATGTATTCATGAAGGAAGCCAAAGAAAAGCTGCATCCAACCTGTTTAACACAGCCCCTCTCCCCAAGTATCTGTAATGTCCCAAATCAGCAAGCAGGCAGTCTAAGAAGGGAAAACCTCAGGGATCCAGAATCTTTCTGACATGTTCACAGAATGTTGAGGTTAACTTAGGTGAGAAGAGCAGAGGAAGTCTCTCCTTGTTTTCTCAATCACTGCAGTCCTTGCATGACCAAGGAGATGCAAGCTTCCCCAGTGGGCTGCAGCTCATTATCTTGCCTCAAGCAAAACAGCCAAGCAGGTGGTGTGGTCTACCACGCACTGGATGCTCCTGGGCTACAGCACCCTCCCTCCACCCCTGCCAAACACAGCAAAGCTCTCAGCTGGGCACTTGGAGATCCCAAGGCTTTGCATGCTGCACTTGGACCTGCAAACAGGTCTTCATAATTCTGAGATGTTTCTATCTGCCCTGCCTACACTCTGCTGGCTTCCAGAGCCCAAGTGTATGTATGTCTGAAGGATTACCTGGATGTCTCCTGTGTTGCTCAGGAGCCTCTCAGTGACTTTCTGTAGCTTCTCACATTGCTCCTTCAACTTCTGCATCTGGGCGAGTGTGTTCTTTCGGAAGTCCAGCCTCTGGGGAAAGCAAGGCATGACACCATCAGCACCTTAGACACCCAGCATAGCTACCACTTCCTTGTGCCCATTAGAGCTGCCAAACAGTTTCCATTCCAATATCCTGCCTCAGACCTCCCTAACAGCAAGGATTCCCCAGACAGGGACATCTTCCTATGGTTCAACCCTGAAATGTGAAGCATGACTTGATGGAGGTGACCACCTTGATAACCAGTGGGTTAGATTTCAAAGAGGTGGATACGTGAGGCTTTAGGGAACCTGCCTACATGCAGCTTGTAACTTCTGGTTAATATTATAAAGCTGTTAATTCAACAATTGCTTCATTTTAGAATACTTCTCTGGCAATGTCACTTGTGCTGACAAGGACTGGAATTCTCTTTTGTTTGGTTGTCAAAGTAGCAATTTTGTAGCCATCTACAATGGTATTTGTGGCACTTACACACAGCTAGCCATTCTTTTCCTGCGCTTAACCCTGCACATGTAGATGACTACATACGCATGTACCTGAGTGCACAACAGCAACAGTGTGAAGGAAAACAAATGTCCACCCATGTTTTAGGGAGCTTAGTAGTTAATATAGTTGCCTGGGAACCAGGAGACTCAGGCTCTAGGCCTTCCTCACCCAAAGGGGGGTTTTCCAGATCCCACTCCAGTGTTATTTTTACACCTGAGCCTCTGTCCTTTGCATTTAATAAAGTCATGAGGGAAAAAATGGAGAGAAGGATGAAGGCAGAAAAGGATGAAGTTTCTGCTTTAATGGGCATAAGGCTCCCTAGCAGGCCAGCAACCACCTAAGTTAGCTATGCACTCTCTGGCTTACTCTCTTCTTCCTGTTCCCACATATTTCCTTCTCATGGCTGCCCATGGGACCAGCTTCTATGGTACTTGGCCCATAGGGGTTAGAATAGTGGTTAGAGTGCTGTGCGAGGAAATTAGAGAGGCATGGCCTGGGCTCAATCCTCCACTGACAGGTTGGCCTAGAAGTTGGCTTCCTAACTTCCCCAGATGACTGCCTAGCCCTCAGCTACTGAGGACAAAGGATGGAATGACTCCCCTCCTCCATCTAATATTGGGTATTCATGAGACAACTATGATCTTAGGCCTTAGATATCACTATGTGCCCATAAGAGGTGAGTGTACATGGCCAGTGTATAGCCTTCCCTGTCTGTGCATGCAAATAATTATCTGTTTGTCCAGGAATAAAATGCTTACCTGCATATAAATGCTATGTAATTAAAAACCTGCTACTTAGATGAGCAAAACAAAATGAAGTTCCATCCAAGCAACATGCCTAGCATGTATCCACTCTAGACTAAGGGCAAAGGAAAATATTTCACTTCACAGACTGTGCTTCAATAAGCATTAGGTATGCTGAGGAAGTTGGTTAAAGCCTAGGAGAATCAATTTATTAGGGTTGCCTAGTACGTGAGGTCACTTAGTAGCAGGTCTGTGGTTACTTGTTGGGACTGAAGGTCATGTGATGGGTATTGGAAGATTATAAAATGGCTGGGGCTGCTGTGAATCATTTTTTAAGGTGCTGCAGGAGACTGATGAAGCAGAGAGAATCCCTGCCTACCTGAATAGTGAGGACCCTAAAGAACTCCTCACATCAAGATGGCGGGGATTGTGTGGCACTGAGTCCAGGAAGTTTGTTGTTTTCTAAATATGAGAACTCACTGGTGCTTAAGTAAAGAACAATGTTGCTTTAGAATTCTGTGCAAAGTCTGTGTGTGTCACATGCCACATCCCAGCCGCTTTCTATCCCAGAGTGCCCACGTGGTTGGGACAGGGCAAGTTTAAGTTACTGAGGGATCTTGAGGGTCAGTGATGATCTAGGGCACCTAAGACAGATAGGCTGCAAGGCTCCATTTCTGCTTTATGGGTAAAATACAAAGAGCTTGTGCCCAGGAAACCTGCAAGAGAGGCCAAAAAAGGCCTACTGAGGGCCAGGGAAGCTTAGAGTACATGAATCTGGAGGACTGGGGCCAATATGACAAGTGTCCATCTGAGGAATTTGACCGCATCTGTGACAAGGTGCATCCAAAGCCTTCCCACTCTCCCAATTCTAGAGACTATGGTAGAAATAAGTTATGTATTGTACTAAAACACCATCTCACAACCAATACTTTCAGCCCAGAAAATCACCTTCTCTTCTTCATTCTGAAGCCTGCTTAATTCATCTTGCATTCTTTTCAGTTCAGCAGCTAAGTCAGCTGAGATCCCCCTGTTGGCTAAACACAAATGAGAGATGACAGAGCTTCATCTGCATTGACAGTTTTAAGGACTTCTCCCACAGTTACTGTAGCCTCAAAGCCAAGGCTCTGCCCTTGTTCCCAATACACACAGGGACCCCTGGAGGTCAGGCTGGGGATGGGAGACAGGAGGGGCAGCAGGGCCTCACCTATATGATCTGCTTGCTCTTGGAGTTGGCTCTCCAGCTTGCTGACACGAGTCTCCAAGGCCTTGTGCTGCTCTGGCAGCTGGCTGAGCTTGCTTAGGGCCTCCCTGGCCATTTCCTGTTTGGACTCCAGGCTGTGCCCTTGTTCAGAGAGGCTCTGAAACAGAACACCCCAGAGGCTTTATAGCAGCTGCCCCTGCAGAGAGCTCAGCCAAGCGGGTGAGAGATGGATGGGCCAGGGCAGCTGGGTCACAGATACAGAATCCCAGTCTTCTCTACATCTAATCAGGAGCCTAAGCTTTCTGTTGAGGTTGACTTGTTCCTAAGATATCAGCTCTATGATAGCCTTCTCTCCCTCAGAGAAAAGCACAACCCCCCTGATGTCCAGAATCAGAGCCCTACATGATCTGTGTCATTGCGTGAGTCAGAATAAAAGCCCTTACCACATCCTGTGGGCTCCCACAGCAAAGCTGGATTCCCCCTTCAAAGAGCCATAGTAGACACACAATGGGACACATTCTTATTGCCTCTGTACTTCCTTTTTTCTGTTCTAGCAAAGGTCCCCCATATGTATAAGAACTTGTGCCAACCTTGTCAGCAAGAGACCTGAAGAGACAGCTCCATTGTACCAGGTCTGCCTGCTTGGGGAAAGAGTTCAGCTCTTCCTGCAAGTCACCCTGCAAATAGAAGAAGAAAAAAAGCAGCTCTACATCAGAGGAGGACTTCATCTTCTTTTTGGAAAGGAGCACTGCACTTACACTGGAGTGGGAGAGCTGTAATCTAGGACAGAGAACAAAGAACTACCCCAAGCCTTGCCAAGTCAGACCCAAACCAGTGCTACAAGTCTGCAGTAACACCTGTCTAACAGGGATCAACCATCCCAGGCTGCAGCCAAACTGAGTGACCACCACAGTATAGGGAGGAAGGGACTTCAAGGGGTTATCTTGTTTTGTGCCCTACATCTGAGGCAGGACCTGCTTCTAGGAGATTGTCATCCTCATTTTCAGGTTCAAGAGCTTTGAAGACAGAGCTAGCCCAAGGTTTTGCAAACTACATGACAGTAGAGCATTTAAACCAGTAGTTTTCAACCTTTTTTGGACTCAAGAGGTGCATCTACATGTGTGTCAGACTGAGCAGTTGTTACTGCACAATCATTAAATACTTGCTTAGCAAGTACTAAATGATTGTGCAATAACCACTGCTACTGCACAGTCCCAGCACCTAATGTTTTTTTTCTGATGGTACTGAGCAGTAACATCAGTCACGGTTCATACTAGCCAATGCTATGTTGTCATAGCAATGAGCTACATTGCCATAACTCATCACTATAGAGACATAGTGTCTTGTGTAAACACACCCAAGGCACCCCTTCTTAGATTCAAGACAGCCCTCAGAAAATGCCAAAGTTTTTATTTGTTTTTTGACTTCAGAAAAATAATAGAGAAAGTCTTCTGTAGCAAAGAATGCAGAAAGACCACAGCAGGTCACAATGTTTTTAAACCTGGATTTTTATTTGAAATCTCTGGGTTTATCTTGTGAATCATGTTTGTACCCTTAACAATAATAACATTTTTGGCACCCCTGAAAGGATCTCAGTGGACCCCAGGGTGATATGGCACTCTGGTTAAGAATTAGTAATTTAGGTACCTGGCAGTAGGGAAAGGCCAGAATGCTTGTCCTTACTCAGGGCCAAGACTGGAAGGGTGGCATGCAAGAGAGAGCAGTGAGGGCTGGGAACTGCAGAGACTCTTTTGTGGTGTGTGTGTGTGTGTGTGTGGAGATGATTGTCTCAGGGCAACATACAGAGGACCTGACATCCTAGTGCAGGCTGAGGTGCAGCATCTATACTGCAATGCCCCCTGTACTTGTATCTTAAGTCCAACCTCTGGGCACAGATTTCCAGGCACTATGCCAGCTGTGCCCTCCACAGTTCACTTATCACTGGGACTTTAAGCACAGTGCTGTACATATTATTTTAAAAAAAACATGCTAAAGGTAAGGCTGGCAGCCTGCTGTGCCCACTGTTGTCCTCAGTGCCCACTCAGGATGCCCAGTCTGTACTGGAGCAAGGCTGCTACCAGACTCCTGGGGGTCCCGTAGCTCAGTGGGCTTGGAACTGACCAGAGACATTTTTAATGCTCCCATCCTGCCCGCTTCCCCACCACCCACCAAAGCAGGACTCCTATGGAGGAGCTACCCAGAGAGAAACAGTCTTGATCCCAGTAGGAATCCTGCTCCCTGTTTAGGTCTGGGATCTAGCTTCCTAAAGAGTCCCCTGGGGTGAAGTGTGGGAGATGAGTGCTGTGTCTGTTATGTATTCTTCAGCTACCAGCTGCTTGGCATGTTTGCTGGCCAGTTTGTTCAATGTCTTCATCAAAGACCTGGAAGATGACATAGAGTACACCCTCAGCAAGTCTGCAGATGACACCAAGCTGGGGGGAGTACTAGATAGGCTGGAGGGTAGGGCTAGGATTCAGTAACCTAGACAAATTGGAGGATTGAGCCAAAAGGAATTTCAAGAGGTTCAACAAGGACAAGTGCTAACTCCTGCACTTAAGATGGAATAATCCCATGCACCAGTATGGGCTGGGGGCTAACTGGCTGGGCAGCAGCTCTGCAGAAAAGGACCTGGGCTCACAGTGGACAATAAGCTGAATATGAGTTAGCAGTGTGCCCTTGTTACCAAGAAGGCTAATGGGATATTGGGCTGCATTGGTAGGTGTGTTGCCAGTTAGTCAGGGAAAGTTATTATTCTCCTCTGTTCAGCACTGGTGAGGCCACATCTGGAGTACTGTGTTCAATTTTGGGCCCCCCACTACAGAAAGGATGTGGATACATTGGAGAGGGTCCAGTGGAGGGCTACAAAAATGGTGAGGGGGCTGGGGGACATGACTTATGAGGAAAGCTTGAGGGAACTGATCTTATTTAGTCTAGAGAAGAGGAGACTGAGAGGGGACTTATTAACAGCCTTCAACTACCTGAAGGGGGGCTTGAAAGAGGATGGATCTAGACTATTTTTACTGGTGGCTAATGACAGAACAAGGAACAATAGTCTCATGTTGCAGCGAGGGAAGTTTAGGTTAAATATTAGGAAAAATTTTCTCACTAGGAGGGTAATAAAACACTGGAACAGGTTACCCAGAGAGATGATGGAAGCTCCATCCTTAGAGATTTTCAAGGCCCAGCTAAGCAAAGCTTTGGCTGAGACGATCCAGTTCAGGATGGTCCTAATTTGAGCAAGCAGTTGGACTAGATGACCTCCAGAAATCCTTTCCAACCCTAACTTCTTATGATTCTAGGCCAGCAAGTGCACAGGTAATATGGCTGCTCATGTGCAGAGAGGAAGACATCCCCACATCTGGGTGTGAAGGTATCTGAATTGACTGTGCCTAACTGACCAGACATGTCTCTTGCCTTTGTAAACCAGGTTGAACTCTTATTTTCCAGATAGCATCACTTACAACCACAGCTTCTCTTCTTGTTACTTACTCTGCGGGGGAGGTGGCTTTTTTTTTAATTAACTTGTCAGCAGAGATCCTCAGTTGGGGTGCAGTGGCGACATGTGGAGGGTGCACAGGGCTGCACATGCACCCCCTGAGAGTACTGGTGCACCCCCTGTCAGGCAGCATTCCCGGGCAGAGAAAGCAGGTGAGAGCACTGGTGCCCCCCCTGAGAGTACCAGCCAGGGAGTGGGGACTCTCCCAGAAGTATCAGTTGAGTGCCTGGAAATGTCAGCGGCATGCCACTGCCACTTGTGGGTTGGTGGGATTGGCTGGGGGGGGATACCCCCCTACCCTCCAGTTGGTGTGATCAGACACACAGGACCACCCCCACAGTTGATGACTGGCCACTGGCGGGGGGGCAAGTGTCCCACATGACTCAGGAGGCACCAGATGCCCATGCTGGAGTCGATCAGCTTTGCCCCACTGAAGTCAACGGAGCCAGCACAACAGGATGATCTGGCCAGGTGTGTATCAGGATTTTCCTAGGCCTTGGGACACGTGTTTCCAGTGTAGGTTGTGTGCAGAACCCTCAGTGATTGTGACCAGTTACCAGTGACTGTGGCGCTAAACTTACTGCATAAATAGGGCTCTTGAAATGCTGTACAATAGGGGCTGGGCTAAGCAATCCCTATCTGACTCCTCCTGACTACTACCACACATGCTTTTGCCCTTTTGCTAGCAGTTTCTCTT
The DNA here is from genome assembly GCF_001723895.1 of Crocodylus porosus. Taxonomy (NCBI): domain Eukaryota; kingdom Metazoa; phylum Chordata; order Crocodylia; family Crocodylidae; genus Crocodylus; species Crocodylus porosus. Next base: position 6,675,355 of record NW_017728923.1, on the reverse strand, counting down.
CCCCTGGTCATGCCCCCACTCACCAATTTGTCCAGGATGGTCTGGATGAGCTGGCTGTGCTGATTCAGTAGTGCAAGCTGCTCACCTATTTCACCCATGCTGTCCTGTTGAACAAATGACATTGGAGTGAATTGCTGGCATGCAGAGTGCTTGAGCTGCTGGTGGCTTCCATCTAGCCCACTCTCTAGCCTATGCTGGGAAGCATCACTCCAAACTGCACAATTTAAAGTGCTTGTCTCCGTGGCCTTGGACTCAACTCAGTCCTTGCACATAGCATGCACTGCAGCACTGTGGGGTGTAAACAGATTGCCTAGGGACTGAGAGGAACCAGAATCTCCAGCCTCCTACATGAGGGAGATGAGGGAGAGGTTCAGTTGCCCTGATGTTGGGGGAAAGAATCCTTTGAGGCCCAGCAGGAGCCCTTGGAAGCCCATGAAGACCTGTCTTGTCCTTGCTGTGACATCACTCCCACCCATCTACGCTCTATTTTTCTCTGCTTGAGGAAGCTGAGTGCCATGTGGGACCATATGGAGACCTGCTGGGTCACCCAGGAAGTGCACAATGGGGGTGGAGAATAAGCTGTCCTTCTGTGATGCCTTCACCAGGACAGCTTTCCCCTGGCACAGGCAGGCTACACACTTTGTGGAACTTGTCCTTCAAGAGTCTCAGCTCATTCTGGAAGGCGTCAACAGTGGTTTTCAGCGAGTAGATGTTGGTGAGCAGGTCTTGCAGAGTATTCATAGCCTGAGGAGGTGAACAGGGCAAAAGAACATGAGCTGGAACCAGGTCACAATGCATTAGGTGTAACAAGGCATCTGGGTGTAATGAGGTGTAACTAGGCATTAGGTGCATAGGGGAGCTGTGACTTCACTCCCGGTACAACTGTGTGGCTGTGGCAGCAGCAGTTTTTTCCACTGCTCTAAGTCAGAGGCGGGGGTGGCTTCCCTGGTTGCCCCGCCCTAGGTGCTCTATTGCCCCAGTGAACAGGGAGACTGGAGAGAAATCAAGAGAAGTCCACCTGGCAGGAAGCCAAGCCTGACATTTTGTCAGGAATGCTTATTGGGCAGACTAGCCTGGGCCCAGTGCTGTCAGGGACTCTGAGCAGGCTGCCCAGCCTGGGCCACATACTGCAGCAGCCACACTTGCAGTAAGCGCCAGCTAATGAACTCTGCCCCTGTTCAGGAGCAGCCAGCATCCTGATCGGCTGCTGTGTGCACCACCTATCCATGTGGCACCGGTCCAGGTCTCCAGGCCAGTCAGCAGTTCTGCTGTGCCAAGTGTGTAGAGACTGCATGTGACCCATGGAGCATGGTTCCCATGACTCCTAGTATGTCCAGCAAGTTGCAGTTGAAAGGCTTTGCAGAACTCTGGAAGGACACATGCACACTAAGGAACAGACACGACACATTTACTCTTGAGTCAGAGGTGTAAGTGCCCATACTGTGCCCTAGCCAGTGGCAGTGCACAGTGAAGGAGCGTGGCTAGAAGTTTGCTTATGCAAAGGATGTAGGGAAAATTTCACCTCGTTTTTTGCTGCTGATACATGTGTCAGGCAGACAGCTGAACACCAATTTTTGGCAGCAAGAAAAGAAGGTGACATCTCCCTTGCAGCTGTGAGCCTCTGACCACTGCTCCTAACCCTATGTGCTACCACTGCTGCTCTGCTTTCCTCACTTCTGGAGCTGGAGCCAGAGCCACTGCAGGAAAGATGTAGGGTGTGAGGTAGGAGGATCAGGACAGGACACTGGCTAAGGGAGTATTTCTGTAACAGAGCTACACAATGATCAAACCACCATGGACCTGACCCCTACATATCACAAGAGAAAGGACACCTCCTGGACTCCATCTGAGGATCACAACCCCTGGACCTGTATATAAACAGTTTCCACCTCCATGCCCACTTTGAGATTGCCAAAAAATAACAGCACTTTACTACCTGAGTCCTACAAAATGGGGAGCCACACTTGGACTGAAAAACAATGCTGCTATAATCATACAAAATGCTGATAAGGAGGGGGAGGGGTGCCACTGTTGTCATGGGCAAAACAGCATATATACAGGAAGCCAAGAAGCAAATTTCATAGATTTTAGACATTAGGAGCTGGAAGGGACCTTGTGAGATCATCGAGTCCAGCCCCACTGCCAGAAGCAGAAAGTCTGCAGGGATCAAATTGTCCCAGCGAGGTAAGCATTCAAACGCCTTTTGAATGAGTCCAGAGTGCTTGTACCACATCTGGGGAGAGTCTGTTCCAGACTTTGAACACTCAGACTGTAAATAAGTTTGTCCTTATACCAAGTCTAAATTGGCCTTCTAGAAGTTTGTGCCCATTAGACCTAGTTATCCCTTGGGGAGCCCTGGTGAACAGCTTATCTCCTAGATCCTGATGCACTTCCTTTATATACTTATAGGCATGAATGCCACATACTCCCGGAAGCTGTGGGGGAATGGTGAGTTCCTGCAGCCAGCAGTGGCAGTGTCAGCGGCAGGAGCATGGCGGCGGCAGTGTCAACGGCAGGAGCGTGGCAGTGGGGAGTGGGGAGCTCCTGCAGGCAGCTGCAGTGGTGTTAACAGTGGGGGTGGGGTGAGCGCCGTTGGTGGCTCATGTTCCTCTTGTGGTCAGTCAAGACCCCCAAGTCCTTTTGGCTGTGGTGCTAGTGAGCACAGCACTGCCGAGCCTATAAGTAAGATGCTGTTTTTTTCTCCCAAGATGGAGTACCCTGCATTTCTCTACTCTGAGTGTCATCAGGTTTTGCTCCACCCACTTTGCAAGCGTGTCCAAGTTGGCCTGTATTCCCAGCCTGTCCTCCAGTGTGACCACCTTCCTCCATAGTTTAGTGTCATCCGTGAACTTTGCTAGTCCGCATCTGATGCCCGAATCCAGATCATTAATGAAGATATTGAAGAGTACCAGCCCGAGCACTGAGCCCTGGGGGACTCCACTGGTAACCCTGTGCCACATTGATTTGTTCCTATCAACTAGTACTCTTTGGGTCTGACCCCAAAGCCAGTTCCCCAGCTATTGGACCATGAGGTGGTCGAGGCCACAGTTCCCCAGCTTGGTCATGAGGACATCATGGGAGGCCAAGTCAAAGGCTTTCTTTAAATCCAGATAAATGACATCAACTTTGTCTCCCTTTCCAACAAGGGGTTTTAGAAATGCCTGACCAAGGACCCTATGGCACAATACCAGGAGGAATTAATCAGCCTCTTAAGGACATTACTTCTGGAAACACAGGAGAGGATTTCTGATTCTGCCTCCCTGGAATCCAGGCTAGACAACTTTTGCTTACAACCCCAAATCCACAAACCTGGCAACCCAGAATGCATATTGTTGCTGGCTTTGGCACCATCATAGAGGGAGTTTCTAGTTATGTGGATGCTATCCTATTCTCATATGCCATGGGAACTGTCAGCTATTTGAAGGACATCACAGATTTGCTAAAGAAACTGGGCTACCATGGATGTCACATATCTATACATTAGCATCCCCTATGAGGATGGATCACAATCCATAAGGAACATTATCCCGGATGAGGACACTGCTTCTGTTTCCATCACACTCTCCTCTCACAGTTATTTCAGATTTGATGATTCCCTACACCTACAAATGAACAGTACTGGCCGTTCATACATATGCCCCAACCCACTCCCAGTGTGCCAATATATTTATGACAGACCTTGAAATCTGATTTCTCCATGGCTACCCTGTCATCCTTCTGGTTCATTTGTGGTACATAAACGACATCTTCACTGCACTGATGCATGAGAAGAAATATCTAGAGAAATTTCACCAAGACTTTAAAAATTTCCACCCCTCCATCAAATTGACTCTGAAATATTCCACCCTGAAAATTCATTTCTGGGATACTATCATGAAACTTTGCAATGGTCACATCACCACCACATTGTTTTGGAAACCAACTGACCACCACAGCTACCTCTGCACCATTATCTTTCATCCTAAGCATACCACAAGATCCATCATCTACAGCCAAATTCTCTGTTACAACCTTATCTGCTCTGATCCCACCAACTGGGATGCACACTTTAGGATCTGAAATAGGGATTCCTATACTTACAATACAATCTCAAAACCACAGCCATTCAAATCTACAGAGCCAGACTCAAACCCCACTCTGACTTGCTACAATATTAATCTTATGACAAAGACAGCAAAAGTTCTCCTGTTTACACCTACAGCTCCCAGCTTTAACACCTTAGACACATAAATGACCTCCAACCACTCCTGGAAAATAATGCCTTGGGAGACAAGCTTGTTCTGGTTTACAGACAACCCCCACTGCCAAGTTTCCAGCCCTATAGGGAATCCCACAGACTGGATGATTTCCCATAGGCTGAGGTTGAACACCCCTGAAGTAGGCTGTTACCCATGAAAGTGTATGCGTTTCTGAACAGGTGCCACCTTGCCCTGCCTTCTGCTTGGCTTCAGACATCCGTGGCCAACTACCTTTCTTTGCTCATAAAATCAGGTCACAGAATATTAATCATATAATCACAGAATATTAGAGTTAAAAGGGCCCTCAAGAGGTCATGTAGTCCAGGGTTGGGGGAGGGGGGGCAGCAGACTGCTGGTCAGGAATGAGGGGCACCCCCAGCTCACTGCTTCCTCCTCCGCCGCTGCCCGAACTGAGGCAGGGCCCTGCCCTGGGGTGCCATGATGCTCCCCTTCCCTCCAGTGCCCTGGATGGTTGCCCTCACTGCCCACTCCTAAGACTAGCTCTGCCTGCAGGTCATGTTGGCAGGGCTGACAGTGGCAGAGCAGGGAGGGTGCTAGTCTGTCTGGCAGAGCTGGAGGGCCTGTGGTTTGGGAGTGAGGGGCACCTGCATATCAGGACTGCTCAGCGTCACAAAGCAGCAGGGGGCACAACCACAGCTAGACTTGTGATCTGGTGAGCGAAGGGAGCAGGGGGAGCTTTGATTTTCCATGATAAAAAAACCAAAATCAAACACCAAAATATACAGGTATTTAGAATTTATTTTATTATAATGATTGAGGCACTTGTAGGCTTCCAAATTGCTTTAAAATTGTAAATATATGAATAAAACATTGTGTTCAGCTGATACCTTTCATTTTAATCATGGAAAATGTGGATTTTGGGGGTTTCAATTAGAGAATTCTAGAGTTTTAAACGGAGAAAACCAGGATCCCTGGTCATCACATTCTACAAACTACAGAAGAAGCCCTCCTAGTTTCTCTGAACCATGGGTGCATATTCAGGTTGTTTGCCAATGTGCTTCTGTGGCTTCACTGCTCTTGGTACCCATGATAGCAAAACTGCAGCTGGCACAGCTGGAACAAAATAGGCCATGTGTTGAAACATACCCATGGTCAGGTCAAGTCTGGGAGAAGCCTGAGTTAGCTTTTGCCAGTTGACACTAGGCTGAGCCCACCACTCGTCATGCTAACCAATACTGTCTCATTGGGTCCTTGGACTCCTCCATCTGTTATCTATTGTCTTACTTTTGGATTATAATGTCTTTGGGGTAGGGACTGTTATGTTGTTCTGAATTTGTGCGGTGCCCAGCACAGTGGTGCCTAGGACCTTGATGAGGTTATAGAATGACAAATAGGGGCAAACACAATATACCCTGCTCACACCAGGCTTGGAGTCTTATGTTACTAGGAAATGTTAATACAGTTAAATGGTGATGAACTTTAGAACAGTGACCAGTTTGTTCTAGGCAGGGCAAAGGAACCTCACTAGAGCTGCTGACAAAGTTCAGGCAGTTGTGCAGGGGTCACCATGTAAAGAGGGTTAGGGACCCCAGACCTACAGCAAGCAGGGTCAAGGGGTTCAGTGAAAGAGGCAGGGCCAAGGATGCTGAGCAGGTTGAAGGTGCCATAGAGGCCGAGGAAGCCGAGAGACTGGAAATTAATACAGGACCAGAGGGTCTAATGAAGGAGTGAGAGCTGTGAGGCATGGATGAGGCTTATGGGGGTGGTTGGAGGCTATGATTAATGTCCCTTAGGTAATTTCCTGTCCTATGGCCTAGATAGAGTCAGTAGGGCCACAAGACTTGTCTGAAGGGCAGTGTAAGAGCTAATGGGATGCATAATTGTTGTGATATTAGACTGTAGGTCCAGAGGGAGATGAACAGGACCAAGCATCCAATATTCAGGACCACTCCAGAACTCAGAGGCAGCCTCCTACATTATATACATCAAGGCATGTCAGGAAATAGAGCAAGGGCGTACACTGAGAAGCTGGAGTGGGAACTGGATTAGCATGGCCACTAGGGCAGCATGGCCGTCAGGGCTGGTCCTGCTATTTTCATACAGTGACAGTCATGGTACATTTTATTACCTAAGTCCAGGCTTCAACTCCAGGCTCCTTGTTAGTCCCTCAAAGTTAAGAGTTTCTGTTGATACTTTGGATGTTGGCTGCACTGGAGGCTAAGGCAGCCACACCAGCACATATTAGGGGCGATATTATGACATTAGAGATCAAGTGGCCCACCCTGCCACACCATGCTGGCACCCCTGCGCTGTGCAGGATCCCTGCATCTCCCTTAAAACCTCCAATTGTGGGTTTCTTCTGTCCTATGGGCTGTCCTTCTCCTTCCCTCACAGGGGCAGAGGTAGGAAGCAGAAGCTGGAGGAGGGAGCAAAGCCTGCACTGGGACCACAAGAGCTGCAGGGTAGCCCCTACAGACCCACAGGTTGCCAGTTGTACAGCCTTGCTATATCAAACTGACCCTGCAAGAGGTTTAATAAAAGTGAATGTAAAGGCCTTGGAACTGGGTTTTTAATCAGCTGTGGCTTGACAGTCATTTCTGAATAGCTATCAGTAAAACTATCTATCAGTTATATCTGTTGTGCAATGAAACTCAACCCACTGCTAATCCAGCACTGGCTCAGTCTAGAATAGGGGTGTCAAACATGCCTAAAATAGGGGTGTTAGACTATGGCTGGATGCAGCCTGAAGTTCTGTTCCATCTGGCCCACTGAGCTATTGAAAGTTGGGGCAGGGGCAGGGGGATGGGACCTGCCATAGAGTTGGGGCCCCCTGGGCTGTGATGGACATGGCCATTGGCAGCAGGGGGATGAATGAAGGCTGTGCTGATATAGCTGTTTGCCCTGTGGCTGCCTTTGGTTCTGTTACCACTGCCAGGTCCCCAGTGCCACTGCCAGACCTGCTGCAGTCACCGTTGGATCCACTGCCATTGCAGCTGCTGGTCCTGCAGACCGGCCCAGGAGAAGACTCCAAGTCCGAATGCAGCCCATGGCCCACGAGGGTTTGACACCCCTAATCTAGAATAATGACATTAAAAGACAAGATGACTAATTTCTCACATTACATTTTGCCTCTGATCATTCTCCTTGCCAGTTCATGGTTTCTCACTTCATGTCCAACCGTAAATGTTGCGTGGTGGTGCTGTTTGTTGATAAACAGCAACAGTGCTTCAGCTCAGAGGTGGCTGCATTTCAGCTGAGAGGGACACACATTCTCTGTTTCCTTTTTTGCCTTATGGACTGCTACGATTATTAGTCAGGTTTATAATGTCTGTGAAGCAGAAGATGGGCCTTCAGATGAGAGTGGCTAAGGACATCCTGAGTGCTGTTAGTTATCCCTGGGAGCACATTTATTGCTATGATTTGTGGCTGCTGGTGGTACCTGTTGATGGTACTGCTGCTCTTACCATAGAAAAGCCAAGCTCAAAGGAAATTAAATCCAGGGGCAATGTGTAGGGGGTGCACACAGGTGCATGTGCACCCTCTGATCACAGTGGTACACCCCCTACAAAAAGACACCAATGCTGTCGGTGGCACCTGCGGGCAGTTGCCGCTTGCCACCCCACTGCCACCAGTGCTGGTGGAGTCTGCAGGTGGTCTGAGATGACCATTGGCCATTGCCAGTGCTGCTGGAGGCATCTATGTTTGGTTGCTCACCCCTGTTTGGCACTTGGCACCCCCACCCTGCCACCAACAGCACTGGTGGTGTCTGCAGGAGATACCGCTTACCGCCGCCATGCTCCTGCTGCCGCCACCACGCTCCTGCCGCTGTCGTGCCCCCAAGCCGCCAGGGGGCACACGTCATTCATGTCTAAAAAAGCCATAAATCCTTGCAATTGGGTCAGGTGACACTATTTCAGCCCATATCATCCACTGCCCGTCCTGCACCTTGTGTAATCCTTTATATCCATGTGGAGTGAAGGTAAGCGGCCACAAGAGCGGGTCTGATGTGGCCACTTTTTCCATTCAGTTTCTCTCCTGGCACAGGACCACAGAACATCAGGCCTTGTGGCTGTTGGCCCTATATAGTGACTCATCGGGAGGATCTGGAATCCTAGTGATGACTGGTATTATTGCAGTGTGCTGCAGAGCGCCCAGGAGAGGAATTACAAGAGGCATTCTGCCAGGTCTGCGAAGGACTTGACCCTGTTCATGACTGAAATGGGGCTTAATTGGAAGCAGAACAGGGCCTCCACTGAGTTATTGTCCATTAAGAATGGGCATGGCAAGAGCCTAGGCCAGGTCATCAATAACTGATCCCCAATGCTGGGGATCCCATCATCTTGCTCTAAGTCAATAAATTGTTTCAGGAAGACTTACCTTCCCATAGGATTGCTCTTTAATGGAGTTTGATCCTGCCTACATGAACTGGACCAAATGATGCTATCTTCTGCTTACCTGAACTGGCCCTGGCCAGTTTTCTAGAGAGTTCCCCCTAGTCCTAAGCCTAATTCTTACCTCCCACCTGTGCTCTCAGGGCCCTTTGGAAGCCAGCCCCCATGTGGGCAGCATGATCTCCACCAGCAGAGGGGTTTGGCCCTGACACACCAGATGGAAAGGAAGCGGGAGTTTTCCTACAGCAGGGTTTCTCACCTTTGTCATTCCTTCTTCATTCATTTCCATCTTCTTCTTCAGCTGCATCATTTGCCACATGTCCTCAGCTGGCTTGTTGAAGGATTGGCTCCTGGTCAGCAGTTCTGCTGTGGAAGGGGTATCATTCAAGTGAATCAGCTGGCTTTCAATCCTCCCCAGCCTCTGCTGCATCTGGTGGAAGAGTGAGCTGGATTTCCCCTCCATATCAGCCTGCTGCATGGGCCCCTTTTTCAATGTTAAGCCAGAGGAAGGTTTGAGGAAATCCTTCTCCTCCTCCAAGATCTCCTTCCTGATGTCCTGGAGCTGGAGGTGGTCCAGAATGCTGTGCAGCAGAATGTGCAGGGCATTGAAGTTGACATTGCCCACCTCAGGTGTGCCAATCGCAATGTTCACCAGCTCCGAAAATGTAAGGGAGAAGCTCATCTTTCTTTTCGTCTCTGGCCTTGAGAGACCAGTAGCTGTGAGCACTGAGGTGGCCTCAACACAATGAAGTTAGTTCCAAGGTCTAGTTGTCTTAGGGATCTATAATAACACACTCTGATAGGCTTAAAATTAGGAAGTCACAGGCATGAGCATGTGATTGGCTCACCATGGCATCAGTCTGCTTGGGGTTCTGCTTGGAAAGTTTCTGCTGGTTGCTAGGATACCAAGGAACTGGCCAAGATCTGAAAAAAGACAGCTTAAGGACTGTGCAAAGAATGAGTGAGTCACTCAGCTATTTGGACTTGTATCAGGGCCAGCGCAGGAGTACAGCAGAATCCAACAGAGGAACAGGGGCATTTTCCCTTGGAAGCAGAAGAGCCCAGCAGCGGAGAGCCAGCCGCAACACTGACTGGTTACCTGGTGATCGCTGTGGATGTTCCACGAACTCCCTGTCGTGCCCAGGACTGCTCGGCTCGTGGGCATGGAATGAAACCACTGGCAAAGGCAAATCCCTCCTGTGCATGGGGACTCCGTGGAACACCCTGTGATATACTTCATAGAAGCAGCATCCCTCCCAGGGGCATGACTGCCAGAACTACCCCTGGTAGTGGCAGCTAGCACTGTTGTTCTGCCTTCATCTGTCCTGTGAAGATAACTTCAGGTACCTGGCAGCCAAAAACATCTGTATACTCAGAGTCTGCCTGGCATCCTGAGCACATTTACAGACACTGGGATCTTCTGCTGGGTTTTTACCACTGTTCAGATTCTGGCAATCTGAGACAGCTGCCAGCCAGTTCAGCCAGTGAAGCTGCAGCAGACTGACTGAGAGCAACCACTCCTCTCCACCTGCCATCATCTGGCCCTACATCACACACAGCAGGGTGGTCCCCTGAACCAGAAAGGAGGAGACTGCTTGCATTACCATTATGGGTCAATGAATCCTACTCTATGTGGATAAAAGTGATGAATGCTTCAGGATGACAAGCACAAAGGAACTCCTCTGGACCAGCTCCTGCAGTCAGCTGCCTCTGTGTACTTCCTCAAGTAACTCTAGTGACTTCACTGGAGTTACCACATATAGGACGTGTCCACACATTGCAGTACAGTGACGTTGCTTAGTACTTCCTTTAGGAGCATACCACTATGGTGATGTAGCTGCTGATCATGTGTAGTACACCCACATGATTGCTATGTTGTCATCGCACCCTGTATGGGAATGTAGCATGTTGCTATGTTGCTGTAGGGCAACATGTAGACACATCCATAGAGTAACTCCTTTTGAGTCAAAAGGTACTCACATTTATGCAGATGTAACTAAAAGCAGAATCGGGTCCACTGTCATGACCTAAACCACAGCACTTGCTTGCTTGTATTTTGAGCTCTGTGTGGCCCCTACTCCAAAATATAAACCTACCTGTACTCTGTTTGCCTTTACAAAGCAGCTTTAGATCTGAGTTAACTGGCCTGCTGAACTGTAGTTCTGGTGATTCTGCCACAGGAGAACCATGAAAAAGATATTGGCAAGTCCCAATACATGAGGTGCCATGTACCCAGGTATTTCTAAACCTATTTGAATATGAAGAAATTAAGTGACCCATCGGGTTTGTTGTTTGTTTGGGTTTTGGGTTTTTGGGGGTTTTTTGTTGTTGTTGTTTTTTGGGGGGTTTCTTGCGGGGGGAGGCGTTGGTTTCTGCACAAACAGTAACATTCCAGGTAATTCCCTTGTGCTGGCTCTAGATGACACTGGATGACACCTGTGCCCTGGAAAATGAGTGATTCCATTATTTTAGGACACTCCCTGGCAGATTTAGGTTTGTTAGAGATAGTATTTGTTTAGCCTACAGAGTCTTGACCACAGTAGGCTGGGTTAGTTGTTCAGCCCAGAAGACAAACTAGCACTTGTGCTTTTGTTGGTTAATTGCTTCTACTCTGTCAATTCATTTATCTTACCCACTGGTTCTGCTTTGTCTTTAGACTGTTACTTCTTTGGGGAATTAACTCTCATTTGCCACCTGTATGTAAAGCCCTTGGCACAAGTGTGCTTTGACCTGCCTGCCTCCTGCTGCTACCACAATGAAAGGTAAAATGATAATGATCATAGTTACTGCTTCTTGCCTTGCCCACAATTTTGTTGCAGTTTACAAAGGAAATGTTAAAGATGAGCTTTCAGAGAGAAAAAAACATCTGGATTTTACAAAAGTAAGGAGAAAGTCGTGTTTTGAATAGCTGTGAGAAGCTGCCTTTTGTTCCATGCAAGCAATCTAAGCAAGCAAAGAGAAAAAGCAGGGAAATGAGCTGAGAAAAGCTTTGACTTTTTTTATAAAGCAGTGAAAATTAGGACAGCAAAAGGGCTGCTGGAAGATCTGCTTGTTGCTGTTAACTTGAAGCAGTTGGTTCATCCAAGTAGCTCTCCCTCCAGTTCCGTAGAACACTGACAGCCTTATATTGCCAGTTAATATGTAACGAGATCTTCAGGGACTTGAATAAAAGATGAAGCTACAGGCAAAAGTTCCAGGGCTGTTATGAAAGATCTTTAATTATTTTATTCTAAGAAGGATTAATTTTCATTTCTGGAGAGAACTGGCAATTATTTCCAGCTGAAGAACGAAGTCTATTTAATTATCCTTTGACAAAGACTGGTCTAAGTGTCAAGGGTTCACTGATAAAGGGCAAGTTGGGAGGATCTATAAAGGAACAGAAAAGTTCAGTTTAGAAGAAATAAATCTGGTGGCTTTCCCCCCCAGTTAAATCACGCTCTCCTTCCCCACCCCCAGTTAAAAAAGGCCTAGAGTAGCCAGTCATGCTCTTCTTTCTGTCAAGGTTGAGACTGCAAGGATCCAGGTTGGTTTGATAAAGACAAGCACACTCATTAGCTCTGCATTGTCTCACAACTAATATGCTTTTTAGATGTTGGGAAAAGGATGCCCTTCTGAAGACATTATGGTGTAACAGAAAGGTTCAGGGCCTTGTCACAAGTTACACTTAGGATGCATTAATTGCACTTAAAACTTTAATATCTGCATGTTCAAGGAGTTAAAATATGCTAAGTGCTATCCTGTCTTAGCAAAGTTAGGACACTTCTAGAGTATCTATCTCCAGATCGTATTAAATAACCCATGTTGTGCTAATGTCAAACTGCTCCACAGAGGTAACATAATCAATTTGTGGTCCTTACTGAGCCAGTTCAAGACTCTGGTGTAGCAGGGGAGCTGGGACTAACAAGAAACTGTTTGTTGGTCCCAGTCCCCAAATTGCACCAGTCCTGAAATGACTCATTTGCAGGTGCCATGGCTAGGACTGTGTAGCAGGGCACTAAAGTGCCTGCTACTGAAAAGCAGCAGTATGGGCTCAGGTGCTGGTTGCTAGGGGCAACCAGGAGGAGCTAAGGGCCCACACCTGGTGAGTCAGCTGACCAGAAGGGGCAGGGCTGACCACTATAAGACCCAGATAGGAGGCTATAAGTGTGCTCTTGCTCTCAACTTGTAACCAGACAGAAGGAGTGCTGTTTGGTCAGGGAAAAGGGAAAGGCATGGATGTACAAGCCACTAGTTATATGGGTGAGAGATGTTGCATGGTTTGGAGACTGTTTTAGCTAGGAGGTTTAGATTTGTGTTATAGCTGATTGGCTTGTGTTATTGCTTTTGTTGTTGTTGTTACACTGGAGGACTGGTGAGGCTATTAGGGGTTGGAGAAGGTCTCATAGGGGCTCCAGGGTAGTATGGGGACCCTGGTGCCAGAGAGGGCATGGCATTCAGGGGTGCATTGACCCCAGCCCCAGAGTGAGCTTGGGGTGTGATATAGGGATGGTTGGAGCCATACATAGCCCATAAAGCTGGGGTGCACTGAGTTGCCCAAGATAGTACTAAGACTGGGATGCATCAGAGCACTGTGTCAGACAGGACTAAGGGTAGCTTCCCTTAAACATTATTAACATCAAAAACATGGTGGGTGAGATTGTGAGGGTGCTTTTAATATCACCTTGACACAGTAGGGGGTGCTAGGGGAGTTCATGGCCACCCCTAGGACCCCGTGCCATCACAGACTGACGAACAGCTGTTTATTGGTTCCAGCCCCCACACTGCCCTGGAGTCTTGAACAGACTCCTGTGCTATGCAAGGGTTGGGACCAACAAGTAGTGGCTTGTTAGTACCAGCTCCACCATGGCACCAGAGCCGGTTCAAGACTGGTGCAATATGGTGATGGAAATGACGATCAGGTGTTTGTCCACTGCATGGCCAGCTCTGGCCTCATCCAAAGGGCTGAGATCCTGGTAAACATGGGTGTGTGACTGCTCAAAAAACTTTCTAACTGGTAGTAATGTTTAAATTCAGCGGATCGCCACGTCTGATCTGAGGTCGCAGTCGGTTCCAGGAGGTCGGTGAGAGAAACCTCTGGGGCAGAACCGGGCAGCTCCACACGGGGGTGTCCGCGTTCGGTGCCCCGGTGCCTTGTCAACCGGGGGCCTGATGACAGAGACACCTGCCCACTTACAACCTGATTAACGCTGTGAAAGGCTGTTGTTTCCCATGGTCTGCTGTCCACACAGTACACACAGACAGACTTCCATTTGTGCTCCCTCAGCTGTAGCTTGGGGGTCATTCTGGTCAAGTAAGGCCAAGGGAAGAATTCAGCAATAGAGTGAGTTGGATGACTCCTCACCTGCCATCTGGAGTCTGTGTAGGGAACCTGCCTCTCACTCCTATGATTATTATTATTATTATTTTTTTTTATGTGAATGGCAACAAGTCATGAAATACCACTTATGCAGCTTGGCTTTTCGATTGCCTGAGGCTGCTGGACTGCAGGAGACTTCTAAATGGAGTACAGAAAATGTAGTACCATAATGAGGATGATTAATAATGAACTGCTGCCCAGGAAGGCTGCATAAAGGCAGTGAATAACTTAAAAATGGTGCAACGCCAAATATGCAGTAGCCCCACAAAGGACTGGCCCTGTTATTCCGGAAGGAATGAATCCGAGCTGGTCGTCAACACTAGCTATGCAGCGCAGAATAATATGTGTTGAGTTTATATTGCAGGTCTTTGCTACTTGTATGTTCAGGGAGGAGAGCTATAAGCTTTTCAGGACTAGTCTCCATGGTAAAGCAAGGGATGTCCTCCTACCTAAGAAGCCCATAGGGAACATCCAGCAGGTCAAGTCAGCTAGTTCTTGAGACAGCTCAAATAAGTGAGAGCTCTCAAGTCTTCAGCCCTCTGCAGAGAAATTCATGCAGTTACAGAGATGTAATTCTCAAAAATGACTGTCTAGCTATAGAAAGAGCCAACCAGCTTTAAAGTTACTGCTTGAAAATGTGTAACAGCTCTATATCTGGTTTCTGCCTAGTTTTAATATGAACATGTAGCATGGGGCTGAAGTTGGTTCCTTATTCCCAGTTACAGAGATGTGGAGGGGATGGAAGTTTTCCTTTGTCCTAGGGGAAAGCTATTGTTTGCTGAAATTTGCATAAGGAAATTTTTTCCCTGGTGTTTCTCAGTGTAGCAGAAAGCTTAGAGGTCCTGCTACTTGAAGAGGGGGCAGGAGAGCAGTAAGGGACTATGCCTGAGAAGCAGCCTGCAGGTGGAGCCAGGATTGATTGAAAGAGTCACTTCACCCTGGAGGAGAGCTGGGTTAGGCAGGGTATAATCCCAGACCCTGAGAGGAGTCAGCAGTAACATCCTGGAGGCAGCTGAAGGGAAGTTAGTTCAGCAAGATGGCTGCAACTTGAATGGAAGCGAGGAGAATACAGCCTGCAGCAGTTTGGAGGTTTAGAAAGGAACTAAAGAGGTGGGAGAGATTCCTGGGGACCCAGTGAGTGAAGGATCCAGAGCTCGGGGAGGGGGTGAGCGTGAGACCGGAGCCCAGAGAAGGGCTGAGTGTATAGAACCTATTGTGGGGTCCAAGTGAACCCAGAAAGAACCTGCTGAGACCAGGAGTCTCACTGGCCCAGAGTGAGGCCAGGGCCAGGGAGCCTGGAAGACCCTGAACTGAGCTGGAGCCAAATGTGAGTGCAAGCCAAAACTAAGGGGTCTAGAGGTGAGACTGAGCAAGGGCCTAGGAGCCTGGAGGTAACCCAGGAGGGGCAAAAACTGCCACAGCTGGGTAGCCTGGAGGTGGCCTAGAAGGGGCAAGAATTGCCAGAGCTGGGTAGCCTGGAGCTTCATCCTGAGTAAGACTGAAAACTGTACCCTATTGGAGTTCAGGGGTCACAGTGGCAGGGCTCCTTGTGGTGGGGTAGCCCCCAAAAATGCAACTTTTTCCACAATCTCAGTATCATACACAATTTGATGCCTTCCCTATGCCCCAGGTGGGAGAACTGCTGGAAAGAATAGGGTAGGCATGGTTCATATCCATTTTTGACCTGGCCAAGAGGTATTGGCAAATACCTTTGCATCTGGAAGATGGAGCTAAGATGGCATTTGGGACCCCATGGGGACTGTATGAGCTCTGCAGAATGCTCTTTGGCCTCAGTGGGGCTGCAGCAACCTTTCAAAGATTGATGGAATGGGTACTGGCTCCCCATCACCAGTACATGGCTGCCTATATTGATGACATTGTAGTGTATGCTGAAACATGGGACCAGCATATATGGACAGTTTGAGCGGTACTGCAGGAGTTGAGGCAGGCAAGCTTGACGGCCCACCCCAAGAAATGTATACCGGGACAAGCCGAGACTAAATAGCTCGGATTTTTGGTGAGGCAAGGCCAAATCAAACCCTTGGCCAATAAGGTGGTCACTATTCTTAGGTATGAGATCACACAAACTAAAAAGCAAATGCAGGTGTTCCTAAGTCTAGCCAGCTACTATAGGCGGTTCATTCCCCACTTCGCAAGCCTCACAGCCCCCCTCACTAACGCAATCAAAGGGAAAGGGAATGGAGCCATAAAGCTAGAAGAGGAACAAAGAAGGGCCTTTGAAAAATCTGGCATGTGTAACACCACCTCCCTGCAGAGAGCCCATTTGATTCCTTCAATGTTGTTTTTCCTGCATGTTGACTCATCAGGCCAAGCACTGGGTGCAGTCTTGTCCCAAGAAGTGGAGGGGGCAGAAAGACCAGTAGCCTACGCCAGCAGGAAGCTCAACAACCAGGAAAGGAGGTACACCACCATTGAGAGGGAATGTTTGGCCCTGAAATGGGGGGTAGAATATTTTTGATATTACTTGCTTGGTAGAGAATTCACAGTCCATAACAGACCACATTCCCTTGAAATGGTTAAAGTTGGCCAGAACATATAATGCTAAGATAACACGTTGGGCCTTGGCACTGCAGCCATTCCAGTTCTCCATAAAATACAAACCCTGGAAGAATAATGTGGTAGCTGATTTTTTCTGTACTGCTGCCATTCAAGGGATACATCAGAGGACTCTCAAGATCATCAAGAGAAAGCACTGCCACACACATCTGGCACCAGGTAATGATGGAAGAACGCCTACCAGCATCTTGAGGTGGGACATATGAGAGAGGGGAAGCAAAAGCCCCCTGGCATGTCCCAAACCCCTGTCTGACAGACCCTGATATCACAGGAGCTGAGATGAACAGCAGCTGGGAAGAGACACCGACGCAGGCTCAGCAGTTCTGGAGCCAAGCTGTGAATCTGCAAGCTCTGGGGGCATGGCTCTGGAGAGGTGTGGGCTGCTCAAAAAGCAGCTGGAAATACAGTTGATGGGCTGGGCAAAGGAGAGCAGGACGCTGGCTGGGAGACCCCAGTTGTTGGGCTGGGGAGCACCAGCCCCAAGTGTGGGGGGTGGGGGGAGGAGCTGAGCATCTGCTGGAGGACTCCGGCAGACAGAATGAGGAGCACAAGCCTTGGGAATGGAGGAACACCCAGGAGCAGAGCTGCAGCCACATCAGGGAGCCCAGGTACTGTGGCGGGGAGTGGCAGCAAGGGACTGCTGGCACTCTCGGGCAGGGTGGCAGGAAGGAAGGCACAGGAGCCCTGAATGGGAGCAACAAGTACCACCAGCTAGCAGAATCATGAAAAATAAGCTGCAGGTCAGCCAGGCCCCAGGGAGGTCACACTGGGAAGACTGACAGAGGCTGGACACAGGGTGGCTGCCTGTCCCCATGCCTACTAGGAGGGGGCATGAGTTTCTTCCCCCCACCCCCCAAGTAACTAAGTGGGTCCTGGGAGACGGAGTCCCAGGGGCCCATTGGTAGAACTAAGGAGAACTTTCAGTTAAGTGCTCCTTGGTTACAGTTAGCTCCAGCTGGGGCAGGCTTAGTTGCCTGAGACCTGGCCCAAAGATGGGGGACCAACATGGGAAAGATTGTCGGCTGAGAAGACCCAACCCATTTTGATGCAGGCAGTGTGGGTGAGGTGAGATCATCCAGGGGAAGACCTGCAGTGAGCAGCATTTACTGAGGCTGTGGATGTGGTAAGTGTGGGGTAAAGGGGAGGTTGGAGCCCCACGAAGAAGGACCAGGGTTGAGACCCCTTTGCTCTGGGGCCACCTACAGAGAATTGCCTCCCCAGTAACGAACATCAAAGATGTGGTAGGTAAGTAGGAGCAGTGCCCAAACCATCTGGGTGGCACCAACAGCTGATCTGACCTTGATGTTGCTAGGGGAAAAGACACCTACCAAGAAGGGGCTGAAGCCCTACAACACCTACCAGCAACAGTGGTAATACTCACTTAGATGGCTCATGGGGGGGCAACTCATAAGAGAGAGAATTCACCAGCATGCATAAAGGTTGCACAGTAGGATCTTCCAGAACTATATCCCCCTCTTCCCTCCCACCAAAAGTGCCATCTGGGGTAGTAGACACTCCACAGCACATATAGAACAGAGCAAAGATAAGAAGAGGAAGGAAAAAAGTTTATTGGATCCAAATGAAACTGCCAGGGGAGTTCACAGAGCAAGAATGTAATTTTACCCAAGATGCTGCAGGATATATCCCATTCTTGCAGAAGGGTTCATCCCCTTTTCCTTTTAGGAGATAGAAACAATGGATATTGTTGTTAGCTGCTATTTAGAAGTGTCTAGTAACAAAACTAGGCCTGTCAATTAATTGCAGTTAACATATGCAATTAACATGTTGATTAGTTCTTGAGTTAATTTTTTTTTTAATGCATTAATCACACACATGGTTCTGGAGCCTGTGCCCAGGCTCTGCTCTGCCACCTTCGGGCCTCCCAGCAGGGCAGCGGTGGCAGCACAGAGGACTGCAGGGCAGCCTGGGCATGGGTTTTGGGTAGATGCAGCTGGAGGGGGAAGGAGTGTGTACATGTTGAGAATATTATCAAAAATTAATTTTAGATGAATGCATGAGTGAATGAATGAATGAATATGGTTTCAAACATACCCAGTCTGCTGAGGAAAGCAGCCTTGAGAACAGGAAGTTAAGAAGAACAAATAAACCATCTACAAGAAGATAAGAAACAGCAGACTCCCTGTCTCCTGAGGTTATAAAGCAAGTGATTCCTCACCATCCATCAATCTGCATACCTAAGCAATGACATATGTAACCAAAAGACTCTGAGTTTTGATGAAGTCAACTCAGCAACATAGCTTAGCAGTTGTGGCACTGACTTGGGGCATAGGAGACATAGGCTGAATAATTTATTATGGAGCAACAAGGTGATTGGCTAAGTGGGTTGTCAGAGGCATGGCAGCAGTTTGTTTAGATAAAAAAGGCAGTGAAGACCGGGCCCTGACAACATTGTATGCCATCCACATCAACTCAGGAGAAAACTACCGGTATCCCTCCCATAAGATCATTGTATCCAGAAGCACTGCAAAAGGCCATCATGACTGAACCTGAGCACCAACTGGGGGCGGGAGGAGAGAGAGAGAGGATGGTTTTTCATAAAGCATTGCTTTTCCCCACTTGATCTATGTGTGTTATTCAATAAAAATCTTGGTTGTTGGACCTGTGTGTTGGTCTTTTGTCCGACACAGAATCACATGAGCAGCCACAACTTGCATGCTGCATCTACAGCAGTGCCATTATGGGCAGGGAGCAGCAGGGAAAGAGGGAAGGGGTGGAGGGGAGCAGATCAAGGCCCCCAGGGTGAGGGGGGGGAAGAGGGGCAGGCACTGGGATGCAGGCACAGCATCCCCAGTGCCAGGACAGGTCATGGGATGGAGCCGTGGGAAGCTTGGGGGTGTGACTTGGAGGAGGCATGGGGGGGCAACATGCCCCTGGGATTTGTGCGTGAGGCAGAGGGAGGCTGTCTGCTGCAGGTTGGGGGCTCTGCTGTCTTTGCCCTGGGAACCGCACACTGGCTGCACTGCATGTCCCCACCCCACCCAGTGGTGGGGGGTGTAACATACATCTTGTGGCTCTCAGGGCAAAGGCAGCAGGGCACAGAGCCACAGCCCACCTATGCCCTGCGCACAAATCTGGGGGGCATGTCTCACCCGGAGGTGAGCACAGTGCTGGGGAGCCCCCCCCAGAACTGGACAAGCCACCCGCATCTCTGTCCCACAATCCGCCCCAGCCCTACCTCCTATTCAGCCTGGTGCCTGCCCCTGCCCCACTCCCTCCCTTGTTGTGGAGGCCTCAATCTGCCCGCCTTGCCCCTTTCCCTCCACAGACTTACCAGCGCAGCGTTGTATGTGTGTGTGTGTCTGCCCCTCGCTCCCAAGCCTCAGCCCCCCAGCTCTGCTACTGCCCCTTACTTGTGACCTGTAGTACCCCCTATCTTGCCAGGGTGTGCAGGGCTCCCCCTTCCCAGGCTCCAAACCACCCCTACAGCACCCCAAATTTGCCCCATACACATATACTCCACACCTGTCTCCCAACCATACAAAGTACCTGCATAATTTTGAGTTTTCTGCACATAATTTTGAGTTTTTAGCAGTGGAATTAAAATTGTGATTAATTGTGATTATTTTTTTAATTGCAATCAAATGTTTTAATCATTTGACAGCCCTAAATAAAACACAGTGGCCATTCTGCCTTAATGTTTCCATGCACTATTACTGAAAATTAAGCATGAGAGGAATCAGTGCCTCATCTTCTGCATCAACTTGCTCCTCAGCCCTACAGATCAGGTAGATACTAAGTTACTTCTCTCTGCCACTGCCCTCCTCATGCTCAGCTTTGGAGAACCATGTGCAACACTGAACCCTCGTGGTATGCAGCCTTGTGTCTCTGAGAAACCATGCAGCGCAGATGAGAATATATTTAAAAATCACAAGGGTTACTACAGTGCTGCTCATGGTCTTTCAGCAAAACAAGGAACCCTCTGTGAGGCATATTTTTTTAATTTTCTTCTCTCATGCATGTGCATATGCATGCACACACACAAATATAATTGCTGAGAAACAATAGTGCAGTTGTGGCACTGACTTGGGGCATAGGAGACATAGGCTGAATAATTTACTATGGAGCAAAAAGGGGCAGCTCCATAATAAATTATTATCAGCTGCTCTGTGGTATTTGTCCATGTCCCTGCACTTACCTCATGGTAAATGAAAACTAACCTGTGGTAACTTATTCCTCTTTCACTAAGGACTAAAACGTACTGTGGTTTACCTCCAACTTTTCCACTAGAGAAGCGCCATACACACAGGCAGTTGCTGTAAAACAGCCAGGACATGGTAAATCCCTACCCCCTTTTGTCCCACATTAAATTGTTACTTCTCTTTGTCCTGGGTTCCCCTCTCAGTTCTTTTGCATTTAGACTGTAAGCTCCTCAGGCAGGGGCTGTATCTGTACAATGCCCCATGATCTAGTATATTACACATAACCAAATGACAGACACAGACAGATAGCTATAAAAACCTCACAAATTCTACCAGTCTCTGCTAAAGTCAGTGGTTATAAGTGCTCAGAACCATTGAAATAGGGTGTTCATGCCTGAAAGCTTGTAAAGAACAGTTTTTCCAACTTTTCAGTTGGTCTAATAAAAAATATCACATTTACCCAAATAACCTTGTCTCCCTATGTCCTTAGACCAACATGGCTACAGCCAACACCTCTGATGCATGGAAGATATTGAATTTTGCTGTTTGAAATGGAAATTTCACAACATCAAGGAAGAAGGGTGTGCTTGTACCTGAGAGCTTGTGAAGAACAATTTTTCCAACTATTCAGTTTGTCTAATAAAAAATATCATATTTACTCATATAACCTTGTCTGCAGAACCACTGAGGAACAGGCTGCCCTAAATGCTCTTTGTGCTGCATAATCTGAGTATGAGAAAGGCAAAGTGATGCAATGCTTTGATTTCCTGCCTCTGGCTGATGAGCCTGCTGGTGGGGTATGGTGAGGAGATAGTGAACTACATATTAAATTCTATACTGGTAGAATAATCTCTGCTCCTAGGTGACAGCTACTGTTTACTCAAGGATATTTTATGACCACAGATAAGAACAGAGGGTACCAGCTTTAAAGTTACTGCTTGAAAATGTGTAACAGCTCTGTATCTGGTTTCTGCCTAGTTTTAATATGAACATGTAGCATGGGGCTAAAGTTGGTTCCTTATTCCCAGTTCCTTATTCCCGGTTCTCTATTCCTTATTCCGGGTTCCTTATTCTGGGTTCCTTTTTTAAAGGTAATCTAGACCCAATAAAAACTTGTTATTAATGATTTCCACATCCTAAAGAAAGAGAATTTAATTAACTATGCATACATACTAATTAATATGTAAAATAATATTCCACATCAACTACAGAGCCCTAAGTGAAGATCAGATTAGGATGGGATTATGGGGCAAAATACTTCTTGGGTCACCCCAGATTTCATTGCAATGCCACTGGGGAACTGTCCCAAAGAACCCTGACCACAGTCCTGCTTGGCCCAAAGCATGGTTTGGCCGTGCCAGGCTGCCAACTAACAGCCCCCATGCCCACTGTACTAAGTACAATGGCTTGAATAAGGAACTATCATTCAGGCTGGGATCATGGCTAGAAATTCTGCTTGGCCCACCCATCATAATACTCGGTGCCACCGGGGGACTGTCCTGGACATCTGTGACCAGAGACTTACCCAGCCCAAACTGCGGTTTGGCCGTGCCAGGCTGACAACAGACAGTACCCCAGCCACTGTGCTAAATGCATGGAACTGAATAAGGAACTGGATTTTGGACTGGGATTATACCAGGAAATCCCCGATTTTAGGCCACCCCAGATCAAGTCTCTGTGCTACCAGGGAACAGTTCTGGCCAGAGATTTCCCTGGCCCGAAACGCAGTTTGGCTGTGCCAGGGTGCCAACAACAGTGCCTCAGCCACTGTGCTAAATATATGGAACTGAATAAGAAACTGGATTATGGGATGGGATTATACCCAGAAATCCTCCTTGGGCCACCCCAGACTGCACCTCTGTGGCACCGGGGGACTCTCTTGGACATCTCTGACCAGAGACTTGCCCAGCCTAAAACAGTTTAGCTGCGCCAGCGTGCCAAAGACTGCACCCCAGACACAGTGCTAAATGAATGGACCTGAATAAGGAATTGGATTTTGGGCAGGGATTATACCTAGAAATCCTTCTTGGGCCACCCCAGACCATATCTCTGTGCCACCACGGTACACTCCTTCACATCTCTGACCAGAGACTTGCCTGGGCCAAAACGCAGTTTGGCCATGCCAGGGTGCCAACTAACAGCGCCCCAGCCACTGTGCTAAGTATATGGAACCAAATAAGGAACTGGATTTTGGACTGGGATTATACCCAGAAATCCTTCTTGGTCCACCCCAGACCACATCTCTCTGCCACCGGGGGACACTCCTAGACATTTCTGAACAGAGACCTGCCTGGCCCAAAGTGTGGTTTGGCTGTACCAGGCTGCCAACAGACAGCACCCCAGACACTATGCTAAATATATGGTTTAGAGTTAGGAATTGGTTAGCGGGCTGGGATTAGAGATGGAAATGCTTCTTGGGCTACCCCATGCCATGACTGCGGCACTGGGCCACTCTCCTGGACACCCCTAACCAGAACCTTGCCTGACCCAAAGTGCAGCTTGGTGGTACCAGGCTGCCAACTGATAGCTTCTTTGGGTGAATCTGATATCTTTTAATAGACCAATTTAAATAGTTGGAGAAGAATTTTTAAGACCCTTCGTCAGGCTGAGGAAGTTTCAGCAGTTGCTGTGTGCTCTTTCTGGATGGGATGAATGGCGGGGGGGGGG
>NW_017728923.1:6646339-6651300 GCF_001723895.1 Crocodylus porosus | reverse complement strand
AAGCAGAGGCAGGCCACCCTGGACCGGTGGGGGAAAGGTGGACAGAAAGGGGCGTTCCCAAGGCGCGTTCCCAAGGCGTGTGAGGTCACCCAGAGCATTGGGGAGATGCTTGCTCTGGATAGCCAGCCCTTCTCCCTAGTTGAGCGGCCAGGGTTCAGGCAGTTCATAGCACTTCTGGCCCCATTTTACAAAGTGCCCGCATGCACCACCTTTAGCAGGGCGGTGGTGCCCTCCCTGTATCAGGCATTCAGGGAGTACTTGAGGGAGGAGCTGTGCAAGGCAGGGCCGTAGGTAGTCTTGCACTTCGCCTCTGAAATCTGGCGCAGCCGGGGCGGCGATCATGCCTACCTCTCCCTGACAGGGCACTGGTGCGATCAGTCAGGCCATCAGTGGGCTCTACTGCAAGCCAAGGTGCTGGATGAGTCCCACACAGCAAGGGAGATCATGGGGGCCATGAACCGCATGGTGCAGGGGTGGCTCGCTGGGCAGGCTGAGCTCACCCGCAGGTTCATGGTCACCGACAATGGGGCCAATATGGTGAAGGCAGTTGTGAGGCTCCTGGTAAGCTCAGCTTAGCTGCCCGGGATGTCAGCTTTAGGGTTGAGAACCCCTTTGTCAGGCTGGGGAAGTACCTGCAGTTGGTCCTGGGTGGAAGGAATAGTAAAGAAGCCAGAGGCTGACCTGGCCTGCAATGCAGGCAAGAAAGCCAGTCAGTGAAAATGGAAATGGAGGCATCGAGGGGGAGGGACAGACTGGGGTGGCGGGTTGCGGGGGGAGGGGGATGTAGCAGTGCAGGCAAAAGTACAGAGGTGCCTGGGGTGTCAGGTTGCAGTGTGCCAGAACTCCACTGTGTATGTGGAGTCCGTGAGTTTCTGTATCTACTCCCTAGGAGGCTGATGAAATGCAGTTCATAGGCCCACCCCTGCAGTTTTCAGCCCACAGGGTCATTTGTGTCATGAGTTTTGCTTGTCAGCATCTTGAGGTGCAGTTTCCTCCAAACCCTGCACTGATCTTCTTGAAACTTGGCAGACTCTGTGGCCTCATCCCTGCAGTTTTTAGCCCCCTGTGTTGTAACACATAGACATGACAGGAGTTTTGCCTTCAAGGATTTGAGGTGCAGTTCCCCACCCAACCCCTGCACCAATTTTCTTGAAACTTTGCAGGCTTTCTGGCCTCAGTAAGAGCTACCACCCTTCCAGTTACGCCCTGTAGCTGGATCTCTGAGGTGGCTCTGAGGCTTTGGAGCCACTTCGGCTGGATTGAGGCAGAAACCCAGTCCAGAGCTTTGGATCGGATCACAGCCATCCGAAGTGACCGGGTCTGAAGCCAGGTCGGATCACTGCCGACTCACACAGCCCTAATGTCTGGGTATAATCCCTGCCCAAAATCCAATTCCTTATTCAGGTCCATTAATCTAGCACAGTGGCCGAGGTGCTGTCTTTGGCACGCTGGCGCGGCTAAACTGTGTTTTGGGCTGGGCAAGTCTCTGGTCAGAGATGTACAGGACAGTCCCCTGGTGGCACAGAGACTTGATCTGGGGTGGCCTAAGAAGGATTTCCTGGTATAATCCCAGTCCAAAATCCAGTTCCTTATTCAGTTCCATGCATTTAGCACAGTGGCTGGGGTACTGTCTGTTGTCAGCCTGGCACGGCCAAACCGCAGTTTGGGCTGGGTAAGTCTCTGGTCACAGATGTCCAGGACAGTCCCCCGATGGCACAGAGTATTATGATGGGTGGGCCAAGCAGAATTTCTAGCCATGATCCCAGCCTGAATGATAGTTCCTTATTCAAGCCATTGTACTTAGTACAGTGGGCATGGGGGCTGTTAGTTGGCAGCCTGGCACGGCCAAACCATGCTTTGGGCCAAGCAGGACTGTGGTCAGGGTTCTTTGGGACAGTTCCCCAGTGGCATTGCAATGAAATCTGGGGTGACCCAAGAAGTATTTTGCCCCATAATCCCATCCTAATCTGATCTTCACTTAGGGCTCTGTAGTTGATGTGGAATATTATTTTACATATTAATTAGTATGTATGCATAGTTAATTAAATTCTCTTTCTTTAGGTTGTGGAATTCATTAATAACAAGTTTTTACTGGGTCTAGATTAGTTTTGAAAAAGGAACTAGGAACAGGGAATAAGGAACTGGGAATAAGGAACCAACTTCAGCCTCACACATGTAGCAGGGTCCTCATTTGTTAGGAGAAGGATGGGATGCTTGTCTGAGTCAGCAGCAGTGGACATGGTCCAGGTGGCTGTGAGTGGAAGCAGAAGGGTGGTTCCCAAAAAAGAATCTCTAATTTCACCATGGAAATATTTGAGAACTATTGGTCTACTGCAAAGACATGTGACAGGGAAGGCAGGGTATACAGGTTCTACTCACAGCTCTAGCATTGATTTAAAATGAAGCCATGAGCAAATCACCTAATCTTTCTCTGTCTCAGTTTCATCCTCTGTAAAATAGGCAAAATGATAAACCACCTTGGAAAGCTGCTTTGAAATCCTTGGTTAAAAAGTGTCACAGAGATGCTAAGTAATATTACAGGTAATCCAGCCATGTTTTCTAGAATATTTGTACTGTTGTGGACTACTGGAGTAATTTTTTCATCCATAATTTATTTCATTATTAATCTGTCATGGAGACTGTAATATCTTTGGGATTGGCCTGGGTTTTATTATGTTTCTGTACAGCACTTAGTGTATTTAAACTGCTACAAGAAAAATAATAATATAGGAAAAGTTATTGCCTGTGGCAGTAAAATTGTTTCTTCAAGTAACCCACTAAGTGGAATTGAACATTTTCTTGCTTCCATTTAAAATGTTGGTATTGGTATTCTGAAGAACTGTACTGTATACATCCTGGGTCCCAGATAACAACTAATGAGTCTGGCTCTCTGGTAGTTGGGATGAAACATTGCAGCTTTGGTGCATATAATTTCTAGGCTCAAAAAACACACTGCTAAATTCCTTGCTTTGCTTTTCTTTCCCACTGAGATTGTTCTTCCTGTCAGAAATCTGAGAGACAATTTCAGGATAACTCATACCTCAGAGCTGCTCCATGCTATTTGATCCATAGATTGATTACCATGTGTGCCAGGGAAAGTCTATTTTGTCCTTCAGAAATTGATATCTCTTTTGGAAGAAAATCCTCCTAGGTAAGAGGCACAAAAATGGCCCCTGCCTGCCAGAAGGGAGGCGAGAATGAAATAATAGAGTGAGAGATACTAAGGTGGCCTCTTGCTTTCTGAGCTCACAGTGGCTGAGAACGCTGTGGAAACAGAAGGCTCACTCCAGCAAGCTCGGCACTAACCATCCAGAGCTTGTCAGAGAATTTGTCACCTCTCCCCCATTTACAAATTGGTCTGTCCTGGCAAGTTTGCATTTATAAAGTAGCAGCTTTCATGATCAAAATAGTTCTGCATTTAGTGGGCAAAGGATCACCTCTTTCTGCAAGGTAGTCTAATCTAGCAGGGACTAAGGGCTCATTCATCATTTCAATGAATTTCATATGATAAGCAAATATCCAGAACAATGCCTAAAGGAGTATAAAACCCACAATGTGGCTTTTACTTTGCAATCCTTCCAGATGCAGAGGCCTGTAAATATGAGATTACACTAAGTAATTATTATTTGTTATTGGGAATGTGCCTTTCCTTTTAATCCCATGTCCCTTTCATGACTCTCAAGATTTTTCCATCTGGAACCACTCTTTCCTCCTACTACTTGGCTGTGTGTCAGGTGTCCTTAATCCCCAGGCCATCTACAACTCCACAAGAGGATTCTGCCACTCAACTGGTGGCCCTGAAATTCTGTAGGCACCTTATTTATACTTCAAAACATAGGCTTTGTCAAACTGAATATGAAATAGATTACTACAAATAGTCCACAAATGGCCCAGGTGACATCTACTTTGCCAGTCAAACTTCTTTGCACTGTTTGAAACATGCAACAGAATTCCATCCTGCTCTCAGGGTGAGGCTGGAGGTCTTGGAAGATGGGCAGCGTGTAACTGGGGCTTTACATAGGCACAGAGGGGCAGTTTGGGACTTGGACTACATCCAGGACTTGCGTGCCTCTGCTGTGTGTGGGTGCTTTGTGTCCAAAAGCTTGTCTAACTTCTGTCCCCAATGTACAAAGTATTATCAAACCAACCTTGCTTCTTTCCGACCCCTGGATTACAACTCTCCTCTCTCCTGCTCCCTGTAGCAGCAGTGAATCAGTTAAGGATGCTGATATTTCTATCCCTACCCTTCTTCAGAACTAAGGTTGCCAACCCGGTTTGAATCTACTGGGGAGGTGTTATCACATGATATAATGATATTAATGACTGATCTACTGTACTGTATTCAGGAAGGCAAGTGCACATTACTGTTACATTTAAAAAACTCACTGGACTACTGTATCAATTGGCTTCAACCTTTAATATTTATTTGAATGAATGGCCTATCATTTATCTCCCGGGTGACTCAGCGGTGTCCTGGAGATTTATGCCTAATTCCCGGAGACTCCTGGGCTATGCTGGAGGGCTGGCAACCCTACTTGGAGCAATTGTTCCCGGTGTGCGGTACTGGAGCAGGAGGGGCCTTGGAAAGCCTGGATTTCCTCAGTGGGTGTCCGAAGGGCAGGCCACCTGGGCCAAGCGCCCAACCCCGGAGGGGAGAGGACAGCTTTGGGGACGTGGATATTTGTAAGTGGCCCCGGGCCCTCTGCGACTCAGTGACGCGGGGGAGGGTTTGCGTCACGGTTTTCAGCCTTCCCCTCTCCTCGGAGGCGAAGCAATTCATGTTCGCTCAGCGGGGTGGCGGAGGTTCCCCGCCGCCCCGGGCTGTGGGCAGCGCCGCGGGCTGAAGCGCTGGGCGACACAGGCCCGCCCCGCCAAGGGCCGCCGGGACAAGAGGAGCCGAAGCGAGGCGCCGCCCGCGGGGCGCGGGGTCGGTGTCAGCGCTGCGGCTCCGGCGGGCTCGC
>NW_017728923.1:6630352-6646239 GCF_001723895.1 Crocodylus porosus | reverse complement strand
GGCCCCGGCAGTCGCAGCCCTTGGCTGGGCAGCAGCGGGGCCGCGCTGCGCCGGGCGCTCGAAGCAGCCTGGCTTCTCCCGCGACCTGCCGCCGCCAAGCGAGCGCCCCGAGGCGGACCCGCCGGGCCCCACTGCAGGCG
The DNA here is from genome assembly GCF_001723895.1 of Crocodylus porosus. NCBI lineage: Eukaryota > Metazoa > Chordata > Crocodylia > Crocodylidae > Crocodylus > Crocodylus porosus. The sequence continues at coordinate 6,646,099 of NW_017728923.1, read as the reverse complement.
GCTGAGAGCAGACTGGAGCCGACCGGCCTGGGAAGCATCCCCCTGGGCCGCGGGGTGGGCTCGAGCTCATGGCCATTCAGCCCCTGCGTGTGAACGGCTGTCTCACGCCTGTTCTGAAGGAAGTCAAATCCACCCCAGGATTGTATGGCCTGTATGGCACTTGCACCCCAGGTTAAACCTGAATGCCTTGCTTGTTTGTAACCAGCCTTGAGGCCAGTCCCCACAGCCCCAGTCTGTGTGGGGAACTGAGGTGAAGCTTAAGGGCTTGTTAACGATCATAGAATAAGAATGACAAGGCCATAAGGGAAATGCAGAGTGCCCAAGCTAACATGAGAGGGATGGAGGTGAGGAGAGGAATACAGTGTTAGCCTCCCAAGCCCTCCGGGGGTGGGAGGCGGGGTGGGGAAAGGGCAGGGTTGCTGAGAGAAAAGAAGGTACAGACAAACCCATAAAAAGGTCCACAGTGGTGGAGGGGGTGAGTTGAACAAACAAGTCATTCAGTCCATGGAGTCCTACTGCCAGGGTCTGTGCCCGGTAGTGTGGAGTAGTTAGTGGTTGAGAATAAGTCTCAGAGTCCATCAGGTGCAGAGGGAACGGTTCAGGCGGTCCTCTCTGGGTCCGGTCTAGTGGCAGTCGGTCTCGCAGGGTTGGCATACTGGCGCTGGCCTGCAATGTGTTCGACCTAGATGTCATGGGACCAGCAGATGGTGTCAGATACCATGAATTGCCGCATCAGCTTGGTGTAGCAGCGGGAGATGCAGCAGGCACACAGGACTGTCTCGTTGCTGGGGTCCCAGGCTCCAAGTGCTCCCCCATTGAGTGCATTGACTGCCATGTCATAGCCGCAGCTCCTCAGGATGTTGGCCAGTGGGGCGTACTTCTCCTGCTTGCTAGCCTGGGTTTCGGTGAAGGCTTGGCGCCGGTTCTCAAAGCGGATGGTCATGTCCACTATCATGACCTTCTTGGCCTCCTTGTCAGTGATGATGATGTTGGGGTGCATCTGGCTCTCAGAGCCCGGGATGGCACGGTTCATGGAGATCTCCCCTGCTGTGGCCGGGATGACGTTCGACGGGCAGTCCTGAACAGTGTTGTGGTGGAGCTGCCAGGCTCTGGCATGCTGCCTGCAGGCACACAGCGTGTGGGGTGGGGGACTGAGGTGAAGCTTAAGATCTTTCCTACACATGTAAGTTTACCTGCTTTAACTCCACTGCTCTACTAGACATCCTGCAGTGGGGTTCAGATGTGAGTTCTGTCATGGTGCATTGTGAATTCTGTTAGTATGGAAGACATTAACTTTTGAGGTACATGCTGGGAGGACAAATGTTTCTAGTCATGCTAGTGCGCCATTAGTCCTGCATGTGATAGTCACAGAACCAGCCAGAGATGATTATATTTGAGGCTTGATTTTTGGTGAGCAATGAGAACCTCAAGAACTATGTATAACAGATAACCTTGGATTAAGGAATTAGAAGTAGAGACATCTTAAAGGAAAGGTCATGCACAAATAGAAAACTAACTAGTTCACTTGCCAAAATATACCCTTCTGAAATTGAGAACCTTCATTACAGAAGTGAGCTGGGCTGAGGTGCTCTAGGATTTGAATGGAGCTGAGGCTTGGAATGGCTTTAAGCCAAAGGTGCAAAACCAAAAGGTGCAAGCAAGAGAAAGGCTCCAGATCTAATTAACCAAACCGTCCCAAGGAAGATCTTGGGATAGGCAGAGATGCTATAAGCAATAGGGAGGAGGGAAAAAGAACTGCTTGCCAAGGAAAGCTACCTCTTGGAAGTCAAGAAGTATAGAGACCCAGGGATAGCTGCAAAACCTGAGCTTAGTAAGACCTTGCAAAAGATATTAAATTGTAAAAGGTTCTTCAACCATAAGTAGAGGTGCACCAATACATTGGTCTGATATCGGATCGGTACTGATATAAAGAAAACTGGCTGTATTGGAAACAGCTCAATGGGGCCGATAATTTGACTGATAAATGCCTGTGCTGTGTGCAGCACAGCACAGCACTCAGGCAGCAAGAAGCAGAGCCAGCAGCATGGAGAGCTGCATGCAGCTGGTAAGTCTGTTGTGGTGGAAGGGGAGGGGGGAGGGAAGGGGTGTGTGCGGGGGTACAAATCAATGTCTCCTGTGGTGAAGGAGGGGTCAGGGGCAGGCACTGCCCAGAAAGGGAGGGCCAGGGGTGGCCAGAGCGAGCCGCAGCTCGTGTTGGGGGGAAGGCAACTCCCATCACTGCTTGCACCCTGAGAGGGCACGGGGGGGGGGAGATGTGGGTGTCCCCCAGATCTGGGCGAGGCAGAGCAGGGTGGAGTGGTGCAGGCTGCAGCTGGGGCTGCGTGGGGCTGTTCTTGGCAGGGGCTGGGTTTGAAGCAGGCATCAGTGGTGCTGGGGGGATACTGCACCCACCCCAAATTTGGCTATTGGTCACCGCTCCCAGCCGCCCGGTGCAGCCCTGCCTCAACGCCCTGCCTCCACCCACGTGCTGGAAAGAGCCAGGGCTGTGCTGGGCGACTGGCAGCAATGGCGCTGGGAGCAGAGTGGTAGCAAAATATGGGGTGGATGCAGCATCCTCCCAGTGCCGCCAGCTTCTGCTCCAAGCTCAGCCCCCATCAAGAAGAGCCCCACGCAGCCCCAGCTGCAGCCCATCCAACCTTGCCCTGTGCAGATCCGGGGGGCACATGCCCCCCACCCCCCTGTGCTCTCCCAGGGTGCAGGCAACAGCGGGAGCCACCTCCTCCCCATGAGCCACAGTTCTGGCCCCCCCTCCCCTCGGCCCCTCTCTGGGCAGCACCTGCCCCTGCCCCCTCCATCACTGTCGGGGGCATTGATCTGCCTCCCCATGCCCCTTCCCTCCCCCTCCCCTTCCACCACAATGGACTTACCAACTGGAGGCAGCCGTATTGGAAAATGGATTTGTATTGGCTGATATGCCTCCTTAAATATTGGCTATCAATATCGGCCCCAAAAAAATCTCTATTGGTGCACACCTAACCATAAGAATAAGAGGAGAACCAGGACAGAAAAAAATGTCACCTTGAAAGGAAGTTATAGTAGATTAAAAGCAATCACATATGGCTTAAACTGAATGCTTTGCCTCAGTTTTCAAAATGGATGATGGTTTTGAACATGGAGTTTTATAAAACTAGGAAGGTAAATGGGATTGAGGATGTGGAAATTGCCACAGGTGGAGTGGAAGCAGAACTCAGAGTTTAATGCATTTAAGTTGGAGAAAGGGATAGCTTCCCTCCTGAAAAAACTGGCACATGAAATTGCAAGTCTGGTAGGTCATATTTTTTAATACAGCTATTAAGTCAGGGCTGATATCATGTCATTGTAACTGTAGTACTTACATTTGAGAGGTGGAGAAAGGGACTGGTCTAATCAACTAAAGGCCCATTAGTCTGACCATAATGAAACGCAAAGCTTTTGTTGAATGTATAATTGAAGATATAAAGGTAAATTGAAAACAGTAAAAATGCAGCATGGTTTTACAGATAGTGTGTTGTGCCAGACTAACTGATCTTTCTTTGATATCATGTCATATGGGATGCCATTAGTTAAACTAGAGAAGATGGGGTTTAGTGAAAGAACTGTCGGGTAAATGAAGAACTGATTTAAGGGTAGATAGCAACAAGTAACATTGAAAGAGGAAATATCAGGTTGGAAGGAGGTTAGTAGTGCAGATCTGCCAGGATTTATCTTGGGACCTTTTAATATTTCCATTAACGGCCTTGGCACAAAATGTCAGAGTAAACTAATGAAACTTGCTGATGACTAAAAGATAGACTTTACTAGTACTAGTGGTTCTCAACCTTTTCAGCCTTAAGGGATCTGTCCATAAATTTTTCTGAATTTAGCGGCAGCCTGGGCTGCCGGTTGAGATTTACTGAGCCAGAATCCAAACTATAGTTACAGAGGGCTGCCTTGAGACTAAAATGTTTTGAGAAACACTTATCTAGCTGGTGCCAGGAGAGAGAGGTGGGCACAGGACCTTACCCTGCACTACCCCCCGCTTTTTACCACCTGCGCTCACTACCTCTGGTTCTCTACTTGACGGTGGTCCCTTTGAGTCCTGTGCTGCTTTTGCTATTCAGGAAGTGGAACAAGATATCAGTGTCTGTGTAAGATACCTTAATATCACTATACCTGCTGCATCTGCAGTCTTGGTTGTACTGGTGTTGTTTTAGAACAGTAAAATAGTTTCCAAATAGTTCTAGTGGAATGAAAGGTATATGTAGAGGCAGAGCCATTCCTAGGGGTGTGTGGGGCCCAGGGCATATCAGCCTGTGTGGGGCCGGGGGGAGTGGGGACAGTGACTGCCTGCAGAAGCTGGCAGCGGCGGGAGGGGAAGGCGGGGGTGGTGACCGCCTGTAGAAGCTGCCACCAGTTGCAGCGGTGGGTCTGCGGGGCCCCCCGAAGTGCAGGGCCCAGGGTGGTCGCCCCAATTCACCCCACCCCCTGGGATGGCCCTGTGTAGAGAAAGCCTTAGTGACCTGTCCAGGATTACACAATTAGAGTAGTGTCAGGACTGTGATGCCAAAAATGGCAGTTTCCAGTCTTGCACACTTAGTGCTAGATCTATTGTACTAGGTACTTGCTTGTCAGGTATCCTCAATTTTATCAAAATAGTAAGAGAGTGCACACAGGAAGTTACCATGAGTTATGCTACATTCTCTAAATTCACCCCCTAACTTACCTTGAGGTTGGGCTGTCCAGCTGGTGGTTTCTGGGATGCATGCAGCCTGCAAGGAGTTAAATTGCGGCCTGAGCGCTCATCTGACTGCTGATCCATGCATTGTGCCAACTGCAACAGCAGTCAGAGTCTTTGGGCTTCCCCTCCCTCTTCTGGCAGCTGAGCCATGCAGTGCAGGGAGCTGAGAGTGAGACCGGGCCAGCGGGGTAGGGGAAGGGGGAGATGTGGTTCAGGACTGCGCAAGGCAATGGTGGGTGCTATGTGTGGCTATGGCCTCCAGGGTTTGTGGACCCTGGGGGCTTAGCAGGTGGACAGCCCAACTTTAAGGTAAATGTTTTTCATATGTCCTTACCTATAATCTGAAAGGGAGTGTTTTGTATTCTAGGAGATTTTAACAACAATTCTTTAATATACAAGAAATTACGGTGACTGTTGCAGGACCTATATTGTGCTTTAAGCTGATCCCACTGTAAGAGTTCTGTGGTTGCAAGCAGTGATGTGGTAATGCACTGTAGCTGCTGTTTAATGTTAACATGCCTGTTTGTATCTGCTTTGTTTGAATGAAGAGATCAGTGTTTGCCAAGAGGGAAAAGGGCAAAATGAATTAGATGGGGAGGTGGGGGGGAAGGGGTGGGGGAGCAGCAGTGTATGTAACTTCCCATTTTCAGGCTTCTGAACTGGTATACTTAGAACACTGACAGTAAACCCAAACCAGGCCATGGTGAAACACTGTTTCCCCAGGTTATGGAGCTGCTTAAAACCAGATGGGTAAAAAAGGTAGAAAATAATTAAATAGAAGCAAGTTTTGTGTTGCAGTTCTTGAGTATATCATTTTAATACTTGTCCCTGTGACCTTGTAAAATATAGTGTTGGTATCTTAACTTTTCTTTACCAAATCTTAATTCAATATTCTTCCAAAATCAATTGAAATTATATTTTATAAGAAAAGCATTTCATAACTAAATATCTTAAAACAAGGGACCCAGCAACGGGATGTGCAGCATGGGGGAGCTGCAGGGGTTAGTGCAGCCATCACTCCCCTCCTCCGTTGTCCCCCCTCCTACTGTTTACATGGAGCTTCATAACCTGAATTTCAGTGGCAGACCCTACCCCTAAATTGCCTGTCCCTCCAGGAGCCCCACCAGTCCAGGGGATTTGGCTCTGTGGTCCAGATCCAGCCTGTGGGCCATAGATTTGACACCGCTGTCTTAACAGTTCAGAGCTAAATCTCGCAGGGTTTTGTGCAGGCAAAGCTCTCTGAAATACACCTGAGGCTTGATTGCAGTAAGTACTACAGGATCAGGTCCTTGTTCATAGTTTTGGAAGCCTGCTTGCACTATTTGTATTTTCAGGAAGGGACAGTCTGCTTCCTCTTTTTGATTGCAATATTTATACTGTTCTCATGCTGCAATTCCTGCTAGGAGATAAAATGAGACTGTGTGAATTAGAAAGAAGCTTAATTGTTTCATAGTTTCTAGGGTTGGAAGGGACCTGAATAGATCATCTAGTCCGACCCCCTGCCATGGCAGGAAAAAGTACTGGGGTCAAACGACCCCAGCAAGGTGTTCATCTAGCCTCCTCTTAAAGACCCCCAGGGTAGGAGCCAGCATTGTCATCAACTATGTTAGATCTTTTGAATGCTGAGCAAAGCACAAACCTGTTTTAGCTATTAAAATGAACGTATGTAGCATAGCTGCCATCGGGGACCATACTGAACTTCATCAATAAGACACAGATTTCTTTGAGGAGAGTCAGAACACTGCACATTCAACATAAAGGGAAAATTAAGATAATTCTCAGTTGTTATGTCATTACTTTGGGCTCATTAATTTTGTGGAAGAATTTTCTGTGCACTGTTTAATTTTGGGGGTGCATCTTATACTGGCAAAAGATGCCTGTCTAACAGTTTTGGAGACTGGAGGCCAATGTGTAACCTGAAAACAGGTGCAGCATGAGCAGTCCTGATGCAAGTTTCTCCTTTGCCTCTAATCTGGCCTGAAGTGGGCCACTCCAGGACCAGGCCTAGAGGTTTTGCTAGTACAGGTTTCCCTCGATTTATGCGGTACATGCATTCCTGGAGAACAGTGCATAATTGAATTGTCATAAAGCAAACCCACATTATAATGTAACAAATAGGGATAGGTTCCCATGGCAGTGAGGGAGGGAGGGAGTGAGGCTGGGACTAGGGAAGGGGCACGGGGAGGGGTGTCACTCATGGGGCTGCACAAGGGAGCAAAACAGAGGGAACTGTCAGTGGGTGCAGGGTGGGAGGGCACAGCTCTTGCTATAGCAGGGGCTGGGGTGAGTGGGGACAGGCAGAGCTCAGGCGTCAGGGTGGCAGGTGGAGCACGGTGCAGCCCAGCAGTTGCAGGCAGCTGGCGCCAGCCTCTCTCGAGAATGCTGCAGCAGGGGCTGGGGTGAGTGGGGCCCTGGGCTCACGGCCCTTTTCCCTCCCCCCACAGACTTACCTGCTTGGGTGGGGGGGCACCTATACCGTTCACATAAGAGCAAATTTACCTCGCATATAACAAATTATGGGTCTGAAATGCTCATTGCATAAGAGCAAATTTGCATATACAGAACCTGCATAAATCAAGGGAAACCTGTATAGATATATTGGCAAATTCCATGAGTGGAACAAGCAGCAGCAGCATACCTTGTCCCTGGGGAATGCTCACGTCACGCATGTTCTAGTATGTTGCACGTTACCCTGAGTGGGCTAGGAGAAGCTGGGACCAGCAACCCTGCTGGCCCCAGCAGCCTTGTCTGGGGTCCTGGGGCCTCCAGGAGCTGCAGCTGTGGTACTTGTGCAGCAGGAAGCCTGGCCAGCAGCCAGAGTGTGGCTCCAGCCAGCCAGGCTCAGGTTTTGGGCGGCACTTGCTGCCATCACATGCATCACCCCACTTTTTTTCAGTGTGGGTTTTTGACTCTGGGATCTCCCAGGGTCAAACTGTACCCGCACTTCCCACCCCAAATGCTGCAAAGTAGCAGTGTGAGGAATGCCTGCATGTTCAGCGTATGGGTCTGCATTGCTGCATAATGCACATCTGCACTCGTCTGGATGCACCCTATGAACGCATCCACACATGCAGATGTGTGCTTATAGAAGCTCAAATAGGAGTGGCACAAATTTGAGATTTGCCTCGGAGATTTTTTTCCTCAGTACACATGCCTGGACATGCACTCTGGTGTGGGGCAAGTTGTGTCATTTGGGGCAAAATGACCCTGCCCAGCTCCGCCTGGATCTGTAGCCAGGGGGAGCTAGAGCCTGGGGCAGCACCTGTACTGGCCCCAGCAGTATAAAAAGCTGCCCTTGGCAAGCAGCTCAGGGAGCTTCTGAGGCTCAACCAGTTGGTATCTGGGCACAGTAACCCCTTATGCCAGCTGGACTGCTGAAGCAGCCCTAACCTAGAGTGGCCCCTGCACCCTCTACCCACTGCAGTGGAGGCTGCTGCCTGGCTGTGACTTGCTACCACCTGCAACAGCATCCACCCCCTTGGACCTGCGTCCCTATGGCTGCATGCTTGCCAGACCTGGATGGGATGCTCTGCCATCTGGGCAGCTATCACCCAGAAGATGTGCTTCTTGTGGTGGCCTGCTTTGAACTGTCAAAGTGTGTCCTCTTGGCCCCAAATGTCCAAAAGTTCAGCCACCTCGTCTCCCTTCAGCTGGGTCTCCAGTGCTGGCCCTGGTCAGGCTCCTCTGCCCCGGTCTTGCCACTTGTCTCATCAGCATGTTCCGTGTTTAAAAACTGCAAATTGTCTGATAAGAAACCTAAATTCTGTCATTAAAATACCCAAAATAGTGTTCTTCCAGGTGGAGCCAGGTGACAGCCCGAGAGGCCCGGGGCTGCCTGAAGGCGCACAGCCCCATGCTGAGCCAGGCCAGACCCACAACAAGCGGCATAGGCGGTGCTAGGTCTGAGGCAGCCAGGGCTGTGCTGTGTCGCAGGGGGGCTCCAACAGCAGCAGGCCCTGAGCACCCAACGGCCACTGCTGCTACCGGTGTGGGGTGGGGGGTGGGGGCTAAGGGCCCTGCGGGGACCCATGCCCTGCAACCAGCCCCACCACCACACAAACCCCAGCCCACAGTCCCTCTACACATCCACAGCCCTGCCCAAAATCCCCCCACCACCCTCAGTCCCTGCTTACCAGGGACAGCACCTGGGTCACACTGCCTTGCACTGCTCCTGCTTGCTCCACACATGAATGCAGCCTGCTAGGGCAGCAGGGAGCACCATAGAGATGCTCTGGATGCATGCCAGAGCATCTCAGGAGGTCCTAGCCCTGGTTTGCCTCAGGGCATAGTGGGGAACCGTGCCCTGCACCGCTTTTTACCGAAACGTTTCTTTTTCTGATACCTGGAAATCCAGGTATCAAATTTTGAGCCTGCGTGGCAAATATGCCACGCAGGGAACATTTTTTCATTCTTAGTGTGCCTCTTATGGCATCTCAAACTGGTTTGAGATGCCACAACAGGCACATGCGCACTTGTCTTGATGCACCCTGTAAGTGCAGGTGTAGGCTATACCATTGCAATAAAATGCTATCAGTATAGATTGTGCAAGATCCCATAATAAAATAGGCCTTTTGACAAAAACACTCTTTTTTGATCAACATCTCTGCATCTGGCCCAGAGCTTTTGTTGGAATAAAAATATTGTGAAAATCTCAGCACTAATTAACCAACATCTTATATTGGCAAAGTTTTGCGCGTGTAGTAGGTGCCTGTGTAAGGCAGCAGATTCAGCTGTGTCACTATTTCAGCCTCTCAGCTGAGACTGTCAACAAGGGAGGCAGAAGTGCCAGTTGTTGCACTCTCACTCCTCCTTTCCCTCCACTATTTACTTTTCTCCATTTGAAACTGGATTGAAACTTTCCCTAACCCATTTAATATGAACAGTCAAACAGTCCACATATTTTCACAGTATCTAATCTGGATTAGAGCTGGTCTTTTGCCTGATGCTATTAAAGACTTCACTGTTCAAAATTGTGCATCTGAGTGGATATCCTGTCAAATGCCATTATTCACAGTTCATCTTTCCAGTGTGAGATTTTTAAATAGAGTAAAGCATGGTGGCTGAAACATTGGTTTATTTTACTTTGTTCCCTGACCCCTAATTATATATCAATATCCAAACCAATGCATTGAGGGTGTGTATGCATTACTCCTGCCTTTATTATTTAACTGAAGTATACTTCAAATTCCCCAGGAAAAAATTGACATTTTTTTTTCAAAGGCAGTTTGGGACATAAGTGATTATTGGGAGAGAAGAAATAGATTCTTCCATATAGGCTGTCAAGACTAGATGAATAATTGCGTTAAACAGTAAGCCATCATCCCTCAGAAATCTCCCACATTTCTTCCCAAAGCCATACAACAAGAAGAGTAGGTATAATGTTTATGGTAGTGAATAAATAAATAAATAAATAATGTTAATTCCTGTAGAAAATTACTCTAATATTGATTAAGGTCCGAGAGTTAAGGTTGTCATATGGAAATAACTGAAGTTGTGGAATGGTTTATAAATAGCTTAGAGTATAAAGGGATCCTTTTTTCTCTCTCTTTGTTTCCTTGATGTTTTGCCCATCCTTAGTATAATGTAACATTTTAAAAGCCTTTACTGTATGCATCTAATTCTAGGATTCTATCAGGTCTCGCTTTTCACTGATCTACCTTGCAAGAAAGAAAAACTTGCAAGATATATAGGCAGACTCCAACTGCATCATAGCATTGCAGTGTTTTATGATTTGGGGACCTCAAGGCTAATGGAAGGCATAGTGTCTATTCTAATTTAATGGATAATTATTATGTTTTATGTCTGTCTGATATTAAAAACAAGGTCACAGCCAGGAAGATAGTGTGAACTAAGATGAAAGTAAAACTCTGATGGTATGATTGACTAGATGTAGTCGGGTTTGTTTAAGTTCTGTGCTGTAGCAGGAGGGGTGGATGTTCTAGGATTCTCCTTGAAATCCCTTGTGATCAGCAGGGATCGTGGTTTTCCCTGATAAAAAAATCACAAATTCCCTGATAAAGTATCGCAAATTCTCTCATAAAACCCCCCAAATCTGTGATAAAAATTAAAGGCCCCCCATGGCCCTGCTAGTGCTCCTCACTCCCCCATCCAGCCTCCCTAGTCTTGCTCGTGCCCCTTACTCCCCCCACAACAGCCTCCTAGCCCTACACATGCAGGCACAGGCACAGACAAACACACAGACACAGACATACACCCCCCTCCCAGCAGGTAGGTGTGTGTGGGTGGACAGGGGAAAAAGAAGGGGTTGGGGGGGCAGATGGAGAATGGGAGGGAGGAGGGGATGCACATAGCAGCTACCACCACCACTACTGCATCGCTGCCACTGCACCTTGTGCTGCTTGCCCACGGCTGGCGGTGGGAAAACTGCACAGGACGTGGCAGTGGGTGGTGGCTGCTGCATGCAAGCCCCCGCTCCCCCCTGGCCAGGCAGGCATGTGTAGCTTGGAGAGGGACACTGCTGCCCTCGCCCCCATGGCCCTACTCAGGGCACGTGATGCGGGGTACGGCAGTGGCAGTGCAGTAGTTCGGGCATGCAATGGACGCCACTACTACTGCACTGTCCCTGCTGCTGCTGCAGGCGGCCACCACCCCACCGCCACCGACAGCTGCCCCACACCGCATCTCCACTTACACACGGTGGCAGCCACCAGCACCACTGCACTGCTGCTGCCATGGTCCATGCTGCTTGGCCAGAGCAGGATGGAGGGCAGCAGTGTCCCTCTGGGGGCCTCACATGCCAGCTTGGCTGGGGTGGGGGTTCGCATATGGCAGCCACCACCGCACCCTGCGTCCTGTGTGGCTTTCCCACCGCCAACCACAGTCAAGCAGTGTGAGGTGTAGTGGCAGCGGTGAAGTGGTGGTGGCAGCTGCCGCATGCAAGCTCCCCCTCCTCCCCGGCTGGGCAGCGCATGTGTGGCCCTCAGAGGGGCACTGCTGCCCTCACCCCCCCGGCCCTGTTCCTGGGAGCAGGCACAGAATGAGCTGAGGTGGGGGACTGGCAGCGCCCCTCAGCCCTTCACCACTGTGCCCTGTGGCGTGCTCTGTCCCCAACTCCCCGCCTGCCTACACGCCTGCCCGGGTTGAAGGAGGGGAATGTATTGGGGAAGGCACTCCATGTCTTCCCCCAACACATCCTCACTCCCTCAACCCCCAGCCAGCTTCCCCTCTAGTCCTAGCCCTACCCCACAACCCCCAAGGCCCACTTACCTCCAGGAATGAAGAAGACTATCCTGAGGCAGCCTCCTGTAAGTGAGAGCGTTGGGTCCCGCACTTTCACCCTCCCCCCTATTTTATCAGGGAATTTGTGATTTTTTTATCAGGGAAAACCAGGATCCTTGCTGATCACAAGGGACTTCAAGGAGGGTGAAAGTGTGGGACCCAACACTCTCACTTACAGGAGGCTGCCTCAGGATCAGTCTTCTTCATTCCTGGAGGTAAGTGGGGCTTGGGGGTTGCAGGGCTGGGGCTTTTCTGCCCCTTTTGCAAACCGATCTTGCAGGCTGGAATACAGCCAGCTTGCAGGGCTCTTTGCAAAAGGTGGAAATCCACAGGTTTCCCTGCTAAAAGGGAAAATCTGCATTTTCTCCAATTAAATCAGGAAATTCATGGTTTTCTCCGTTTTCCCACGGGAAACGGAAAACCCAGATCTCTGGTGATTAGGTAATGCTGCTACTCTCCCTATAAAGTCTCTTCTAGAAAGTATCAGCTCCTTGCAAGCATTGGCTTGAAGGTGTTGCTTACTAGTGACAAATGACCTCCTCTGAGTGACCGTGGTGCCTCCCATCATACCATGTTGTTGAAAGGGCAATTTGAAAGTAGCTTAGTATTTAATATCAAATAATCTTAATCTGCTTTCTGTTTTATCAAGAGCAAAGCTATTTTCATCAAGATTAGCTGAGAAGAAAAAAATGTCTTGATGTATTAAAGCCCTTGCCTTGCAAGAACTGCTGCTTTTTATAGAAACTCAAAGCATTGTGTATTTTCTCAAAGACTGTGGTTACCAATAGCAATTGCTTAGACAAACAAAAGTACTATGGCATTGAAACACAGAGTACAGTGTCTGTTAAGCGTCCCTTCTATGTTCTTGAATATGCTGTGCTGCCGTTTAGCCAACCAAACTAAACACCATTCTACCCAAGCATGCTCTGAAAGCGTTCCACCACAGGCATAAGAATAAATTACTTGATGTGCTAGTTGTCTACATCATAAGAGTGGATGTTTCTTATGCAGTTTGCATCTTTATGCATTGCGTACTTATAAAACAGTGGGTGGGACTGCACAAAAATTATCTTCCTTGTTATGTTAGTATAAGACTGATGCTGAAGCTGTGCTGGTCCAGAAATTATACAGGAGGCAAGGATGTCTTAGGGTGATATCTTTTATTGGACCAACTATGCAGTTGGGATAAAGTTAAACTAATAAGATATTCTTCCTCAGATTCAAAAGCTAGTTTAACTTTATCTCAACTACATAGTTAGTCCAGTAAAAAATATCACCCTAAGAAATACTTGCCTTGCACAAAAATTATATTCAGAGCTCAAGCTTCCAAAGTCATCTTTAGTTGACCCAGCTGAGATCCCATCTGAAGGCTGCTGTGCATATGGTTTGTTTCTCCTCTGCAATTAACCTTTAAAACAAACATTTCCAGAAAAAAGACACCCCTAAAGTTGGAGACAGCTGTAATTTGGGCTTCAGATATTTGGACTTATGATATTACCATCCAGATCTACCAAAGTCTATCCTTGGTTTACATTTCAGTGAAAAAAGGTGAGATCTGAGACTTCTCACAATTTCATTAGACGGAATGTAAGTACTATTCTTTGAAGTCCGGGTGCCATCTTAGTCCATTATAAAAACAGTGGGAAAAGAACAAACTGAAATTTTTTTGTTGTTAACATTTATGTGGGTTCATTGATCATGTTTATATAATAGAAGAAATTACCTTATTTCTGAATATATTGTTTTATGTGGCTTTGAGGCTAACCCCTAATGTTGCCTTTTAATAATACAGAAGTTTTTTGGAAGGGGAGAGATGCAGAGTGTAAAGAGAAAAATGTTTGGTTAGATTTGCCATAGCTCTTTTACAGAGATGTCATCTGAACACACTTGCACTTTAGGGACTGAGAATCCCTTGCGGTACTCTGTTTTGCACGTGCTTAGTTATTTCAAGCTGTGTAGATTCTGGTTAATTCCCCTCTGGGTACAATACTGTAGGATGGCTTAGTTTGATAGGAGTTCAACTCAAAGCCTACTAAAAGGGTGCTCTGACTGGAGAGGCAGAAAAAGTGGTTTACTCAGCTAAGTTGGAAGGTTTTTGCAGGCATGTCACTTGGCATCAGTGTCAAAAATGCGTTCAGTCTTGAATGCTCTAGGCTTGGAAACCTAGCGATCAACAGTACCTTTAAATTAACAACAAAGCAGTGACATTTTACATGATCAAAGAGGAAAAGGCAAGGGCTACAAATGTACACAGTTTAAACAGGAGGTTATAGTCTCCCCAAGTTATAGCTGACTGGCAAATGTGGTCTGTGTAAGGTAATTTGTACATTCAGAATTTGAGTAGACTATAATAAGTGCTCCCTATGTCATAACATGACAGTTTTGGGGCGAATGAGGAATGGGTCACTTTGCCTAGGGTTATATTGGAATCTGCATTTCTGCATGTAAGGAAAAGATCAAGCCTCCCTTTGCTAAGGAAAATGCATTGCATGTTTTCTTTCTCTCATGCTGTTTCCTAACCAGCTTCTTTAGAGGCAAGAAATTGGTATTACTGTTTTCCTTTGTGGCTGTTGGCCCCCCATATTAGAGATGGCCTCAATAACCTGCCAAGTTTCCAGTTTTTTCATATTCTTGACAAATTGATTAGTACAAAAGTAGATATAGAACTATTACACATTCCTGAGTCTTTGTTGTTTCTGAAAGATCCTGTTAAGGGCTCGTAGATCTAGGTCCAACTAGACCTTGACCGAAACAAAGAGCCTGATGCAGGTGCTGGAGGACCCTGAGGTCGTGTGCCAGTTTGCAGCCTGTGGGCCAACTGGCACATCTACCTTGATGGTGCAAGGAGAATGGCAGAGCAGGGGTACAGCAGGGCCCCGCTCCAGTGCCAGGTCAAGGCAAAAAATCTCATGGGCTACCTTCTTCAGGGATATTGTTAGAGCACAGTGACAGGGCACCCCACTATGCGATATGGCCCACTACAGGTACCTCCAGCCACTAATGGAGGTTTGTGTGAACATCAAGGGATAGAGACTCCAGGGTGTCCTTGCCTGTAGACACTTTGCCAAGCACTGCTGTGAGTCACAAGGGATCTAGGAACTCCAGTGGAGAAGATAGCAGAAATGTCCTAGCCATGTTATCTGCCAGTTCTGAGGAGGAGGATGGACTAAAGAGCTCAAAATCCATACCCGGTATGTGAAGCACCTTTCATCTAAACTGATAGCTGTGATTAGGTTGGGCTGTGAGGAGAAGGGGGGGAAGGGAGACTTGCTTGTAGTGGGATTGCACCTGTTTACAGCCACTCAGGGCCTGCTACCCCCTGTGGTCAGGTACCTCTTTCTCAGGTGTTTTGGTCTGGCCGCTTCTTTTCTGGTTGCAAGATTTGCTGAATGCGTCTTTAGAGCAGCAAGCATCCTTAATTCACTCTGTTTCACAAGTTTCTTGATTTTCAGCTCTGATTTCAACACTGCCACCAATGACACACCAGCAGCCAAGGCAGGCTGCAGCTGGCACATGAACCGACAGACTGGTGGTTGCCCTCAGGGAATGCGAGCAGTGGCTGTGTGAGCTGGTCAGATGGGTCCATCATGCTACAGGAAGCATCATGGCTGTCCAGTGTGAAAGGAGCCGCACTTAGTTCAGGAGGCATTTCATAGATTTCACAGATTTCATAGACATTAGGGCTGGAAGGGACCTCGGGAGATCATCGAGTCCAGCCCCCTGCCCAAAGGTGTTCAATGTAGGTGCTTGAACCACCTCCGCTGGCAGACTGTTCCAGACCTTGGGGGCTC
>NW_017728923.1:6610354-6630177 GCF_001723895.1 Crocodylus porosus | reverse complement strand
CCTGACCTCTGATCATGCGCGTGGCTCTCCTCTGGACTCTCTCAAGCTTCTCCACATCCTTTTTGAATTGTGGAGCCCAAAACTGGACACAACATTCTAAGACCCAGTAAGACTGGCAAATACTGATGGTCATAGTGGTAATGAGTCTATGCCCGGTGGTCATTGGCCCCAGTGCTGCACCTGGCCCTGCCCCTGCCCCTGCCCCTGCCCCTGCCAAGGAGCAGCAATGGTCGGCATGAATCCGTGCTCTGTGATCCTATAGTTCTCTGTCAAGCTCTGGATGAAAGTCCACCTTAGAGTCAGGTTCTTTTAGTTAGAATTGATTATTTATTGTTTTTCACTATTTTTGCGCTGTTATACTAAGTGAGCCGTTATGGTAATTGTTATAGTAATGGCATTATTATTATCATTGTGTTTTTTAACACTTCATGCACCATTATAGGAATTCATAGTAATTCATATTGATTAGAAATCACTATCCTAAAGGAGTAGTTTTATTATTTGTTTCCCTTTTTTATTATTGTTGGTTGTAGATAAAGGTTTCTATTTGGTTTGTTGGATTTTTTATTTCACACTTTCTCTTTTTAAAAGGGGGACTGTGGATGGGGTGGGGGACTTGCTAGCTTATGGAAGGTTGGGGGGAAGTTGTCTGTTGACCACTGGTTAGCTTAATGCTGGTCTCTGGTCAGCTTGATGCTGAATTCTGGTCACAATAATAATGTTATCCTTGCTTTTCTTCCAACTCCGCACATATTTGAAAAAGGAATTTTTATTGTCCTTGATATGTGTAGCCAGCTGGAGTTCGGTTACAGCCCTGGCTTCCCTGGCTCACTCCCTACAGATATGGGCCAGTGCAGAATACTCCTTTGTGGTGATTTCTGCCTTCCACCCTTTATAATCCTCTCTTTTTTGGTGTAGGAGGACCACGAGTTCCCTACTGAGCGAAGGGGGCTGCTGTACCCTTTAGCTACCTTTCCTCTGAGATGGGATGGATATTGCTTGTGCTTTCAGGATCGCTCCCTTAAGGAGCAGCCACTACTCTCGGACTCCCTTCCCTGTCGAGTCATGGCCTCTTAGGGCCTCAACAACAAGCCTCCTGAGCTTATCAAAGTCAGCTTTCCTAAAGTTGAGGACTTCTGCATTGCTGACTGACTTGCCAGCCTTATGGTGGATGTTAAGGCGATCAGTTCGTGGTCACTGTCTCCCAGTTTCCCTTTGATTCTTAGTTTGCTGACTAGATCATCCCCTTTAGCCTGTACCAGGTCCAGCAGCACTTTACCTCTTGTACATCACCACACAATCAGGAAACCTTCCCAATGTGCGTGAATCTCCTAACCAATACGTGCGGGAAGATATATGTAAGTGAAATAAAAAGCTAGCAGGTTTACACACAAAATAAAGTTTACTTGAGGACATAGTAAACAGAAAAATAAGGTGAGAATAAAGGTAAAGATAGGAATGAAAAGAATAAAAACTTTTTAAAAATATTGGTAAAAAAAGTTTTTAAAATGTGTAAAAAGAATTAAATGTAATGAAAGTAATGAAATGACAATTAAATTATCTAAATGAAACTTTCGGTGGTCTGTACATATCAGCATACTGTGAGCTATAGGCACCCCCTGCTGTAATTTAGTACCAAGAGATCAGGGGTTGGATTGTTATGTGACGACCCCTACAGTAATTTACTGTGAATAGCACACAGAGAATTTTATGAGATTTCTGAGAGATCACGTGTACACAGTGATGGGGAAAAAATAAAACCCACCATTTCAATATAGGGGGCATAGAATTAAACCCTGAGGACTAAACCCCCATCATGTATACAAGTGCCCCAAGTGTCCACATGAAAACATTCTTGATTGCCTGATCTATTTACTTAAAGCTTGGATTTCCAAATGCTTCACCGTCATGTTATAAGTTTCCATGTGGATTAATATGATCCTGAACTCCTTTATGAGCTTCTTAATACCATTTTCCATGGTGAATAGCTTACTGCTGATGGCAGGAGCTGTAGCCTGTAGAAACATGTTTATATGCAATTGACCCAGCTTGTTTTGCAAAAGGAATTCAGCCATGCATGCACAGTCCTCAATCTTACTGAACTTGCATAGCTGAATTGCATTTTAGTCAGCCTGTGAGGCTGTCAGGTCCACCTATATTTAAATGAGCCTTGCCTGAATGATGGCTCTGCATTTTTTATCCTTTACAAGGTTGTCACATAAGATTTCAGAGCAGGTATTTTCTAAAGTGGCACATGAGGGTCATTGATCTTCAACCTCTGGTCTGGTCCTGGTTGATCTCAGGAGCAACTTGCTACCTACCTTTACCCACCAATTTGTGTGTGAAATTTCTAATGAGAGAGTTTTATAAAGAGAGCTGGAAAAAGCTGAGTAGGCAGTATGTTGAAAATAAAGGGAATAAAAATAACTTTCTTAGGATTGGGAAATTTAGTATTTGGATCCAGGGGTCTGGCTAGAATGGGAGGGGGAAGGCTGTTGCTCCACACATCAATTTGCAGCACTCCTCCACTAGCTGAAGGTGAGCATCATTCCATGCTGCCAGACTTGCTTTGGCCCTGCCTATGGGCAGTTTGGAGACCACATTAGTCCCTGTGGCAGCTCACCTTTGGGTGCCTGCCACTTTAAGGACTGAAGGCAGGCAGCCGGCAGGTGCTTGATAAGGGCAGCCATTTTAGGACGCAGCTCACACAGCCTGAATCAGGAGTTTGCTGCTAGTCACTAAGGGGATAACGTCACCTGGATGAGCTACTGCTTGAGAACATCTTGGAGGTAAAGGCAGGAGCAATGGGGATGGCAGGAGGCTCCTGGTCCTGGGCATGACTTGAAACTGCACCCTGCTAGGGAAGGGTGGTCTGACAGGGCTGTTTGTGGTGGAGCAGCCCCCAAGAAATGCCAGGCCTATAACCTCTCTGGTGTCAGGTGGGTAGGGGCACCTTAACCCTAACACTCACCATCCGGTAGGTAATGTAGAGAGTTCATAGATTTCATAGACATTGGGGCTGGAAGGGACCTTGGAAGATCATTGAGTCTAGCACCCTGCCCTAGGGGCAGGAAGTCAGCAGGGGTCACAGGATCCCAGCAAGATAAGTATCCAAATGTCTCTTAAAGGCATTCAAAGTAGGTGCTTGAACCACCTCCAGTGGCAGTCTATTCTAAACCTTGGGGGCCCAGACAGTAAAGAAGTTCTTCCTTATGTTCAGCCTGAAACTGTCATGGAGGAGTTTGTGGCTGTCTGATCTTGTCATCCCTTGGGGCACTCTGATGAACAGGGGTTCCCCCAGATCCTGGTAAACACCCCAAATAAACTTCTAGGCCACCAGATCACACTGAGCCTGCGTTTTTCCAACCTGAAGAGTCCCATGCCTCTCAGCCTCTCATCATAAGGTCTGTTTTCCTGACCTCTGATCATGTGTGTGGCTCTCCTCTGGACTGTCTTATGATGTTATTTAATTACTTTCTATTAGTGGAATTTACAAACTTAAGATTTTTATAGCTTATTCTGTAACACACACCCATAGGTCACTGCTTCCACACTGCACAGACCTGAGTTTTTGTTATTTCCTCCTAAGGCAATGGTACTCAACCTCCAGCCCACAAGCCAAATCCAGCTTGTGGGACCATGTCACAAGTCAGGAAATCTGGCAGCATGTGAGCAGTGGCAGCATTAACTTGTGGTAGGGGCCAGGCATGCTTATAAAGCAGCACCTGAGTCCAACAGGGGTTAGAGACCTTGGAGGCCCCAGAGGGGATAGTATCAGTGTGTGGGCCTGTGTAGAGCAGGGTGCCTGAAGGATTACATTAGCGGGGTCCACAGTAGGGCTGCATAGAGCAGCTTGAAGGGTTGCAGCGGGGCATACCAAGTAGAGCTGCAAGGGTGGCTTGAAGGCCAGTAGATGGGCCAACTTTAAGAGTGAAAACTGTTTGCCCAGTGAGGGGCTAGGGGCAGAAGCAGCCTAACGTCAGCACAAGGTTATGACACATGGAGTAGGTGAACTCGCAGGATCCAGAATTGCTGTGCGCTAGTGCCAGAGTCAGTAGCGAAGCCCGAAGGCCCAAAGGGGAGCAAGGTTAGTGGAGAGTGGCCCAGTAATGGGTGGTATCCTAGAGGCCCCTGTGAGAGGGGAGCAGTATGAGGCCCCCCCCCTCCCCCCCAAAGGACTGAGTTTGCCTTGGCCTCAGACTAGGGAGCAATACCAATCTGGATGCCATCTGTGAGGCATGGGCCACGGTTGTTTCATAGTAGCTAGGGTCAGGAGAGACCTGAACAGATCATCTAGCCTGATCCCCTGCCACAGGCAGGAATGAATGCTGGGTTCACAAGACCCCAGACAGGTGATCATCCAACCTCCTCTTGAATTTGCCCAAGGTAGGGATGAGGACCACTTCCCTGGGAAGTTGGTTCCGGATTTTGGCTACCCTAACTGTAAAATATTGCCTTCTGATCTCTAACCTGAACCTATTCTCCATCAGGTTATTACCATTGTTCCTTGTCACCCCAGGTGGTGCTGGGGAGAAAAGGGTTCTATCTATTTGCTGTTGATCTCCCCCAATGAGTTTGTAGGTGGCTACCAGGTCCCCCCTCAGCCTCCTCTTGCTGAGGCTGAACACATTCAGGTCCCTCAGTTTCTCCTCGTAGGGCCTGTCCTGCTGCCCTCTCACCAAACAGGTGGCCTTCCTCTGAACCCTCTCCAGACTGGCCACATTTCTTTTGAAGTATGGCATTCCAGTACTGGATGCAGTACTCCAACTGCAGCCTGACCAATGTTGCACAGAGGGGGAGTATCACCTCTCTGGACCGGCTTGAGATGCATCTTTGGATGCGTGACGAGGTATGGCTAGCCTTGCTGGCTGTGGTCTAGCATTGGTGGCTCATGTTCATCTTGGAGTCAATAATGACTCCAAGATCCCTTTCTGCCTCTGCTTTTATGAGGGGAACTCCCCAGCCTGTGCGTATGCTGTGGATTCCTTCTCCCAAGGTGCAGCACCCTACATTTGTCTATGTTGAACTCCATCCTATTCTCATCTGCCCACTTCTGTAGTCTGTCTAAATCTATTTGCAGCCTCTCTCTCCCTTCAAGTGTGTCTACGTTGCCCCACATTTTAGTGTCATCTGCAAACTTGGACAAGAGGTGGAAATCACGCTGTCCAAGTCGCTGATGAAGATGTTAAACAGTGTGGGCCTGAGGACTGAGCCCTGAGGTACCCCACTGCTTGCATCTTGCCAAGTTGACTACAACCGGTCCACCACTACTCTCTGAGTATGCCCCATCAGCCAATTTTTTACCCATCCAACTGTGCAGGCATCAATGCCACAGTCGCTTAATGTATTGATGAGGATGGGGTAAGAGATGGCATCAAAGGCCTTAAAGTCTAGAAAGACTATGTCCATGGTGACACCATCATGCAAGGATTTAGTTACTTGGTCATAAAAGGCAATCGGGTTGGTCAGGCAGGACCAGGTTGAGGAGGTTTGGAACTGGATGGTACCCTTGGCATTGGGGTAGTGAATGGGCAGCCTTCCGCTTAATATACATCAGAGTAACATTCAGGTTGTGGCAGGTGAGTCGGGGCAGACTGCCTTAGGCAGGTGGGGAGGCTCACTTGAGATCTAGCCCCAGGAAGACCCCCCTGTCACGGTCCCTTTCTGATTAAAGGTGTATTTTGTTTGTTTGTTTGTTTGTTTGTTCTTTGTTTTTTAAACTAGCCCAGTCTGCAAAGCTTGGCTAGGGCTATTACATTTACTGGTAGTGAGTTTGCCCTTCCAACAACTGTAAAAAGTTAAACACCAGTGCCCCACTGGCACTCCACTGGTGGCTGATGCACAGATTTGTGATGCCTTTGCAATGGGCCTGTCTACACTAAGGCAGTTTCTACTAGTGTGCTATTGCAAGGATCTATAATGTAGAGAGAGTGTAATCAGCTGGAGAATGCAAATATATTTAAAGACTGCTGAGTGCACAAAACCTTCTGGGGCATGTTTACACATGCTTGGGGGAGAGGGGAGGGCTTTTGAAGCCACTCCAAAACACTTCCACATCTCCTGTATCAGCATCCCCATGCTTGAAAATGGTGGTTGTGGGGCAGTTAGATAAAGCTTGTTTGAGATGCAGAAGATGTGATTAATCGAGTCTGCTCTGATATGTTGGAATTCCAGTGTGTTGGAGCAGCATCAGTGCTCATGTATAGGCGCCATTGGAGACTAAAGTCACAGCACCAGGGTACCATCAACTCCTGTCAGAAAATGGGGCATAGGTGTTGTACATATTCTGTTGGGGGGCTTGGGTTTTGAATTTATTTTTAATCCATAGCTTGTACTTCCATGATGTTGTAAAATCTGAATCTGCTGTAATTTAGAATTGACAGAGTTAGTCTTGAAAGGAATGTAGCCAAATATTCATGGAAGTGATGCTGGAGTTTCTTTGCATTCCCCAACCTTTTAGTGTTTTAAAGTGAAAAATAATGATGAGGCTAATTCACCTTGCCCTTAGTAGTTTAATGGAATTTGTTTTATTGCAATAAACTGCGAAGTACTCTGAGGTAGGAAAAAGTCTTTTGTGGGGGAAGCTTTGTATATGCCATCATGTACTTTGTGTCTTTTCACATTTGCTGTATTTTTGTAGATTTACATTAGCCGCTACTTTTTGAAGTATGTTCTTCCATTATATACTGCAGTAAGAGAATGTTCTTATTTAAGAAAAGGGCATGTTAAGTTAAAAACAGACGCAGTTGTACTGCATACTTAATGTTGGGTATAGAGTAGGTAGGGGCGGGCAAAATACAGCCTGTGGGCTGGATCCAGCCCGCCAGGCCATTCTATCCAGCCCATGGGACACCTAAAAAGTTTAGCAAACTAATTCATCTGCATGGATGACAGGCACCAGGGGTAGCAGGACCCAGCGGAAGCCAGCAGGACTCTGGAGCAAGGCCAGCTGGGCCCCACCCCCCAGCCCCTCTCCACCCCCAGCCCTTCCAATTGGAAGCCTCTGCCTGCTGCTGCTTTCATTGATTCCCTGCTCTCTGGCTTCTAGTGCCACATGGCCCCTGGCTGCATCACTGGAGCATGGGGCTGCGCTGGTACCCTGGGGCCGGGAGCGGGGGTGTGTGTGTGTGTGTGTGTGTTCATTGGGTGAGTCCCACATGCACACCCCATCATACACATGCATCCCCCCCTGCACTGCCATACATGCAGATCGCACCCTCCACACCTATCCCTCCCCTCCCCCAGAGAATCCCCCACATGCTCACACCCTCTCCACATCCTACATACCCATATACTCACAGTCCTCCACAAACCTGTACCCACCCCCATGCCCTCCATTTCCCCACAATATACAAGAGTAAGACTTCATTTGAAGCTATTGTGCAGTCATCTCTGTACATTACAGAAACATGTTAATCAGGACAAATATTTTTTTAAATCAAATTAATGAATGTTGTAACTGTTTGATTTTTAGACTACATCTGGTTGGTTGGTTTGTTTGTTTGTTTTTTGGTTCTGAGATGGCAAAATCCCTTGCTGAAAGGAGTATTTCCAGGGGCAAGGGAGGAACTTCTAGTGGCAAAAGCTAGGGGTTACGGTAGGGGTGGGCAAAATGTGACCCGGGGGCTGGATGTGACCTGTCAGACCATTCTGCCTGGCTTGCAGGGCCCCTAAAATATTTAGAAAGTTAATATTTATGTGCCCCTGGCTGCCTGTCACATGGCCCTCGATGGCTTGCCAAAAGTCAGTAAGCATTCCTCTGCCCAAAATAATTGCCTGACCCTGATAGAAAGCAGTAGTCGGCAACCTGTGGCTTGTGATATCCAGCCCACAGAGCCGTTTGATACGGCCTACAGACATGGGGCTTCGATGGTGGAAACCTTTGGCAGCAGTCATTTTCCTGTGCCGCTGTGAGGAAAGTGCAGGTGGTGGTGGGTGCTTTCCCATGCTGCTGCAGTTAAAAGTACCAGTGGTGTGGCTGGGTCTAACCTGAACTGAGTCAATCCAGTCCTCAGCCTTAAAGTGGTATAAAGTGTATTGTAACTTGATTTCTTCACAGAAATCCACGCAAAACCAGTGAGACTAGATTTTGTAGTAATCTCCTTTGCATTTTTCCAAGCACTCTGTAGGCTTTTTGCTGGTTATTGTCCTAAATCTAAAGAAGGTATTGAAGAAATTCAGTAGATCTTGCACAAGTCACATAGATTATTCCAATGCTTTTTTCTCCCTAAGTATAACTTATCCACATTTAGGTTTATGAAAAGTTTGGGAAGGAATCAGGTGGCAGATATAAGGTCTCATTCAGCTGCCTGTGTTGGGGGAGCTTTCCACTGACTCTTCTTCTTTTTATATAGAACATGGGATTGAGCCAGTAAGGAGGTACTGTGGAAGTGCCAGCATGAAGTCACTCTGCCTCTTGGCAGAGGGGGTTTGTCTTTGGAGCCTTTCTGGAGCAGAGACTCATAAGGTTGAGAGAATTTCAGGTTTGGGTACTGCTGTTTGTTTTAACCAAATTCATAACATCCAAAATATTGTAGCCCATCCCCTCATTCTGAATCCAGGTCACTATTGGCTCAATGCAAAGTAGCTGGTAATGGAGGTGAGACTAGCTTTCCAGTGATTCACTTTCCATGGGGAGGTCTTGCATGCTCTGGGTCTCCTCTCAGTCTTCTGTTCTTCTGGAGGAACAAATATAGCTGTGCTATGCAGCCTCCTACAAGCCTGTTTTGAGTCCTCTTAGAGCCCTGTGTGCTCTCACTTAGCATTAATGGCTGTGCTCTAGTTTCTGGAGGCGGTTTCAGCTGAACTGCAGAGGGAACACTGCACCCTGATTTGTTTTTCTAATGTTTTCAATGTTTAAGCTCCTAGTAGTGTTGCTCCTGCCTTCCCAGTGCCAATAGCGAATGAGTGCCCAATCAATCCAGTCCATCCAGAGGCACCAATAGCACTGGAGTCAATGTCAGTGGTAGCAGCAGGTCCTCCCAAGTGGTCCTCCCACAATGTAATCCTTTGGGGGATGTTGGAAAGAAATGCTCTGTTTCATCTGGGGATTCCACCCCCACTCTTCTTTCTGCTTCCACCCAGCTGCATTCTGGGGGGGGGGGGGAACAGTTAAACTAACTGCAGCACAGTGCTTGTTCCTCTGTGCTCTTAATTCATTTCCCTGTGAAAACCTGCCTTGGCAGCAGTACTTGGTTTTCAGCCAGGTTCCTACTACTTATTTGGTTTTCCTGTTGAGTTAACTGTGGCACATGGAAGGTTAAGTGACTTGGCCAAGGTCATGTGGTTGAGTGAATGGCTCAATGGCAGCTAGAACCCAGGATCTTCTCTAGCCTGTGTGTGTCTGAAGGAACAGAGTGGGGAGTGTCAACGCTTTGACTTAGGCGCATCTGCCAAGGTGAATGGTGTTATTTTTCCTATGCAGGCAGCCTTTCTTTTGATCTATTCTGCTAGCAGATCTCTTTAGCTTTGCACCAAAGTAAAAGCCTTACTTTCTTGGAAGCAGCAATATTTGTCCAGCTGAACTCTCACAGCTGGGTGTATGGCAAACTGGCTGCTTTTTCCACTGTTTTATGGCCTTTTCACATGGGGATTCTGCTCTTGGAGGATTATGCTAAACACGTGCAGCTTTTTGTTCAGGAAAATATAGTTGAGTAGCTCAGAAATGATCCTGCCTTTTTCCCATTAGAACTTAGGTTGATTTCTGTTTCCCCTTGCCATGGAAACAAATTTGTAGTCCTACCCTTCCACTCACAGCTTTGCTTGCTACCGGGAAAGGAGTAGAGTGTTCCTTTATGAGGTACTATGGGTGTTAATGCTCGACTAAGTTAAGGGGAGTGCACTACAGAGCCAGGGGTAGGGTTAATGCATTCTTTTCCTTAAGAAGGCTATAGGGGTGTGAATTATTTATTCTTTTATTTTCCTAATTCTGTTCTGCATAATCTCTAGGAGCAGTGTGGCAGGACACCTTTGGTGCCTGCTTCTTTAAGAGGCTTGAGTAGGCTGCTGGAGCAGCTGGCAGGTGTGGTGTGGCTTAACAAGGTGGTCACCTGACTGCAAGGGGGCTCCTGGATTGGAGGATAGGGCTGGATAGCCTCAGTATATTAACCCAGGCCCTCAGCTGAGTGTGTAGTTGCTGCAGGTAGCCAGAGGGATAACTTTATCAGCTGGAGCTGCTGTTCCCAGGACACCTGGAGGTAAAGGGCAGGAACTATGGGGATGAAGGAGGTTCCTGGTCCTCGGATGGTGTGGTGGAGCAGTCTCCAGGAAATACCACACCAGTGCCTCCCTAGTGAAAGGTGAGCATAGGGTGCCATATAGCTTCAGCCCCCACAGCCTGGTGGGTTGCCCCATAGAAGGGGCTGGTGAGGGGTCCAAGCATGTTGTCAGAGGCCTGAGGCCCAAGGGTTGCCTAGTAGCCCTGGTGAGGGGGTGGTGTAGTGACCCCAATGAAAGGGTATGTAAGAGTGATTGGGCCACAAAGAGTAGGGTCCACATGGGAGGCCTGAAAGACTGCGTGTGGGTTGCACAGACCAGGATCCACATGGGATGGCCAGGGCTAAAGGCCAAGAGTCCTGACTGGCCTAGAGACCAAGCCAAGGCCAGTGAGGCCAAAGGTCCCAGAGGGAGCCACAGCCATGAGGGAAAAGGCTTATGGAGTCTTGCAGCCCAGAATGAGGGTGGGGTAGACTGCCTGAGAAGGAGGGGTCCAAGTGGGGTCTGAACACCAGGAGGGCATAGAATGGGGTCTATTATGGGGCCAGAGCCACACAGTGTCATCTGTGACGCATGAGACATGGTATAAGGGGAGGCTTGGAGCAATGTGTTACGCCCTTGGCATCGGGCAGTAAAATGGACAGCCTCTTGCCTTTTGATATATTCAATTTAGTAATGGTTTATAAAGGCAAGATGGGTGAGTGGACTGTCCTAGGCAGATGGGTGGGCTAATGACTACAGCAGCTGCCAGACGGCCCCCCTGTCACGGACAGGAACACCAACTAAAAGCAGCATCCGTGTTGAGGATCTTCCAAAAACAGGCTGGGGAATGAGGATGCCTGTTTCAAAGCTGACTTGCTTTGAAAATATTCCTGCGTTCTACTAGATAACGCACAGAAATGGCTGTTGCCTGTCATGTAAAGCAGTAAATTTTGCTATGACTTTAAAAATAACCCTCTGATTTGAGCTCATTGTGGTACTTTCCTCAATGTGTAGTAAGCTAAGCAGGCAATTAACTGTGCTGGAGCTCAGGGAAGTGACTTGTGTTCTGTGTGGGAAGAAAGGATGGTGTTGCCTGCTCTATGGTATAGGTATTACACAGTACACTGTAGTTATGTGCACACCACATCAGGCTTATGAAAACTTGCTTGAGGCTGCTAATGCTATGCTGTGTAACTGCATTCACTATCACTCGTGATTGTCAACCCTGACCTCTACAAAAGAGTCCCTTCTTCCAAGCCCTAAAATCTCCCTAGGGATCCCTTCTTTTCTGCTGTAATAGGGGTTGTAACTCCTATGCATAAATATGAACTGTGTGCAATGTACTTTGTTTATACATTTATATAAAGGAATGTATTGGTGTCTGTAGCGCTTGACTTGAATGATTCCAAAGAGATTTACAGGCTGCGTGTCCCAAGTGGAAGGCAGCAGCAGCATTGCTATTCCGGGTGCTTCACAATGGTTGGGAGGCTGGGATAATGTTAACCAAGCTATTGGTAGTTATTCCCTATTCTTTTATAAATTGCAAAGGCAGATTTACTGACTGTGTCCAGTTTTTACTTTAAAATGATCTGCAAAAGAATATCAAGATTAGGAGGGGGAGGAAATGGGGGGGGTACATGCGTGTTATGCCCTCTTGCTGCTGCTTGCAGGATGAGTGCCTGAATTTTAATTCTTGGGGTTTTTTTTTTTTTTAAGTCTTCTGTTTTGCTTTTTGTTTTCTATCTCAGAAATGTCAGGAAACTCTAGCTTTATCATCCCTGTGCGGCTGGAGACTTTTAGGGCCTGGATATACAGATTAGGAGTCTTTTTCAGGGGTGGAATCTAGGTGACAGAGCATTTTTCTTCCATGTGTTGGGTATTAAATATATGCTTACAGAACAAAGGAATCGGAGTTGAATGAGAAGAAAAAAATATCTCTGCGGTCTGTTTTATTTCATTTATGCTTATGATGTCAAGATCCTAGTAGTGCCAATTCAGTTAAGACTTGAATTTCTAATGGTAAGCCAAGTGCATTACTCCTTGTATAAGAGCAAAATCCTTATTTATTTATCCAATGTGGAAACAGTAAAAATAGCCCAAACCTTATATTATTTTTGTTCACAAGTTTGACCTTTTTATTTGAATAGTTACTAGAAAGGAACTTAATTTTTAGATTGTCATCCAAAGGCTGGCTCATCTGAACACTGCTGCCTGTCTCAGGACTGCACCATTGGCATGTCCATATTAGTTAAAGGCTTGTTAACACTGTGAACCCTGAAGCAGTGATCTCAGTTGAACCCTGATTTAATACACAACTCAGCTGAAGCCCTCAGATTTTAACTCTTTCCAAGTAGCAGTTTATTAACAGAATTAATCTTTAAGTTTCCAGCAGGCACAATGCAATAAATGGCTCTGATAGTCCAGGGTGGTTAATTGGAGCTTGTCTTCATGCTGAACTGGAAGTCTCTATCTAAAACCACGCAAACAGATTAGCAAATATTCTGTTAACTTCAGCTCGTAGCAGAATAATAGTATCTGATTCTTGGGTTTGTATTATGATTGCACTTAACTTATTTCAGGGATAGTTTCTTGCTGCTGCTGCTGCTGCTGGCAAAGCATTCCTCACCCATTATCTGGAGACCACAATCATCTGGTACACAAGTGGAGACTAACTGGTTGATGCCTGTTCTCTGTCTCACAAGAAAGAAGCATATCTGTGAGTTGGAGATGAAATGGACCCAGCTTGTTCTCCCCTCTGTATCATATGTGTAGGTGAATGACATGGCTTACATACACATATAATGGAAGGAAGTAGACTTGAGACACTGACACTACAGGCTGCATATTTACCACAAAAAGGGGCTGAAAGTACATACCAGGCTTACATGTGAGTGGTTGTAAGACCAGGGCAGGCAATTTAGGGTAGAGGGTGACTTAAGTTTAGGCAAGCTGTTGGGCTGCATAGGTAGCTCTGCCCCTTGATAGTTGCCCCATCCCCTGCCTCCCACACTGGGACCAGAAGTCCTGCCCCCTGACCTTTGCCACTGGGAGCCTTGCCCCTTGTTTTGTTGCAGAGTCCAGCATGGGGCTTCTCTGCTACGACTGTGGGAGCGCCACACCACCCCTGCAATAAGAGGTAGCTAGACAGGCTGCGCTGGGGCTGTGCTTCTCTCCCAGTGCAGCACTGGCCACCTCTATCACAAGGGCTGCATGTGGCATACCTGCACCTCCCACACTCGCATTGGGGAAGCCCTAGGCTGGACTCTGGGGAAGCAGGTCTGGGGCTCCCTCCACTCCCAACATAGTGCAGGGACCTGCGTAGCAGGGGGTGGGGAAGGTAGCAGGCTCCAGCACAGGGTTTTCCCTGCTGGAGCTGCAGACGCATGGCACAGAGCCCTGATAATGGAGGCAGCTGAGCAGGCTGTGCTTTCTCTTCCCCTGCCACATGCAGTGTTGGCTGTGTTCCCTGCCAGGCACAAGCCCAGTGACCTCCCTGGCTGCTGCTGCTGCTGGTGACAGCAGGGCTGCATGCTGTAGGGAGGGGGCGGGTCAAATGTGGTCCATGGGCCATATTTTGCCCACCCCTGCTGTAAGAGCTGCTTGCCATTGCTATGGAAGAGTCAAGGTAACTTACCAAACTGTCCTGACAGCTGTTCCCATACAATAGGGAACTGCCAGGTTTTGCTGGACACCCTAAGGCAGGGTTTCTCAGCTGGTGGGCCCTCTAGGCGGGACTCGGGTCACAGCAGTGAAACTGGAAGTGGCACAGTGGGACTTACGGTTTTGCTTTTGTGTGCTTCGATTGGCCACTGGGGGGACCCCCACCCCCTCCTCTGATTTTTATTTAGCCCACTTCAGCTCATGCCAAGGGCTAGGCAGGGCAGACCATCCTGAAGTCTGGTTACTGATGATTCCTATGTCTTAAAAAAGATTATTTTAAGAATACTGGGCTCTTACTGCCTTTTGTTGCCTTAAGAGGCCCAGACATTTTGCCTTGAGGGGTAGGCATAATATTAAATCTTGTTTTCTCTTTGTCAAGAGACTCACTTGTGGATGCTGGAGTTATGCATTGTGAACCCTCAGACTTTACTTCAAAAATTGCTGTTTCATTGATTGCTGAGTCTTGAACTGGGGCATGGAGAGTGTGCTCAGTCCCATGCTGAGGCTTTATGGGTGTAACTCTCTTTTTTAATTAAATGTATAAATTTTACTCAAATAATGCCACTAGTTGAAATGCCAATTTGAGTGGCTCTTTACTGGCATAAAGGTATCTTCACAAGGAAAACTGTGCAAGAAACTCCTATGCAAGAAAAACTATTGATCTAATTCGAAACCATTTTTTAAACTGAGTCTATGCCAGGGGGTTGCACCACTTACCTAGATCAGCATAGTTAATATGGGACAACTTTCTAGAATAAATGGTACCTTTGTCATTTGAGAGAGGAGCTGGCTTTCAGAGATTTGGCTTTAAAATATTTGTCTGAAGTGTAAACTGTTTTAGTTAAAAAGCTTGCCAGACTGGCTGTCATTAGCAGCCAGGGCCACGAGAGAGGCATGCTTTGGAATCTGCTTCCTTTAGCCTGATTCAAGGGGTCTTACTATGGAGGCAAAAAACAACCCAAAAAACCTTCTTGTTTAAAAGGCTTGGTCTGCACTATGGATCCCTACTGACATATAGCTGTGTCTGTCTGGGCTGTAAAGAGCTGACATCTGACCAACAGTCAGGCCTTCAGACCCTCTGTATGGATACAGTTGCACTGGCAAGGCTGTGCTCTTTCACTTACCTCATCAACACTAGATTCAAAATGTAAGTTGCTTTCTGTTTTGAAGTTCTTTAATTGCAGGAATTGTAGTAGACTTCCATGAAAACAGCGCTCAGCAAAAATGTAAAAACTGAGCTTGTTTTCATGTTCTGAGTGTGCATACATGCTTTAAAATGCCATAGAATTCTTGGTAGTCTTTTCTTAATCCCAAGCAGATGTTTTTCACACTATGAAAACATCAGGCCATTTGCATGGCTATATGTGCAAAGGGCAGGCTATCAAAGGGGCGGAAGGGGGGTGGGGAAGAAATGGTGTGCCAGCTTGTGCTGCTGCTGACTAGCTGAGGAAGCTCATTGAGTTCAGTTGCAAGTCACCAGTACAACTGTAGGAGTGATGGGACATTAATTGAAGAAATGTCCTCTACCCCATGCCCCCCGCTCCTACCTGGCCCTGGAGGTGGGTAGGGGAGATGTCTGAGGGTTGGGGGAATCCCTGTCCCACAGAGCCAGGCATACTGGCGATTTCCCCTTTCTGGTGATGGATGGTGTTAGTTCTGAGGCACTCGGGAGTTTGGAAGAGTTCCCAACCAGCCTCCTGCCTGCTATTGCTCTTCGAGCTTGGGTGTGACACAGAAATAATGATTCAAATTTGTGTTTGGCAGTAAAAGCTCAGATAGCTGCTGTCCTAAAAAGACAATAAATTTAGCAGGTCTGCATGATAATCATCCCAGCTTGGCAAAACTGCCCAGACAATGGTAATTGACACGTGTGCACAGGTGCCCCTTAACTTACTACAAAAGGACAAGGCTCACAACCCCCTGTATAGTGGGGGTCTAGAGGCCCCCACTCCATGCCAATTCTTCTCTCTCGGAGATGTCCCTCTTTACTTATTTCTTGGCCAAGTCCAGACCCTGGCAGCTCATTTCTTGCCAACTGCAGCCTTTCAGGTTTGGGCATCTAGATCTTGCTCCTTGCTGAAGTTTGGGCTATTCTAGCTTACTCCCTTACTGAATTTGAGCATCTGATTTACCCTGCTGAGTATAGCTTGTCTCCTGTAATCTGTACTTTTAGTGAGTTCTAATTTTTTTTTTTTTTTTTTTTTACTTCCCACTTTGGTCAGCTATTGTTTCTTACCTTGAAGTAATATTTTGCTTACTCCATTTTTTTTTATCAGGCCATCCATTGGTCAGTGAAGCCTGTTACTCCCAAGGTCCTTTTACGTTGACTGCAGCTTGGCATAACCAAACCTCCTACAGACAGAGTGGGGAAGAGATATGGGGTAGATCCAGGAGGGGTGCAGTGGTACAACTGAACCTCTGTTTTTGATCCTTGATCCACCCAAACATTAAAACGGGGGTGGGCTAAGGCCCACGGGCCATTCTATCCAGCCATTCTGTCCTAAAAAAGCTTAGAAAATTAATATTAATCTGTTTCTGGCTGCCTGTCAAAGATGATAGGAACCAGGACCAAGCCCCGCCCCCTCCCACTGGAAGCCTTTGCCTGCGGCCACTTTCACTACTTCTCTATGTACCAGCTAGCTGCTCCCACACCACATGGCCCCCAGCTGCATCACCAGAGTACAGGGCCTGTCCTGGTACCTCAGGAGCAGTGTGTGTGGCACTGTCAAATTATTTTTTGAAATCAAATTAATGAATGTTGTAGATGTTTGATATTTTTTAAAGATATAATTTGCTATTTTTCTGGTTCTGAGATGGCAAAAACCCTTGCTGAAAGGAGTATTTCTGGTGGCAAGGTGGGGGACTTCTGGTGGCAAATGTTGGGGGTTAGGGGGTGGGACTTGTGGTCCCAAGATGGCAACCAGGGGGCAGGGCACTTGCCAAAGGGTGGGTCTACCTGTACAACCCTCAACAGCTTGCCAAAACTCAGTAAGCAGTCCTCTGCCCAAAATAATTGCCCACCTGTGCTGTAAAACCATCTACTTGGGAGGGGGAGTAGCATTTCTATTCGGGTAGTGCTGAGAGAGTGTATTGACTTCATAGCTCATTATCATCTCCCTGATTCCTGTTAACACCTGTGGAGTGAAGAGAGATAAATGCCCCTCTATCTTTTTAATGGTCTTGATGTTTCACTATTCAAGCTATACTTTCTTCTGCAGTTTTGGTGTCTGTTAGCCCTTCCTGGTAATGTCTCTCCTATTTTACAGCCCTGTAAGCTGTTTTTAGTTCTAGCTAAAAACCTTAACTCCAATGTAGTGATATTAACTTTGGTGTAGAAATGACTGACAGTGAAATATTGGAGGCACTGTCAAGGTGCTTGAGGCTAGATTTTTTTGTTTTGTTAATTTGAATAAGATATTTACCGTATTTTTCGGACCATAAGACGCACCCAGTTTTTATGGCAGGAGAGACTATGTGTGCTGGTGGCCAGCCATTTTTATTGCCGGCTCCTGGCCACCGGCACGGGCGCCGGCTTCTGGTGTAAACAAGCGGCGGGTGTCCCGCTCGGGCTCCGCCGCCTCCGCGGGCAAGCTCTGCCCCATCTCCCCGGGACACACACCTTCGGACCATAAGACGCACCCTCGTTTTCCCCCCACTTTTGTGGGGAAAAAAGTGCGTCTTGTGGTCCGAAAAATACGGTACATTTAACTAAAACAACTACAGGACTGATACAATATCCTTTAAATGGTTTTTGCCTATCTTGTTGTTGTAACATTTAACACACCACATATATTGTAGCAAGTTTTAGTGCATATTCCAATAGCTATTTCTGTTTCTTTGCTTTGATCTTGAACTGAATAATATAGTGCTAGTCCTCCTACCATGTAAGTGAAGCTTCTAGTTTCTCTTTAACTAGAGGAAAAAAAAAAGTGCTATATGATGTATCATACCACTTACACCCCACTTTTTCAGAAGGATCTGCCCATGGGGGAATCTTTTTCCCCTGAGCCAAAGAGTTCTCAGCTCTGGGCAGAATGCATGGGGTCTCTTTAACTGGAGCATAGCCAGGCTCAGTGGGCCAATCTCTCTACCAGGGAGTCAGGCATGCTGGGGATTCTCATTTTTTCTTGGTAAGCAAAGTGCTGGGAAAAATCCCTCGCCTATACCAATCAGGAGGCACGCTGGGGAGATCTTTCTTTGGCTAGCACTGGCGTGGTTTCCTTAGTGCCCTCTCCCCATCTAGTATAGGGGAGGCAAATATGGAACCAGAGACCAAGGGAAATCCAGTGGCATCCCATGGCTCTCCAGCAGCAGGAGGTCAGTGCCTGCATTTTGCCCCCGCCCCCAATCCTGAGCAGGGTGCAGGTCCCAAGGCAAATTGGCTTGTGCAGGGCCCCACCTCCCACACCATGGCACTCCTGCAGGAGAATTAGCAGCACAGCACACTGGCTGCAGGAGGAGAGGAGGCAGCTGGAATGGCAAAAGAAACCCGTAACCAACTGTGCGAGTGGATGGGCCACACCATGCTGGAGGTACCCCAGCCTCTCCAGCTGGCATACCCTCCCCCCCCAGCCAGTCCCCAGGGGATGACGGGGTCCAGTAGTCACAAACCCCTCCAAGACCATTTCAGGAGGGACATGAGGAAAAACTTCTTTACTTCTGAGCCCCCAAGGCCTGGAATACACTCTCTCCAAAGGTGGTGCAAGCACCTACTCTGGACTCTTAAGAAGTGTTTGGATGGCTATCTTGCTGGGATCCTTTGACCCTAGCTGACTTCCTACCCCTGAGACAGGGGTCCTTTCCAGCCCTAATATCTATGACACCCACCATCTCAGAGGGGTATGTTGGAGTGTCGAGGGCTGTTTTAGCAGTCCAGGTGCTGTTCCAGATGGGTGGCTTTGGGGTGTTGGACCCAGTAAAGACCTATTCCCAATGTATGGCATATCATACATTCAAATTTTTAAAGCTTGATAGAAGAAAATGGCTATAAGAATATTTTATTTCCTTCCCTTCCTGGCCCCCCAAGTAACAACTTTGTGACTAGTTGGTCATTTTTGTATCTGGATGGCCACTCTTTATTGTGTGATGATTTTGCACATATTATTGGTCTAAATTTATTGTACAGTTAACCAGTTAATTGTGTAATTAAAGTAACATGTGTCAGGGGCCTTAATGGCCACATCTTTAAACACAGAAAGCTTTAACTTGAGTTGCATTGCAAATGTAAACCTATTTATTTTGGTTAAAAAGGGGGCTTATTTTTAATGCTGACTGAAATCTGCCTGGTTTTAAATTGAAATTGGTGTTTGCAAAACCTTTAGAAGCAGTGTAGCTATGGACTTAAGCACTCCATTCTTCTTTCCCTCCTGACTTCCTAAGTGAAGCTGATGGCAGTGCAAAATCTCTGCTTGTAGTGTAGAGGATAGAAATTTTAGCAGACATAAGCAGGGAGGGTGAGGGTTGAGTATTAAGTGGCTTAAAGTTAGCCATCTTTTGGGGTATTCTAAAAAATGATTTTAATCCTTAAGTGATTTCTCATTGCTTACCCTCAGTTTCATGTGAATAGGCTTTCTGCACTTGGGGAAATTTTTTTTTTAGCGTAATTAAACAAGAGAGACTGGCAGCCAGAACAGCCTCTGGACTGAGTTAAGACTTCAGGGGTGTGGTATATTATTCAGCTGCCCACCTGAACAAAATCTGTAAAGCCTTAAAGCTGTATGGCAAGTGTAAGATTGTGACTTCTTGCTGTGTTATGACCAGGGATCCTTCCACTCCACTGCCGCTTTCCTGCCCACCCACCGGCCACTCTGCACTACATGACACACACACTGTGTATATACCACAAACTTTCATAGATTTCATAGACATCAGGGCTGGAAGGGACCTCGGGAGATTGAGTCTAGCCCCCTGCCCAAAGGGCAGGAAGTCAGCTGGAGTCGTAGGATCCCAGCAAGATAAGCATCCAA
>NW_017728923.1:6582170-6610343 GCF_001723895.1 Crocodylus porosus | reverse complement strand
CCTCCTCCCAAAAGGAGTACTTCTAGAGGTAAGGGGGAGGGACTTCCAGTGGCAAAGGTCAGAGATGGGGTGGGACTTCATCCTAAGATGGTGACCAGGGGGTGGGGCATCTGTCAAGGGGCAGGGCTACCCATGCAGCCCTCAACAGCTTGCCAAAACTCAGTAAGCTGCCCTCCCCTGGAAATAAATGCCTGCTCCCATGCTAGGGCTTTCACTTCCACATAGTCCCTCTCTGGGACATTTACTGCCCCCTCTCTCACTGGGGCTACACAGGGTCTTACCCTCCTGTGGGACTTGGGCATCATGCAGACATACTTGGTCCTTTCCTGTCCCCTCACTGGGACCACTCTATCTGCCCCCTCACTAGGGCCTCTAGGGTTTTCTACCTCCTGGGGCTCAGGTGTCTGGAGTCTTGCCTGTCCCTGGACTTGGGTATCCCACCATGATGCAGGGGCTGGAGTTGTAAGGCATCCCTCCTCACCTCTCACTGGGGAGGGAACTGCCCTGGCACTTCTGAGGGAGTCCCACCAGGCCATCCTTCCTCAGGAGGGTGCAGTTTTCTGTAATACCCAGGACCAATGCAGGCCTACCTCTGCCCCAGTCTCCTCCCTACTGGGCTACTTGTTTGTTCCCAAGCTACTGCTGGATGCCTCCCCTCGAGAGGTTGAGGTTTTTCAGCCTCCTTCATTTCACTCTGTTTTGCTGAACCTTTCTTCCCCTTGACAGTGATATTCTGCCCCCCCCACTCCTATCAAGGGGACCTCCAGTCCCCCATCCTCAACCCAGTTGGGGTGCCAGATAGCTCATCATGGCCCAGGCCTGCCCCTTGCATTGACCGGTCAGGGTTTGTTGGGCTCAGCCCTGCAGTAGCTGACCTCCTTAGACGACAGGGTCCCCTTCTGGGTCCTACCATACAGCCATCTTGCACTGGGCTTGCTTAGAGCCCCAGAGATCTTAACACAGCTCTACTCTCACCTTGGCTTACTTGAGCTCCAGGCCTCACCACTGCCTCTTCTAAATCAGGGGTTTGTCTTGCCTGACAAAGGGTTTTAAACCTGAAAGCTTGCTAAGAGAATTTTTCCCAGCTATTGAGTTGGTCTAATAAAAGATATCAGATTTACCCAGAGAACCTTGTCTGCCTCTAAGTAGGGGGTCTACTCCATTCGTGTTTGTTCAGATTTTGTGGAAACTGCAAAATGATGGATTGTCTGCCAAATCAACTTAAACTTAATAAAGATAAAATGCTGGTTCCCTAGTGGAAGCCAGTGGTCCACCCTGCCATGGCCCGGTCTCACAGCCCAGTGGTGGGGAGGTGCTGGCTGGTGAGGTGGCAGGAAAGCTGCAGACAAGGTAGTGGCTGCCCTGCCCTGCCCTGCCCTGCTCGTCCAAACCCCGGCCTCAACAGACTTGCCTGAGTGCAGCTTCTAGGGCTGGTCCTACCACCATGTGATACCTCTGCCTTTCGGGTAGAAACTGGAAAAAAAGATAGGAGCAGAGGAGGGAAGAGGAGTTTTTAAAATCCTCATAAGTGATTGTCTCTGTTTTGACCTTCTGTGATATGGGGAATGTACTTCATTTGGAGGCTGCTGGGAGACTTGATGCATATTTGTGGAGTGCCTTGAAATGTGTAGATCAGTAGTTCTCAGCCTTTTTAGAGTAGGCTCCCCATAATAGACTCAAGGCACTTCTCCATAATTTTTTGTGAATCAAACAGCACCCCATTTCAAAAAGTAATCTATTTACTACATTGTTTACCCCGTCGTAGAGGGCCTAGGTCAGGAGCAGGCAATTATTTTGGCAGGAGGGCTACTTAATGACTTTTGGTGTGCTGTCAAGAGCCACAAGAGTAGCCCCTCCCCTTGACTGCCATCTGGGACCAGAAGTCTGGCCACTAACCCCTAACCTTTGCCACTGGAAGTCCCTTCCCTTGTCCCTGGAAGTACTCTTTTTGGAAAGAGGGATTTGCTGTCTTGGAGCTGGGAGAAAACCCCAAGTCATATACTAAAAATCAAACATCTATTTTAACATGTTTTATTTCAAAAATATTTTTGTCCATTACACTATGCAAACGCACACAAATGTATAGAGGCAATTGCAAAATAGCTCAAAATAAAGTTTTACTCTTGTATATTGTGAGGTGGAGTTTGATTGGTGGGCTGCATGTCTGTTCCATGTGGAGGGGTCTGGGGGGGGGCAGTGTGCAGGGGAGGGTGGGGTTTGTTGGGGAGGAAGTGTGGGTATTGGGGTATGTCACATATGCATATCCACACCCTGGGGTGACAGCCCTGTCCATGTAAGGTGGGACAGATGGGTCCACTGAGCCCTAAGGTTATAGCTGCTACCGGTGGCAACTTTTTGTAGCACCTGGAGCTTTGGTTACTGGAGCCTCTGCTCTGCCTTCTCCCAGCAACTGGGGATGCCTGGGCCCAGGCTTGCCACACTTCCCTGCCCAGCCACTGCTATGGAAGCCAATAGGCCCCCACAGCAGCAGCTACAGGGCCTGGGCTGGGGGGTGTGGTGTACACCAGCTCCTGGGGTCACTGCCTCCAACCCTAGGGATTAACTGTGCGGGGGAGAAGGGATGGTTGCAAAGGAAGTCCTCCGGAGGAGGCCACAGGCCACATGTGCACAAGCAAGCCAATAAGTGTGCCCCTTGGAGTCCATCAGCACCCCTTCCCAACAGCCCAGAGCCTGTGCACCCTGTAGTTCTTCTCTGCCACTGCTAACAGTGCACTGGACCAGCCAGAATCTGCTTGCACACCTCTGAACCTGGGCTGCTGCACATGTGCTTTGCACCACGCACCTGCTCTGAGCAGTGGCTGGGTAGAAGCTGCTGCAGGTGCAGGGGAAGGACAGCCCCTCCCCCTCACTAATGCTGGGCCCTTCTTGCTTCAGCCACCCAGAGCCAGGGCCCAGGTTGCCCTGTGGCTCCTTTCTGCCTCTGTCACTGCTGCCTCAGAGCTGCCCCCTGGGTCAGCAGTGACAGTGCGGAGGAGTCAGAGCAGCCTGGGTGCAGACTCAGGGCAGCTGTAGCAAGAAGGACCTGGCTGTGGTGAGGGGGTGGGGCTGCTTTTCCCCTGTGCTGAGCAGCAGCTTCTGCCTGGCATAGGCGAGCAGTGCAGGGTGGGCTGGAGT
Source organism: Crocodylus porosus (assembly GCF_001723895.1). NCBI lineage: Eukaryota > Metazoa > Chordata > Crocodylia > Crocodylidae > Crocodylus > Crocodylus porosus. The sequence continues at coordinate 6,607,208 of NW_017728923.1, read as the reverse complement.
CAGGGCTGTGCCCCAGGTCCATGCCAGTACCACAGGGCTGGGGCTACTGGAGGTGGCAGCCAGAAAAAGCTGCTGCTACCTGGACTGCCTAAAAAGGTAATCCAGCTGCAGAGCCACCCCAGCCCTGCTGCATGTCTGGGGGGGCAGCAGGACATGCCACAGGCTGGACAGCACTTGGGCCAGGAGGGACTAAGGGATGCACCACGAGCTCAACAAAGACCCTCCGCTGGCCTGAATCTGGCCTGTGGGTCATGTTTTGCCTATCTCTGGGCTAGGATGTGTGGGTGGGAGAACAGCTGGGCTGACCCGAGCCTGTGCTTAGCTGCTTACCCCCTCACACCTGAGGGCACACTTCAAAGGGCCCTGGTTGAGAATCACTGGCTTAGAGACAGGTGCTATAGAAGAATTATTTGTCTGTTATATTGACTTTGTCCACACTGGGCTACTTCCTCTGTTGCTGATATTTGTGTTTTAAGGGACAGGCTGGCCCTGGCTATCCTTTGAAACTTGTGGCCACAGGGGTCCCCTGAGTCAGACTGCTTCCCCCCCCCCCAGCTAATGCCATCGCCAGCTTCACATCCAGCCACTTGCCATCCTCCACTCCCCTGCTGCTGCTGGTTTCACATCCATCCAATTGCCACCCCTCCCTGGTGCTGCTGCTGCTGCCGCCAGCTTCTTCAGCAGCCGCCCACCTCCCACTGCCAGCTTGTTTGCATCGGGGGCCCCAGAACATTGTGTGCCTGGACCTGGTTGAGGCCTTATTGGAAGCCACAAGGCTTAGCAACTGCCTGAGGCAAGTGTTTTAGAGAGTGGAGGTAATAAATACTCAGCACCAGAATGGACTTGCTATGTGCAAGGCCCTCTTCTCTCCCAAGGCAGCTGGAGTCCCAGTGCTTCACAAGAGGCTCTGCCAGCCAGCAAAATTCCCCTGCCGCTGTGTGCAAGGCCATGAATTTAGACCTGGCAGTGTTTTCACTAGGGACCTACTTAAATCACAGTTTTATGATTTTCATGGAAAGCATGAAAAACAGTGTTTCTCATACTTTTGTGTGGAATCACCTCAAAAATAAGAGAGCTTACCTGAATACAGAAAAAGCACAGCAATCCTTGCACCCATAGAGCATGTGGTTTGAGAGAGCTCCTGAGAGGCTGAGCTAGTGATGTGGACTCACCAGTCAGGAAAGTAAAAGGATTTTGGCACTGTCTTTTAAGAAGCCAGATGCAATGCTGCAGTCTAAAGATAATGAGTGAAAAGAAATCCAAGAAAGCGAAATATATTTCAGCTCAGGACCATGTAAGGCAGTTCTCTGTAGGACCCTCATACGCAGATGGTTAGAAGTTGCTTTGTTCATTGTGCAGTGTGACAATGGATGTGTTGAAGAAAAGCAGCATTGATTGACTAAATGGTATATAAAGCAAATAGCTGCTGCAGAGGCTCAGGTTCAGAGCAAAAAGCAAGTGACTGTGTCTTCAGTCTTTGAAAGAACTGTTGAAAGCAGTTTGACAAGAAGATAGGCAGCTACGTTGGCTCTAGTGGAGACATTCACCGCCATCCACATTCCTCTGGAGAATATTGATTACGTTAACTCAAGTCAAGGGACTACTTGAATAAATGTGCAAAATGCTGGCATTTGCCCATGTGCAAATAAGCTTTGTCAAGATCATCTATCAGAAGTAATTGCGTTGCGTGTTCAGTCTACAAAATCTGCATTGGCATAATATGAATCTCAGTTATAGCAGAAGAAGCAACAGATGCCCAAGATAACTGTTCTGCACGTTTTATTTGTACCTAGGAGCTGGACAGACTGAGCTGCCTTTTTTTCAAACAGAGGTGGTTCATCTTGTGTCTGTCAAATTTTCTACCATGGCACAAGCTGGAGTAAAGGCTGATCTTCTGTCAGGTGGGCTTCAGGAGCTGTTGGAGTGTGAAGCAAAGAACTTGGGTATCCAGGTTGTAGCTGTATTGGTCTAGGCAAAGGCAATCAGAACTTGTAGTAGAGATGATATCTTTTATTAGACCAGCAAGATTTTTGCAAAAAAAGTCTTTAATTTGCAAAGAGCTTAGACTTTTGCCACCTGCTGGCTGAGAGGGTTGAGTATGGATCAACCAAGACTGACCTCTGTGCAGTCCTTGTGCCAGCCAAGACAGTATCTGTGGTCCAAATGAAGTAGATGAGGCTAGATCATATCTACTGTAATTCATTTCCCAGCTCCTTTGAGATGAATAATGAACTGAGAATGCTAGCAGTTCCCTGTGGAAGCAGCACTAGAAAATTCCCATGGAGACAGCAAAGTCACTGTACTGCCCCTTTCCCTGTCATGCTCCTGCTGGTTGCTCGGTGGTAACTTTGCACAGAAGAGAGCTGAATCTCCCTCCAGTTTTATATGTGCTTCCAGATGTAATTAGCCAGAGTGTTGCTGGGCCCTGTTTCTGTCTTGCGGCCAGGACGCTTGGCTCTGCTCAGATTCTGTCTCCTGGTTGAGTTTTACCATCTTCATATGTTACTGCAGCTTAGGGCATAGTTCAGTGGTGCTGTCCACTGTGAATGAGGAGGCTTGGCTTTCCGGCATTCTCATATGCTTATTGGGTTAATTTTAAGGTAACCATATGTCCCAGTTTTCAAAGGCCTCTCCTGGCTGGTTAGTAAAAAAAAAATTAGAATAGGAGTCCTGTAATTGGAGGGGCATGGGGCATAGCTTGGCAAGGAGGCAGAGTGGCATGGTGTGCCAGGCAGCTCTGCCTCCCCTCCAGACTTCACCTGCACCCCTGCCCATCAGCCTCTGCCACCGCCTGCAGTAATGCCACTGACTTGGCAGGGGTTGGAGTGACAGGGGGGAGTGTCCCAAATGTCCTGGTTGCCTGGAATTTCTTTTATGGTCACCCTAGTTAATCTGTACTATGCATGTGTATAAATTCATCTCCAGTGCCTCATGCTGCTTAATTGTAGCAAAGAGCACTTAAACTGTTGCCTGTTATTAAATTAAATAATGACTTATAGAAGAGCTGCTCTATGGATCTTTTTGTTTGTTTTTGTTTTTGTCCAAAAATTCAATTAATTTTCTAGCTAAAACTGGGTGGATCTATACCCTTGAGCTTGTTGCTGTTGTCATTTTAGTGATCATGTTTAGGATCAACATCCTTTTCTCTACACTCCGGCTTGCTCCCTAGGTTTGTTCCAACAGAAAGGCTTGATTTTTATTCTTGCTCTTCCCCACCCCCTATATAGAAGCATCCTTCACTGTTATACAAGCCCTTGTTGTCCTGCAGTGGCGGTACTCTGGCCTGAGGAGATGGCAGACCTCATCCATTCTGTGACAGTGATATTATTAATCTTTTCCTGTGTTTCCACAGTTCAAATCCAGCTGTGCTTTTTAGATGTGCGAGCAATACCTATTTAGCTAACTTTTTAGCTAACAGATATTTGGGCAGTTTAAGCAAATATTAGATCCTGTTACCGCTAGGAACTTGCATAACTCTAAGTTTTGGTCTTTGCTCCTACCTTACCCAAGTAGTGTTTCTGCATTTAATATTTAATATAAAAATGGATTACAATGGAATAGCTTTTTCCGTCATTGGGGGCAGGGGCAGGAGCCAGAACCCAGGGCCCTTTTTCCTCCGCAAAGCTGATTTCACTGAGCCATACTCACTATGCCTAGTTCTCTTTCTGACCATCACATATATATTTCTGTCCTGGTTACTCAGTGCACTGGCTTCAGCAGGAGGTAGGGAGTGAGCTCTAGGCCTTGCCTAGCCCATGGCTTGGTATTTGGAGCACTATGCTGAGAAGTAGGGGTATGGATTCAAACCCCTGTGGGCAAAGTGGACCGATTTAACCTGGATCTCTTCCTTCTGAGCAAGTGGTGCAACCGTTCAGTTGTTGGGCTAAAGGTGGCTGTTCCTCACTGCACTCCCCTCCCTCACTGTCACTAGTTGTGGTTTCCCTATGACTAATGTTTTGGGGACTTGCACAGAGTTATGGGTCTTTTTGGGTGGAACAGAATCACAGCAGAGCATGAATGGTTTGAAGTAAATTCTTTGTGAACATGCTCAGACAGGCTAGATGCATTGCGTGAGGGAATGTCTCTTGGCCAACTTCAGCCACAGCACTGATCCTTACCCATCCAGAGGGGACTTGGATTTGGGTTCTGAACTACACAATAATTTTGAAGAGCTGCAGCAGGATCAGTTTTATTTTTTATCCAAGTGCTTTCTTGTTGGAGGTGCTCCCTTCTGGTTTCTATCTGGAAATTTTGTCTGTAATACATCTGATCTTTGGTGATGCTTGGTCTCCATGGTGGTTACTTGGTTAGTGAGTAGTCCTCTCAGTTTGCCAGCCCATGGGGAGCTCTTGCCCTCCAAATATAGGGCTGTTTGTTTTGTAAGCTCAAGGGAGCTTTACAAGCTCAGTGGGAGTGATGGTGGAGTGATGCTGCCTAGCAGTCTGGGAGTGACAAAGTTGTCCCCTGTGCTGCTGCTTTAGGGCTGCTGCAGAGTTGTTTATGATGCATGTTGCCTGAGGTGTGGAAGTATTTCACTCCTTGTAAAATAAAGTGCCATGTAATGGACACAGTTCCTATATGGGAATTAACCAACAGTAGGCCCTGGATGTGGTTGAAATGAAAAGGTGCCTGAATGAGTGGGGCGGGGGTGTAGTGTGCACTACCTGAAGGGGAAACAAGGGGATAATTTGTCCATTGCTCTCCTCCAAAGTAGCAGTTACTACCCAGCCAGAATTTGAACTCTGTAGACAAAAGGTAGCATAAAATTCACATGTGCCCATTCTGTTCTGCTGAGAGAGACTGTGCTTCTGTGAACCTCAGCCTCTGATGCAGCAGTCTAAGGGGACATGGAACTCCAAGTGTGACTGTCTTAGCCACTAAAATATGCACAAAATAAGCAGTCACAGTAAGCCTAAAATAAGACTGCCAAGATCCAGAATTTCTGCCCAGTACTTCTTCCCTACAAGTTCACCAGGGACAAAGTACCTGTCAGCCTGAATGGGATTTAGGATACTTTCCAAGCCTTTTGGTAGCAGCTTTTCCACTCTTTTGTAATTCTGTTTGTTTTTTCTCTTCAAAGAGCTTCATCAGATCAAGAAGACTTTCAGGCATCGCAGCTTAGACAAGACTTCTATTTTCTTAACTCCATCAAGGCCTCTGAGCTACCCATTTTTAAGAAGAAGAAAGGTAAAACTTTGCAAATTAAAGATGGTACTTCCCATAATTCTGTTTCAGAAGGTGATGTTTCTGGGCACAAGTATTTCCTTAAAAGCCTTCTGGGCTTTTTTGTCTGCTCTTCCCCACTGGGTGAGGTGATTATGATCAATGAGGGGAAAACTGTGTACGTTTTTTTTTTTTTTTTCTTTTTGTGTACATGCAGAACAGTGGAAGCAACTTTGTGTGTAACTGCTGAAGCACACCGGGGAGGAGTTTCAGATAATTTTGTCTTCTCTTTGATCCCACAGTGATGCTAGTGGTATCTTCCACTGAGTGCCTCTATCTTGGGTATTCTCAAGCATTAGGAAATGAATAGGAATGACATCAGTGAATTACAGCTGTTTGTTTATCTGTATACTTGTTATGGGTAGAAACTGGTGCAGGACACTGAGGCTGCTTCCAGGTGTTAAACAACAACAAAAACACCAGAAAACCCAGTGCTTTTACTTTAAACTTCCATGTTGAACCTAGTGCATGCCCAGAAGTGCATCTTAGTTGGAGCTGGCTCACCACCAGTGTCTGTATAGATCAGGTGCTTTAGTGGGGCATTTTGCTGTTTTTTTGTCTAATAGCTGGTTGAATCAGCTTTAGCTAAAAGCACCATAAAACCCCACTGAAGCATCCGATCTATATAGACACTGTGGAACTGGGTCAAAGTAATGTGCTGCTGCTTCTGGTAAAGCATGTCTTTTAACATCTGCAAGCAGCCTGAGTGTATCTGAAACAGCAGGAGAATGGTGGGCAATGGAATATAATCACTGAAAAGCAAATTTGGGCACTTGAGTTAATGTTTGTTCTTGTCTTGATTATAGGGTCCACTGTTTTGCACCTGGTGCAAGCCATCCCCTCGGGCACAGAACCCACTGGGGTTTAGTTACGTGTCCTCTTTCCAGCATGCTGCACCTATCACTGGGCTGGGTTTAGATCAGTACTGACTCCAAGGGAAGAAAATTCCTTGGTGAATCCAGAGCACTGCTCTTTTATAGCATCTTGTCTCCCCCTCAAATTCTGGCCCCAGCCACAGCCTGCTTAACTTGGAAGACCCATGGGTGAGGGTTGCAGGCGCACATCTGCCTATAAGCTGTAACAGGCTTCCACAGGCATACGGTGCTTCTAGAAATGCCTGACTCTTGCCAGAAGCCCTATAGCCCTCTTTACTGCCCATCTGTGAGTGGCAGTTATTTTGTATGTAATTCTTTTTCTTGCAGAACAGTTCTAAGCAATGACCAGCAGCCCACCCCCACCCTATCCTGGGGGTCCCTCAGCACCTCTAATAGAGGAGAAGAATGGCCCACCCCCTACTTCAGGTAAGTAGTTGGGTCCCCCCTGTCTAGACTGTAGTGTGAGGAGATGAACCCAGGGAAAGCTCAGTCCCTGCCAGAGTGCTCCAGGGATGGGCACTTGCCTTAAAGCCTGCATTTTGTGTGAGCAGGGCATCATGTACCAAGGTCAGCACTGGGAGGCCAGGAAGCAGAGCTGCTTGTTTCCCTGCTGCAAATGTGAAGTCTGGGCTCAGCCCTGAGGGAGGAGATTTCACTGGTGGAGATGTAACAGCAAGCTGGAGAAACTGAATGAAAGTTGGTTCTAGGGATAATGTCCCTTGCATAGTTTAGGCCTTCAATGGCTCCAGTGAACAGAGGTTTACATAAAGCTCCCTGTCACTGCTGAGCCATCAAGAGCTGATTATGCCTCCTTTCCAGCTAATCTGAGCCCAGAAATGAGCTCCTCCCACTTCTTCTCCTGTCTGTGTTCAAGGAGAATTGCAGACACTGGGGTCCCTCTGGCAGGGCTCCCTCAACTGTCATGTGTCCCCGGGTTTCCACTTGTCCAGTACAACTGATCCCATCAGCACAGCACATCACCTGTAGTATCACCCCAGAATTCTCCCCTAGGTCAGTCCTGTCTGCTTTCCGGGGGGTCTTGCTCAGAACAATAAGGCTCAGCTGTGCTACACTCCTTCACTCTAAATTTGCACCTCCTTTCCTTCCCTTGGTCCTTAACAGCCTCCTCCAAACAGACTCCTGGTTTCCTTTTCAGGTGGAATTGCCCCTGCTGTCAACCAGCCTCAAGGGACACACACACCACCTTCAGACTTTGGGCCTCCCCCATATGAACCTCCACTCCAGCCTGGGTACATCCCTCCTCACATGCCCACAGAAGGCTCTACATGTCCCTACATGTCCCATGGTGAGTATTGCCTCTTTGAATGCATGCACCTTCTAGGCATCCTGTCTGGTTGCACAGGGACAAAGGCCTGAAATCCCATGGTACTGTTGCTTGCTCTACCAAGCCATCAGGCCATGTCAGTTATGATAATGCAAAGATTTTCTCCCTGTTCCAAGGCACTGAGGAGTTCATAGTGGGCACAAGGAGCCTCAGCTCTGTATCATTTGTAGACAGTGCTTCTGGAGAACACGTTGCTTTTGGGAGATGACATTGTCCCAGGACTGTAGCGATCTGTTAACAGCTCTTTGTCTCTACCCCTTCAGTGTCTGGCAGAGCTGTACCAGCTGGCTGTTCTCCCTCTGCAGAGAGGCAGGAACTGTATTAACTGGCTGCTGCTGCTCCCTTGGCTAAGTCCTCTAAGCAGCTTGCAAGTCTCTAGGATAGCAACTGCCCGTTACTCAGCGCTTGCCCAGAGCGTGACAGAGGGCCTAAGGCACTACCATAATGGGGTCGCAGCAAGTGCTGTGGTTAGTCACATGCTTTGGAAGTGGTACTCTGTGAATTATGCTAAGGCCTCAGGTGTGTCTGCTTATCATTCACAGGTTATTATCCACCCCCAGGACCTCACCCTTCCATGGGCTATTACCCTGGTCCAGGGCACTACCCCTCTCCTGATGGCCACACCGCGACCGTTATTGTACCATCAGGGGCTGCTACCACCGTCACCGTGTTGCAAGGGGAAATATTTCAAGGTGCCCCTGTGCAGACAGTGTGTCCTCACTGCCAGCAGGCCATTACTACCAAGATCACATATGAAGTAGGGCTCATGAACTTCCTCCTCAGCTTCTTCTGCTGCTTTGTTGGGTACGTGCTATGACTGGGAGAGCTTCATCCTCCCCTAGGACCTTCCAGCTGCAGGTTGTGGATGGATTCAGGAAGGAAAGAATTGGCCTCATTGCTGCACAGTGGTGGATGACCCATGTCTGTGTGAAACTGACCCTCTTCTCCATTACATGGTTACTCTTCCAGAGCTGTTTTGTCCCCTGCTGAATCTAAATGGACCAAGATTTAGCCAGGTTTTTTTGCACTGCTGAAGGAGGGACTAGGCTGGGAGGCAGTGAGCTTGCATGCAGGTCCCAGGCTATTGCTTGTGTGTGTGTTCCTCTTCTAAGCTGCTCTGGGATTTAGACTCTTGTAGAGGACCCTTTGGCAGTTATTTCCTTTTAGCTGAGGCTGAGGCAGGTTGGAGATGGGCTCTGTTGGGGATGCCCTTGCTACCTGCTGTAGGGTTTGTAGGAAGCTGCCCAAGTGTGTATTGAGAGACCTTCCGTCATGAACAGCTTCCTCTGTAGAGAGCCTGTGAGCAGTTTGATGCATGGAATCCAGTGGCAGTATGTGCCTCCTTTTGGTGGGCTCTATGCTGTGAAGCAGTGATTGTGCTTGACCCTGGAGCTGCAGGCTCTTTGTGGGTTCCTCTTCAACACGGAGGGATTTTTAAATTTAATTCAATACCACCTTTTCCCTAACACAAGTCTTAAAAGCCCTGGCGCTTCCCAGCCTGCCAGAGGGGCTGTGCATGTATTTGGCCCAAAGGAGTGTTTGCAAGGAAAATCCTCCCAGAGTGCAGATATGTCTGTTTAGCAGCATGAGGAGCCAGCCCAAGACTCCTACCAGGCAGCACCATCCCTCAGCATTGTCACAGCAGCTCCTAGGTTTGATGTGTGTGGCTTTGGTGTGTATGTTGCAAACAGTTCCCTGCCTGCTGCCAGACTTCCTGGGTGACGCTGGCTACAGCCAGGCAGAGTACATTGTGTACCTCCCTTGTGTAAGCATGTCAGCCAAGGAAGAGTCATCCCCCTGTAACCCAGCTAATGGAGGGTGCTGGTCTCATTTCTAGTAACTGCTTCAGAGTGTTTCTTTTGAGCTGCTTGTTCTCAGTGCCTAGGCCCTAGAATGACCTTCCTTGGGTTGCATGGAGTTGAGTTGAAGTGAAGACACATTAGCAACATGCTTCAGATCTCCTTCCTATGCTGAAGGGGTTAAGCCCCTCTTTTTCCTCTGAAGTGTCCCCCAGTTTCCTATATAATATGCTACCAGGATTCCTCCACCAGGTGTGATGCTGTCCTGTGTCTGAGAACTGTGTGTCCAGGAGGCTGTGGCCTTAAGGGCATAGTCCTGGCTGTCAGGCTGTCCGCTATGTCCTGGCTCCAAATCACATGGCTGTGCTTTCTCCTTCTGTTCCAGATGTGACGCGGGCTGCTGCTTTCTCCCGTGTCTGATAGATGACTTCAAGGACGTGACGCACACCTGCCCCAACTGTAAAGCCTACATCTACACATACAAGCGCATGTGCTAACAGTGCCCCAGGCAGCCAGCAATATTGTCACCTCCTCTGTGCTGCCGTACTGACCTATGCGTGCAGAATGCTCTATGCTTTCCGCTTTTGGTGGTGTGTGTTTAGTTTTCCTTCATTTGAAAGAGCTTTAAATGCCTTTAGAGCTCTGGTGCTCTCACTGACCATAGGAGCTGCAAGCCCCTGAGAGCTCATATGCTGGTATGAGTGCACAGAGTAGCTAGGCTAGGCTGCACCACAGAGCGCTATGGCACATGCCTTGCTGTTCCCAGCTGTCTCTCGTTCTCACCCTTGTGGCTATTATACAGCAAGTTGTAAGTAGGATTGTGAATGAAAGGCATTGTACAGAAGACTTTCCTTCCCTTGTATATGCACCCTCCTGGTAGCCACACTTAGTGGTCTGCTCCTACCTCATCCCTTGGGACCGTCCAGGAAAGTCACTGTTGGTAGCCTCTGTTAAAGGAGACCATTATTGTACAAGGCAGGTATCATTTAACTGGCAGCATGTGCAGCTGCCATTCTAAAAGACTCTTGCCCAGTCTTTGTCCTTCTGCCACATGCAGATATCTCCTGTATTTCCTAGCATCTGTGAATGTGCTGTGGGGTGTGCCCTCCTCCCTGAGGGGCTGGGATTGTCTTTATATGCTCTGTTCTTGGTCTCTGAAAGCAGAGATGTAATTTGTTAAGAGTTACAGTTTTATGCTTTTGAGACCATATGTGAAAGGCAAGGACACCTTTGTGTCTGTCTATACGTTCATCTCTGGGTGGGGTCAATTCTCCCACAGGCAGCATGATGCCTCTGCAGGCAGCTTCTGTTGAATACTTGTGGTCTCCTCCCCTGCCAGGTCTTGCTTGTAGGCTGTTTGTTGGCTGGCTGTGAGACAGGCATGACTTGCTGGAGGCAAAAGTGCTGCCCTCCATGGGCTATGCAGCATGAAAGGGAAGGTTTTATTTTAGAAACAGTGTTTGCTTATTTTCTTTACATCTGCTGCTGAGGAAAGCACATGTGTTTCCTCCTCTAAAGCCTAATCAGCTCTTTCCTTGCCCTGGGAGGATGGGAAAAGCAGCAGGTCCACTTACAGAGGGCAAACAGGCCAGGTCAGAGATGTGAGGCTTATTTCTGGTGAAAAGTTTTTGAGCCCATTGCTGCAATGTCTTCTGAGGTTTCAGTCTTCCTTCCAGGAGTGTATGAAGGGACACATTGGGCTGCCCCCAGCTGGTGGATTACAGTGAGAACTAGCTAACCCTGTATCTGCCATGTTTTGGGCACAGGGAAAGACATAAGCCTTGCTTTGCCCCTTTTTAAGGATCAAACCCTCAGGCACTGTGGCAGAAGTCAGCAGGTCTTGGAACTTCATACCTGCAGGTGTGGGCTGAGGAGATGTCCTTCTACCCCCACAGCACTGCCTAGCTTTGGAAGGGAGCAGTAGCAGCAGGTCTGCTCAAGTCCTGTGTGATCTAGAACATAGGGAGGACCTTTGGCATTGGGTATTGCCAAAGGACAGTGGGGAACCATCATGGGGGGCTCTGTTTTTTCTGGATCTCAGCATTATAAAGCATTTCTTCCCCTTTTCCATCTTGAGTCTAATGGAGAATAAAGGATAAGGTGAGACGTTCAGAGGAGGTGGGTTTTTGCATGATCTCATTACCTTGGTGGTATTTGGTAGGATCAGGCTGTCAAAGACATTAGTGGAGATGTAGCTGTCTGCTGTGAGATTTTCCTTTACCTTTATTCTTCCTCTATAAACTTCTACTTTAAGTTCAGTGATGTAGTCTTCAGCCATTAGCCTTTGCCCCCAAGATCCTTGGGTTCAAATCTGCAGCCAGTCATGACTAGTGGGTGTGATGATCTCACTAGATGTCTTCGTCTTGTCAAATCTGTCCACCAGATTGGCTGTCTTCAGTTAAGAGGACTGTATTACAGGAGTAAGGGATGGGGAGATGTGTGGACTCCTGAAGAGGTCTCACACTCCCATCCCATGACAGAGCTTGAATCTTTATCATGTTCTGCTCCAGCCATTCCCATGGACCCAGAACACACCTATTGAATCTGCACCATGTATTGCAAAGGAATGTATATACCAAGTCCCTGTTTTTCCCCCTACGCATGTGGGTTTGTATCTCTTACCTTGGGTTTTGTGTTCTATTGACATGTAACATGGGGGAATGGGGGTGGCTGCTTGTGAATTGCCTTCAACCCACCATATTTTACCTAGCAACTGATGTGCCCTCACTTGCCACAAGATGGCAGTGTGATGCAGGTAGCATGTAATACCTCAGTGCAGCAAGACAAACTAGTGTTTGTTTTTAATTAATTTAATTTAAGTATACTGTTGTTAAATGGCCATCAAGTTCTAACTATAACTTATGTGACGTGAATTTTCTGCCCTTTGAGCCGAATTGGGTTTGTGGTAAAACTCTCTGGAGATCCACTGTTCATGGCTGCAACATAATGGGAAGCAAATGAGCACTAGTTACTCTTTGCTTGCTGTTCTGTTCTGTGTGTTTAAGTGCTGGCAAGAGGGAATGAAGGTTGAGGGATAAAACTAGCTGGTGCTATTGAGAATGAGGAGCACAAGGTGCTTTAGGGAGTCTTGGCTGACTCCTCCTTTTTCAATAGCTTCTATTTCAGCTGATGAAATCATTCCCTATTAGTGCATGGCATCAAAATACAATGTGAACTTCTGCTCTGTGATCATTTATATCCCACTTGCTAAACTGAGTTGGATGAATGAACGTGGGACTGTAGTCCCCCCCCAGACCAGCTGAGACTTCTGGGTCATGAATTTTGAAACTGGTCACAGCATGACCCTGGCTCTCAACTGTTACAGTTGAAGTCTGATCTGTATAGAGTCAAATATCCATTTGACACCAGTGGGCGATACTTAATTCCTTGTGGATTGATTTTTCCAGATGTTCTTCAGGGCTTTGTATGGTGTCAGGAGTGAATTATTTTGCGCTCAGAAAAGCAAACTGTTAATGCTTTTACATAATGTTTGTATATAAATAAAAGACAGACCCTGATCTCACTGCACTGCTTTCATTATAAGATCTGCGATCTAGATGAGTTGGGGAACGGTGGTGAGATGGCTCTTTTCTGTCTGGGGTAAGGAGTATGCAAAGTTCAGTCAGACAGCACTGGCTTTCTGATAGCTATTCAGTGGTTTTCAGTCCAGCTATTGGAGAATTGTTGGTCATTGCCAACACACTGTGGCTCCTGTTTTGTTGGAAACTAAAGGTTTTTTTGGACTTGCCATGAGGTCTGTGGCACATTGGCAAGGTGGTGATCACATTTTTTTGTGGCTGGGTAAGCTGTCTAACATCTCTGTGGCTCAAGTAAATCTTTGCTTTCTCACTTTACATATACTTTAGGCCCTCCTCACACTAACATTGGAAGAAAAACATGACACTGCAGACTCCAATAATGAAGCAGATTACAAGAATATAGGATCTTGAAAAAGAGGTGGAAGGTATTTCACAAGGCCATCTAGTCCAGCCCTCTGTTCAAGGCAGGATCATCCCTGCTATGTGTCTGTCCAACCTCTTGAAAATTTCCAGATAAAGAGATTCCACAACTTCTCTAGGGAACAAATGGTTGACCACCATCCATAATCAGAAAGTTCCTTCTAATCTCCAACCTAACATTTCCCTGCTGCAGCTTGAGGCCTCTGCTCTTAGTCCTGTCCCATATTCCCATAGAGAGAAACCTATCTTCATCCTCTCTCTCTAATCACCCTCCAGGTATTTGAAGACTGTTATCAAATCTCCCCTCAGTCTTAAGTTCTCCAGACTAAACCCTGGCTGCCCAATAATTTTTGTTGCTACCCACCTTGCTCTTTGCAGTCTTTCCTCATGTTGCTTGAATTCATGCTGCCTGTTTAATAGAACCAGTCCCATTTGCTTTTTTTTGCAACCCCCCAACCCCAAAAAAAAAAAAACACCAAACAAATAAACAAACAAAAACCTGCACAGCTCCTATTCTGCTTATGGTCTACTGTAACCCCTAAGTCCTCTGCAGTACTTCAGCCTAACCAGTCATACCCCAAATTATATTTGTGGATGCAGGTATTTCTTCTCGAGCACAGAACTTTGGACGTGTCCTTGTTGGATTTCATCTGGTGGATTGCAGACCACTTTTCCAGGCTACCCAGTCTAATAAATATTAGTGACTGCTTGGTTATTTCTTCTCATCAATCATGGAAAAGCCTGGGAAGGAGATGAAACTGATCTCCAAAAACAATAAAATTCTAACCATTGCCATCCAGCAAAGTTGAAGTCTGTCCCTTGTGAAATAGAGTGTATTTAAGTAGTTGAAGCAGCCAGAGAATAAGAGAAGTCTAGGCTGTTGGCAGTCTAAGTTTATTTGATCAGTGCTTGCAAGCTCTGTTTGTTTGTGTGTATTTTTAAGAGTTAATGCTGGACTTGCTGCAGTAGTAAATGCAAAGGCATACTATTGGAATAGCTAGTTTGCTTTTGCTAGAATGACAGTGGGAGCAGAGGTGAAATAAATGCAAGGGTTGGCCCTCATCCCTTCCAGATGTGGAGAGGAACCACCTTGTGGACAGTTAACTACATAAAGGACCAGCTCCAGATGTGCTGAATAGAGTGAGCAATCTTGGGGAGAAATTCTGGAAAGAGACATGGCTTATTGGAACCTCACCTGCTTCAACCATATCCCAAAGCTCCAGTCTTATAAAGGAAAAAGGGAAAGCTGGGCAGGAGTCATGATTATGTCGAGTTTGTCTTGAAAAGCCTTGGTTACAAGCAGCTTTCATGGCTTCTTTACATGGGCTCTATATGGTCCAGTCTTCAGACAGGTTAGCGAACAGCATCCCAAAAAGGCAGGACCAGTAAAAATTAATTGCAAGACTGTTCTTCCAAGCTCTGCATCTGAGCAAGCTTCTGAGTAGAAGGAATGATGCCTGCTGACACTGTCTGGAGAACCAGGTACTTTCCATTTTGTTGTCCATGACTGGAATGTCTGCATCAGGCAGCTGGGTCACCTGTGGGAAGAGGAAATGAAGCAAAAAAACCAGGGTCTAATCCACCTGTGGAAACTCCCTGACACCCTTTGCTTTGTCTGGGGCAGGTGCCAAACCCTTTTTCACATCTACTCTGTATGAATTGGCTTCTTTTACAGCTAGGGACATTCAGAAAGCCTGAGCCTGAATTGATTCAATCTTTGCAGGTTAGTCTAACCTGGCTAGGCTAAACTGGTTTGTAACTGTACAGACATCCCCTCTGGACTGAAGCAACACAGGCACATGCCTGCAGTGGCTCAGGCTAGAAGCTGGGGGGCACTAGAGCAGCTCTCCCTTCCCTTCCACATTACTGAGTGGAAGGGGGCATGGCCTGGCCCCAGCAAGATGCTCTTATTAGGGAGGGGCTCCCACCACACCACGTCCACCCCTCGCTGACCAGCAAGGGACCTAATGGGGAGTTGATAACAGAGCACTGAGTTGCACAGAGCTGTTAGGATTTATCAGCCCATCAAACAAAAAGCTTCTCTCACTAGTTCAAACTCTTCTTAAAGAACTTTTTCCAAGGAAGGAACGGAGGAACATTACCAGCTATCTGTTGATTAGTTCCAAAAAGCCCTAAGTGGACACTGTCCTGTCTGCCTTTGTCCTGTCTCCCATAGCATGGGACCATAGCCAGCATGCGATATGCTAGCTAATGCCAAGAGGCATCTGTGTAAGGCAGAGAGTAGGGGAGGATCCCTGTTGAGCAGGGATTGGGGGGAGGGGGTTGAGCAGGAAGAAGCCAGGAAGACCCTGCTTTGCCTGCATGTCTCTACCTCCAGCCAGGGAGCAAAGGGGAGGGGCCAGCCCTGCTGGACTAGAGCAGAGCCCTGCCCAGAGTTGCAAAAGATCTGGGATGCCAGAGAATTCTTATTTAACTTAAACCAGGAAGAGGTCTGGGACAGATATTGCATAAACCAGTTTGAGCCAAATCAGTTAAACCTGGTTGAATGTAGTATCAGACTTATCTCAAACCAGTTTGTCATTTTCAAACTGGTTTATGTGCACTGAACATCTATTCAGTTACAGATTTAAACCAGTTTCTGATCACTTAAACCAGTTTATGTATAATGTCTGTCTCTAGCCTATGTGTGCAGCCTCTCAGGCATCCTGTGAGCCCTCCCCCCCAAATCTGGCTCCTGCCCCAGGCTGCTTCACCATTCATTTTCTCTTTGCCCCTCTTTTAGTTCTTTATAGGGCCTGTGTTCTCCTAGGGTAGGTCCCCATGTGCTGGGGCATGCAGTTTTTGGCACAGAAGGCAGTATGTGATGCCACAAGGCACCACAAACTGCCTTGTGTCAAAAACTGCATGTGGGGAATGTGAAAACCCAATAGCAAAAAGCTTCTGTGAAAATGGGGTGGAGCACCTAGCAGTAGGTACTGGCCCCAACCTCCTACCCTTACCCAGGACAATTTGCTGCATGCCAAAGCATGTGTACAGGGGGATACATTGGATCACAAAGCAGTGACACAAATTTGTGCTGCTGCTATTTGTGCTTCTACAAGCAGGCCCCCCTACATGTGGGGATGGACCCCTAATGTCCTTTTGTACCACAGAGCAGCTGCCACTTTGCCTGGAGGCAGGGCTTCAATCTCAAGGAAAAATGGTTGGCAGAAGCACCCACAGTTATACAGGGCAGTCCTGGAAATAATAGGCATATTTTGCTGACTTCAGCCCTAGTGACAGTGATGGGACATCACTTAGAATCATGATTAAAATCACAGGAGTCAGAAATTGTGTTGGAGCAGGTACTCAAAGGAGCAGGCTAAGTTGGAGGGGGGTGCCTCCAAAGGAAGCTTGAAAGAAGCTGTCCTGGCATCCCAAAGCAAGGTAGAGATTGACATATTGTCCTCTTTATTACTTTGTCCTGGAAAAGTGCCCCTGTTCCATAATGGATGGACCTCTGCCACATCCTTCCCCCCCACCCCGAATATGCCAGGCAGTGCTGCCTGGTACTTTCACACTTCCCTTCTTCCCCCTCAGAGCTGGCACTTGCCTTTCTGGCTCAGACTAGGTGGAAGCACAACCTGGAGTAGCCTGGCTGAGGTCTCACCATCTCATCTGTTCTGACACTACCTCGTGCCACAGCCTTGGAGGTCAGCTGTGTCTGCTGGCGAAAGCCTTTAGTCCTTTCTCCCCAGACAAAGAGACGGCAAAAGCAAAGTGTGAGGCCACTGGTGTAGGGGAAGCAGCAGGGACCAGAGCAGGGCCAGACGGTGCTCTGCAGCAACTTCATCTCTCAACCCCTAAAGACAGACTCTTCGATTAGAGTTGATTAGGGCCTGATATCACTTCCCACTTCTTTTAAAAGGGACATTAAGTTACTGTCTTTTCCAGAGTAGCTATAAGTCCCTATTCTGTTTGACTCACACCCCACATGCTGGCACTGAATCAGTCACAGAGCAGAGTCCTGAAGAGCAAACTCCTTGCTGCAGTTAAGATGCCTTCATGGGGTATATGCGACGTGTGGGATGAAAGCCTGGCAGCCTTCAGCACTGCCCCTGCCCAGGGCATGGCCAACACACTTCACTACTCATACATCCTGGGTTACAACATGCTTCCACCTCAGTACAGGAGCACGCAAGAGCAAGGCCATGCCCAGTAAGGAATGCACCAGGGGAGCAGAACTGAAATGAAAAGACCCACTGCCTTCTGCAGCAACATCAAATGTCACAGTTCTGCACATTCCCAAGGAGATCAATGTCAGCAGAGGGGCTGTCAGCAGTCCACACTGTTTAGTGTCACAGCACACTACCCACAAGAGCTGGGTGTGCAGTTGCTACAGGGTTAATGACTTGGGCTCAGTCCCGCTGCATCACATCCACACCAATCAGGGTATCTGGACTAGAGGCAAAAGGAAAAAAAAAGGAGCACCACCACCTGGAGTTCACCTGCACGGAGCCCCAGCAATTGGTGCTCCTCTCCCACAGCAAAGACAGGTCTTGGCCACATGCATGTGCTTTTCTCTTGTAAATCAAGGAAAAAGGCAACACTGGTTGCATAGACAAACCTGTCTTCTGCAGTTGGATGGCATTTCTAGGGAACCTTTGACTGACGGCTTCTTAGTGGCTGCACAAGCCAAGCTTGGCATGCTGGGTTTTGCAATGCCAGTCAGCAGTTTCCCAGCAAAGCAGGGAAAACATTACTGCAGCGTTTCCCAACTAGCGTGCCACAGCACACTGGCGTGGCCTTCAGACATCAAGAGATGTGCCATGAAATTTTGAAAATGACTTGCGTGTCTGTCCGCAACGCTGGGGGGGTGGCAGGGAGGAAGCATGGCTCCAGCCAGTGCCATGTGCCACCTCCCTGCCCTGTGGAGCAGCGGCAGTGCAGGGTGGTAGCTATATTATCTGTTGAGGGGGAGGGGCTGGTGTGCCACAATTTTTTTTTTTATGTAAGTATGCTGTGGGATGGAAAAGTTTGGGAAATGCTGCATTACTGCACTGGGGGCTTGTTGTGCTTTGGCCAGTGAGCTGGTAATATCTTGCTATCTGCTTGGAGGAGAGCTCCTGTTAAACTTCACAACAGCTTACATCCAGTCCAGAAAGAGCCTGCAAGAGGAAAGGCCAGATGCTTTGCCTCTGAGAAGCTGTCAGCAACAGACCTGTTCTCCAGAACGGGAAAAATTTTATGCACTTTGCAGGGGCAAGTTAAGCGAGGAAGAACACAGCTTCTCTCTCAATCCAGGGGGAGCTTCTCCTTCCCTGGAAACAGACCGAGCCCATCTCTGTGAAGGGTCTCCCCCTCCCAGTGCTGACCTGCCTGCTTTGGATACCACACTTCTCCACAAGATCTGTTCAAACTCTGCCAGACTAGTACTGGGCAAAGGTACAACCAAGCAGCTATTTCCAGACTGTTCAAGAGCACAAACTCTTGCAGCAAGACCCAGGGACTAACCAAGAGGAAGTGCCCGTGAAGGCTACTGAGTCTCTATACTGGGAATTACTGCTATTCTCTGCAGCAAGGGGAAGGCCATTTCCCCCATTCACTTAATTCAGTGGATAGAGCCTTCCAGAGGCAAAAGCCAGCATGGACAAGTCACTACATTATGGTATCTCCTAAATTAATTCTCTGTGGAAGCTGGCTTTCACAGTCCTCTTCCTTGGATCGAGAGTATTTAACAATTACCTCCGGTCCTTGCAGTGGAAGGAATGACAGCGCCCTGCCTTACTTGCGGCATGTTAGGGTGTTTGGGATGTTTTGAGCTCTGTGCCTGACAATTGTATGAGAAAACTGTTTGCAGTTTTTAAGAACTGGTTAGACCAACACTTGGCTGTGACAGTTTAGTCAGGGATAATCCTATCTCAAGTAGGGGGCTAAACTAGATGACCTCCTGAGAGCCCTTCCTATGACTATGAATTCATATCTCAAGTTAGAATCTGGCTCTTTGGTCATTCATTACAAGAAATATTTAACAGGGAAGACTGGTCCTTTTATCCTAAAGCAGCCCAGCCATTGCCACACAGCTGGACTGGTACCTCCATCTTGTCCCCCTACACCTGTATGGCCAAAACAAGACCAGGCTGTTCCCATGACCCTAGGCCCAATCCAGCCCATGGGGTAAAAAGCTTGGGTACCACTGTCGCAAAATTACTGGGATAAGAATCCTGCAGGCTCGTGGCAAAGTTGAGCAAGCCTGCCTGGGTAGGAATTCTAATGAATGGGGAAGAAAAAAACCAAAAAACCCTCCATTAATTCATATTTTTGGCACCC
The DNA here is from genome assembly GCF_001723895.1 of Crocodylus porosus. NCBI lineage: Eukaryota > Metazoa > Chordata > Crocodylia > Crocodylidae > Crocodylus > Crocodylus porosus. The sequence continues at coordinate 6,587,737 of NW_017728923.1, read as the reverse complement.
TTCCAAGTGCACATTCAGAATAGGCTGAAGGGAGTGGTTGGGAGGGCTGTGACTTAATGCTACACTCGGTCACCAGGCCTATGTCAAACCTCCTAAGCAAATCCATTCTTGCCCAGCACATGCTCACAGCCACAATGGAGGGTAGGCAATGACGGGCTGAGTGAAGTTCTCAGGAACCAACCTTTCTTACTGCACAAACAGAACTTGCACTTTAAGAGTTCCAAGTATAAACTTTATTGTGTCAAAGGTTTTAGCATCACATAAGTTACATGAAAAGTAAACAACGTGATTCATTTAATATATACAAGAGCATCTCCCCCATCCCATGAGGAACCCTCTATTCAGCAATTGTTATGTACCCAGGCAAAAAGGCCCCTATTTTAAATAAGTGATTTCTGGTCCCCATTGCCACAGTAAAGACGAGGGGTATCTCTGTAGTAGTTTCATTTTTCTATCATGACTTCCTTGGGGAGGACAAAGCACAAATTCCCCATTCAAGCCAGTTCTAAAAGGATCCTCCCAATGTCACAGGCCAAGCGCCTCATCAGTATGCATTGAGCCATGCTCCACTGGATGCAGCAAGAAATCAAACTTGGAACTCCACCCCCACCCACTCCATCACCAGGCTCAAGACATGGAAAGCTAATTGTTTATAAACTTTTGACAGCATCGGGATAGAAGCACACCCAGGCTATAAACCTGCATCAGGTCAACAAAGATTTTGGCTCCAAGATGCTTAACTAGAAATGCCGTGCTACATTCTTAGCTCAGAATCCCAAGTATTATATGAATTATTAGGTATGTACCACTCTGTTCGCATTACTATTTACATGCAGATAGTAATAGGCGTTCACTGAAGATTCTGGTTTATTATTTTCTTACTTAAATCCTGCATTAAAAACTCCACCAATAGGAGGAGAGCAGTCCCAAAAAAGTGTGCGCACATCTTCTGCCAATGGATGATGCCATGTAATGTAACTCCGTCACATCACATACCAGGCTGCAACTCCTGCTGCCATGGCGATGCAAGCTGCAAGAATGAACTGCATGGTAGGCTGCTTCAGCATGGCCATGGCAATATGATACGGGCAGCTGGCATCCCCCTTGCCTGGTAGAAAGGACAGAAAGCAGTTAGCTGATTATGGTAATTTTATGTATCTGCATTATTAGCATGTGTGGTGTAGTCCACTTCTATAAACACACCAGATAAGTATATCACATAACTGCATAACAGTACCAATCTCGATTTCATAGATTTCATAGACATTAGGGCTGGAAGGGACCTCGGGAGATCATCGATTTGTTCCTTACTGTCTACATCAGGAATGCTCAACCCCTGGCTCATGGACCAGATTCAGCCTGCAGCACAGTATCATCCAGCCTATGGGACTCCTCATGGATCTGGAAATTTGGTACAGGGGAGCGATGGAACAGCATCTCTGCTGCCAAATTTCCAGACCGATGGAGAGTGCTGGACCCTGTACACTGCACTGAGCACTTGATTCCAGCGCACAGGGCCAGTGGAGGTGGTGCTGGGCCTTGGCATATGAGAAGCAGGAGGGGGTGGTGCTAGATTCCTACTGTCCAATCCTGGTGGATGGAGACAGAAGGAGATGGTGCCAATCCCCAGGGCCTGATCCAGCCTGTAGACAAGCCCTGTGCCACACACTGCCTATGAAGCCAAAAGGTTGAACACCACTGGGTTATATATTAATTCAGCTTATACACCTATCAATTAAGGGCATAACTCCCAGCCCCACTGTCTTCATTTTAACTGAAGTACAATTAGGCCACTGGGAGATGTTACACTTAAGATGCAGCTGACCTGTGAATTGCACCATAATAGTAATCTGCTCACACATGCAGGCAGTTAATGGTGTGACAAAACAAGAAACTGCCCACAAAAACATTCAATAAAATCCATAATATTTTTGCAACTGGTTTCCATTGCACCTAAAACTGAACGTTAGGTCAGGGTAGCCCTGCAATCTGATGCCAACTGCATGGCAGAGCTTGGCTGACAGCTCCCCATGTTGGCAGACTGACAGCCATATGTTATCCTGCTGCTTTTATGGTGCTGAGTCAAGGGGAGCTCGTCAGCAGGTCTGGAGTGTCAGATAGCAGGGAGCTGCAGGGTTCCCAGCAACCTGATAGGTTGAAGGCCTTGTCCTGGAGCTACAAAACAAGACAACTGACACATCCTGGCTTTGGGGACCTGGGATCTAGAAATTCCCTGATCTCAGGGTCCTGTGCAACGACACCTTTAAAAACCACAGGTGCAGCAGAGCTGCATACAGTTTTCTGAAATACCCAGATACCCCAGAATCAACGAGTCTCTCCTAGATCCCAGGACCTTGCCACACCAAGTTCTTTAAAAAGGAAAAAAGAAAAAAAATCACATGTGCAGCTGAGCTGCACAGAAGATTTTTGGATATCTTGGTGCACAGGGCTCTAGGACCAGCCCCAGTGTGGTCCTAGGGCTGGGTTCCACAGTCGCAGATACCAACCGCCAGTGCAGGGAGACCCCAGGACCTCAATCCCAAGCACTCCCTATGCTTGACAAGCGCTAATGGTGCAATTTGGTTCTGAACCTCAATCTCAACAAATCTGGCCTCGTGCACGGCCATACATGGCAGAAGGCACAATTCTGGTATCAGGGATAAGATCCCATTGTACCATTACATGAAATGTGCTGGGACCTTACCTGTGCTAGAAGTAAGAAATGGAAAGTATGGGTGCCTTGAAATACACAAGAGCCAGTTTCATGGTTGCTATTCCACTCTTTTAAAGCTTTTCAGTGCATCTCAAAGTCGGCTACTCAAAGCCTTGAAAATGAAGGGAGTTGGTCAACTTTGTGGCTGTTAATACAACTTTGACAGCACTATAAGCTTTACTCAGTATGTATGAAGACTTGTCAGTGCTATATACCTAGTGAACATGGCTTATGTTACATTCATGTAAGTGCACAGACTTTTTTAATCCTGGGCTTTCTGTTTAGACAGGGTATCCTGTGTAACCAAAACACAACCCACCTAGTTTTGTAGCATAGTAGGGGCATTTGTGCAGGTTTCCTTTCCCATCATGTACAGGGAGGCCTCCATCTTGGGCTTCTTCTGTTAGCAGTGCACCAATCTTGTCCAATTCATCAAACACCTGCAGGGGAAAAATTAAGCCCCAACATGAGCTCCCAAAAATTACTCAAATGAGGGGCTGCTCCAGAGGAGGATGAGGATCTTGCACATAGCGGATCTCGGTTTCCAGGTAAAGGGGCTCAGATCACAAAGTAAAAAGCTATAGGCTACCATTTTCACAAGTGACTAAACTGGATGCCCACTTCACTAAGCACTCACTGTCTTATAAGTTGCACCCTTAAGATGACAACCAAAAAAAAATCACTAAGTCACTTCTGAGCATTTTGCCTGGTGCTTTGCTAGCCATCTGCTTTGTCAATTTAACTGGGCCCTGTCCACTGTGCATCCAGCAACAGATTCTTCAGCTGAGATTCATTGTGCTCAAGACTATCAAACCACAGTGTACACTTGCTCGTCTTCTATAAGGTGGGTTAGCCCAGCAAGGCTAATCATATAATCTAATCGCTTTTCCTCCTGAAATCAGTGGCCCCAGCAGCACAGCTGGCAAACAGGCCTGCTGCCAGCCAATGGCCATTTTCAAATCAGAGCAAAAAGTCCAACTGCAGCACCAGAATTTACTTTTAGCTCAATAGTGAGTGAACTGCCGGATCCAAGGTACAACGTCAGGCACTTTGATGCTGTCTGGCATTTGACATTCCTTTGATGCTCCATTGAAATGGCACTATAACTGCTCATTAAGCAGATTAGCTGTCAGCATGGGCAGACCCGCCCCAACTAACAGCACCTACAACTGTTGCCTACATGCCACTGAGATTCATGCAGACTGATAGGCAGGTCTGGCCACTTCCTACAAAGCTGCAGGGAGCAGTGACCTTAGAATTTCACAGGCTGTTCTTTACCAGGTTTCTAGACCTCTTTCACTGAAACCAGATCCTACACTTAATTCCCTAGAGGGTGGGAAAAAATCCTGTTTAATCTCTTCCCCTGTCTTTCCAAAGCCACGTAAGTGCTGAAGGTTATTCCCCTCTTTTTGGTGCAACAAGTAGAATCATTCACACAAGGACACATCTCCATGGCTGATTCTATAGAGCTGTGTATGGACCTAGACCCTTATTCCTTGATAAGCTTAGAACAAACTCTAAAGCCTACTGAATAATAGCCAGGTTTAGAAGTCCCTAAAAAGAAAAGCACCAATTGTCCTCTAGTGCAGCAGTTCTCAACCTTTTTCCTACCAGAACCTATTTGCAAAGATCAATGGCCTGTCCTGACCCACATCCCCCTGGCCCTGCCAGTGCCCAACCCCCAGTCTCCTGCCCCCCACCCAGGCCACATTGACATCCCTTACTCCTGGCCTGCAGCTCCCTGCTCCTCCCAGAAGAGTCCCCAGCTGCCCCTGTCATGTCCTGCTCAGGCCAGAGCATGGTGGCTGCAGTGGAGTGAGTCCAGTCTCAGCATGGGCTGGAAGAAGAGGCCTGTGGAACCCTCCCCTGCCCTGGCCTGGGGCTGCCCCGCTGCACCAGGCAGCCTGGTCATGGCCCATCCCACCCCCTGAGCAGCATCTCCCAGCCACCTCACCTCCACAAACATGGGTACCAGCCCTGGTGCTGCCAAGCCAGCCATGCAGCTCTCCCCTGCCTCCTACCCCCACTGGAAGGGGCAGGCACCATCCTGCCACCCCTCTGCCCTACCACAGCTCTTGACCCTTTGAAATATTCTTGTGACCCACATTTAGGTTGTGGCCCATGGGTTGAGAAATGCTGCTCAAGTACATCACACCGTGGCTGAAGATATTACCATTTTTACTTCCCTATTGTTTTTAAAATGATGTGTCTATTTTGTTTATTCCCAGGGAGGGTGAGCATCAGCTGGAAGGAGAGGGGAGAAAGGGTGCTCTTTTTACAGTTTCTTCAGAGCTTGCTGGACCATGGGAATGTAACTGCCTCTTTGCAAACTCTTTCCTGCCTGATGCAAGTCCAGTCCTGTGTGTTGTTTCTGTTTTGAGGTTTCACTGAAGGTGAAATGCCTGCACAGCACCAAGTATGTTTTGGGAGTTACAATCATAGGACTAAAAGGTCAGAGCCCCAGGTAAGATACTGCAGGGCTGAGATTCTCTCCCATACAGCTGCAAATACTGCTTTCAGAATTCCCAGGCTCCTTTGCATAATTTAGAGAAGGAATCGGGCACATCCTAGTAGCCAAGTCAAAATGGCCTTGAGTATTAAGTTACATGGAGCTCTGCTGCTCTGGATGGAAAAGTTGTTCCTAAACTGCTCTCTGCCAGACATGTCTAATGGGCCCTACAGGCCCATTAGCCTGACTTCTATCCTGGGGAAGATATTAGAAAAGTTTATTAAGGAGGCCATCCTTGAGGGACTGGCCCAGTCTAACATCCTAAGGGATAGCCAGCACGGGTTTGTTGCGGGTAGGTCTTGTTTGACCAATCTCATTTCCTTCTATGACCAGGTGACCTATCAC
>NW_017728923.1:6536067-6581310 GCF_001723895.1 Crocodylus porosus | reverse complement strand
GACTTCCTGCCCTTTGGGCAGGGGGCTGGACTCGATGATCTCCCGAGGTCCCTTCCAGCCCTAATGTCTATGAAATCTATGAAATGTCTGTGGGTGCTCTCAGCCTCCTGTAAATGCATTCCCCCATGAGTGACTGGTGTCTCCTCAATCGGGGGGGGCACCTGCAGAAGCCACCGCCAGCAGAGGCCCTGTCGGGGGGGCACCACCTATACTGATAGCATCAGTGACACAGCAGCAGGGGAGAATAGGCCTCCTTTGAACCAGGAGGAAAGCAAATTAGAACTCCAGCAGCATCTGCTGTGTTAGCCCCCAGCTCCCCAATCCAGCAACTCCAGAGTGCTGCCTCACCCCCCTCCTTTTTAATTTTAATAGTAATTTTGGATAAAATAAAACCAGAAAGCTCAAGTCATGATTACAGTTCCACTGTGTTCCAAGTCGACCACTGTATTAGATAGGAATCTCACCTTTACTGGTGGCAGGTGAGGGTGCAATACCTTGCAGTTGTGTGACAGGGTTAATTGGGTAGTTTTAGGAATAAGCTAGACAAGGATTTGTCTGGGATGATCTGGATAGGGATGATTCTGCCTCAAGCACAAGGTTAGACTAGATGACCTCCGGAGGTCTCTTCCAGCCCTGCTTCTCTGTGATTCCACAATTCATGCAGAAGTGGACAAGGTTTCAATAGCACAAGCAAGAACGTATCACTTAAGTGGAACAAAGCTGCTGGCAGATTTAGCCTCTGAGTTGCACTTTCACTGCAGAGGGAAGCCAGCTACACCTTTGCTTTGTCTACAGAAATTAAGACGGTTCTGGTTTTCTTGCCCAGCTGCCAACTCAGAGGTTAGGAGCCTTTGAATTAACTGAGTATACTGTACATCAGACACTTCCTTCACACTTCAGCATCAGAACAGAGGGCTGGCTGCCTCTAAATACAGATATCACAATAGCTCTCAGCAGCTCCAGGCAAGATTTGGATCCAATTGTGGTGCAAGCTGTACATATGAGTAGATACATTAGGCCTAGTCTTTACTTCCTGTGTAAAGAATATACAAGCTTGGCTCTTTACTCCTCCTCCTCTGAGTTGCCCTACTCCTGGATTTAGCCAATGACCTTAGTTCTACACCATCTAATAAAGAAAAAAACCTCCATTAATCTCCGAACTAGAAGATGAAAGCAGCACCACCTTATTAAGCATAGGCAGATGCTTGGTACCTGCATGTTGAATTTAAATGCTGCATTGGCTTCCTCCACAATCTTCTCCTTGGTTTTCTTGTCCAAGTCCAGGGCATTCATTCTTGCTCTGTAGAACTGCTTGAACTGCTGTGCATTGGAAATATTCTCAAATACATAGAACTGGATCCCTTCCCCCGAGCTGGGTAGCTTTAGGGCCCTCTGGGCCACCTTTTTCAGCACCTGCCCCCCTGACAGGTCCCCCATGTAACGTGTGTAAGCATGGGCTACCAGCAGCTCTGGCTCATGCTGTCCAACTTGATGGATTCTATCTACATAACACTTGGTTGCCTCTGAACACTGTATCTTCTCTTTCCAGTCTTCTCCATAAAAATATTCCAAGTCTTTAGCCAACTCTTCTTTTCGATGAAGTTCCAGAGGGAAGTAGAGAGGTGCAAATGCTGGATGGTCCTTGTTGTTGTCCATTTCTTCTTCCAGGGCAGAGTAGGTGAAGTAGAGTGCTACAGTTGCTAGCTAGAAGCAAAAGCATAAAACGTACATGAGAGATCAATTGCTGGAAAAAATGTCTATTAACGTAAAGAACGATGCCTGATGGCAAATACTTCCCATATGGACTTGGCCTTTCCCAGCATATGACCCATTAGGCTATGAAGTACTCTTGAAGACAAATGGTAGAAACCCCACTGCTTGGGACACACCAGGACAAAACTATTCTTGGATTCTCCTGGCACGCGATGCAGTGGTACCGTAATGCCACATAGGAGTCTATTAGCCTTTTCTGACCTAGCATTCTCATCTTGGCTACAACCCTACCCATATAACATCATACCAGCCAATTTTCTTATTGGGACTTAAGAGAATGTCTTCAATTTGGCATGAAGCTTCCAACTCTTTTCAACTGGACCAGCCCTTTGCTAATGGAGTAAGAGTGGGAAAGTGCAAACCTTAAAGAGCTCCTTCTTGATCTGTCCTTTCAGGAAGTCTTTGACAAACTGAGTGTTCTCTGCCCGATCATGGGACTCCTTGGTCCCCTCCTTTAGCAGCTCTGAGAGATCAGCGGGACTGTGAAGAACAGAAAAACACATGGGCGTTAGACCTGGACGATGCCCTAGGAAGACTGTAAGGGTCTTAGACGTACCCCAAGAACATCTGCACTATAACAGACCACACAGTTGGCCATTTTTGTGCTTCAAACAGGTCCTATATTAGGTCAGTAGAAGCGATGAAATCACTGCTTGACACTTCATGGTACCCATAACCAAAACACATCTTATTCCACTTGGACTAATTAACACCTCTCTCGGGACAGTTATCACCTAGCTTGGAGTACAGCCCCCAGGTTGCAGAAGCACTGGGTGTTCAGCTAGCCATTTCCCCTATTGTGTTTTGTATGGATGTGGTGGCCATGATATTTCAGCAGTGCTAAACGATAAAGCCTGAGAAGAAGAGCAAAACAGACTGCATCCAGTCACAGCTTTACAGAAGATTGCCAAGCACACAGCCAGAGAAAGTGGAGCAGTACATCCAGCAAACCTAGAGCTGCCATATCTAACAGGAATGTTCAGCTGGCATTGCCTGTTCAAAAGTCAAGCATGAAGATGAGACCAGCTCATAGAGGATGCTGTTTATACCCCTAGGCCAGAATGGTACAAATTCACATTCTAACAAATTTCTTTTTTTCTCCACCAATAACTGCACTTATTCCCAGAAAAAGATCCTAATAGGATATCTAGTTTTCAAGAATCCAAATAATTTTCATTTCAGAATTTAAAAATAGCAATACCTGTTAAAAACTGAAAGACTTCATTGAAACAGCCTAGGAAAGTCATCATAAAGAATCAAAAAGTTCTTTTCAGGACAAGAGAATTTGCTAATGATTTAAGTCATGTGTTATTTGCAGCTACAGAAGCAACATGACTACTAACCATTCCACTGAACATATTTCAAATGAAATATGGTTAGTGAAATAGAGCCAGCCTTAAAGCACAAAGCAGAATCAGCAGAAAGAACTTACTCAATTCCTACATGTCATTCAATTTGCTCTTCCTAGAGAGACCATGAACAAGGCAGGCAATTATGGTGACACTTCTGTCACAACTGCTCCAAGGGGTAGAATAGCCTCCAGTTGGACTTGGCTGTGGCTTTTCTGAGTGGAATAAGAAATAATAAATAACCTAGAGATGACAGATTCCTTGATGTATTTCAGGCCTCTGATTTATCAGCTCAAGACGTGGTCAAAAGGGAGGGGGGGTCCTATGCAAAACCGGTTCAATTCAAACTTGAAGGTCCAACATCTTGCCATTCATTAGTAGAGCCCCGAGAAAAATTGGGATTTTGTGGACTGTACGGATACTGTGAAATTAGCCCCACACTGCTATTTTTAAGCGTTGCGAGCCTGTGCCAGAAAAACGTGCAAAAGCACAAGTTTCTCTTTGCAGACCGGCAGTGTTCCAGCCTGCAAAGGGAAACCTGGGCTTTCACAGCATTTCAGCCTACAAGCACATGCTGGGGGCACAGCCAGGATGCAGCCAGATGAAGCTAAGTGTATAGGGAGGAGGGGAAGAGGTTTTGGAGGACCAGGGCATGTGTTGCCTGCCATAGGTGGCAGAATGCCAGGGCTAGCAGGACTTAGCCCCCCAAAAACCTTTCACAGCAGCTGACAACAGCACCAGCACCACTGCACTGCCATTCCACAGCACCCAGCAGTGCTTGGTGCACTGCTGCTACTCTGCCACTGCTTACAATCACAGCACATACTAGTCCTACAACAGACCCATGGGAGGAAGGGGTAGGGGTCAGGTGGGGCTGAGGCCCCCGCAAATATTTTCCCCCACTGCTTGGTGCCTGCCACACGTGGGGCATACACAGGTAAAGTATAATTTTTCATGGAATATTCACAGAACTGCCAGGACCCATTTGCCAAGATCAGTGGTAGTTCCATGAAAAATTATACTTTACCCACATGTGCTGCACATTTTCCAAAATAAATCTATGAGTTTGTCAGGGCCCTATTCATTAGAGCAGAAACACACCAATATAAAAACAGACATCTAGGAGGCCTCTTTCTCAGTAGCATAAGACTTGCTCATGCATTAGTACACCATGAGATCTTGGATTTTAGTAGCCATGACACTTACCCCTAAGCTTATTTTTTTAAGAGTTCCAGAAGTTTTTCTTTTGCTTTCAAGGCCTGTAACTAGTCTTTTAAGAAGGCTGCATAATTGACTAATGGATAATGTCAAAAGTTCATTCATCTCATGCCAATTAAACCATACCACTCACTCTATGATGTGCTCAATATAATTAGCATTTCTCTGCTCAGAACTAAATCACAGGCAGCTTTGAAGCCATAAAACCAATACACTATTTGTTGTTAATAAAAATAAAAGACAAGTTAAAATGAACATAGAGTGAAATGTTTACCAAAACTAATGCAAGTTTCACAGGATGAATCTCTTAATTCAGGTTCGTAAGTCCCTAAGTCCAATTCTTGCCCTGGCAAACGGCAGCAGCAAGCTTACCCTCCTCTCCTCCCATTTCCCTATACACAAGGAAGTGTGAAACCTTAAACTTTCCAAGTTGATTTCAGGAGAAAGAATAAATGGCAGGATGTATTCAAGTGTAATATGGAACATATTCCAAGCCATCAGATTCTAAGAGGAAAGACCAGAGCATCCTACTGTAAATGATAGGTAGAAACACTAATTATACTCCAGGAGATCCAATACCTTCTTTCCTACACCTTACAAGAGGTGAAGTGGGTACCCCAAGACAAGCAATGAGACATTCACACTCATCATCAGTAAAGAACTAGATGGCTCAAGGAATCAGTAATGTTGTCTAGCTAGTAGGCTTCCTGTTGAATCAGTCAGCCAGTCACAGCAAGTCACATTCTGCAGCTCCTCCTGTGACTCAGTCTCCCTACCTGTCAAATAGCATGACAGTGCCTACATGAGAATTTGAGCTATTTACCCCTTAAGCAGCACCGTACTGAGGCAGCCATACCAATTCCTGTCCCAGAGGTGGCATGTCTAGAACAGCATAGTGGTATCTCAGCAGAATGCTGTGGGAAAATTCGGGGAGCTTAAACCATTCCTCTTCTCTAGCCCTGGCCATTGCAGCCTAACTGCACCATGCCCAAACCACCAGTTGGGAAACTGTGAAGGAGGAGATCGCTGTGTGCACCCCAGGAAGACAAGCTGTATTTGAGCTGTGAATGCAGCATTCTGCCCAACTTCTCATTCTGGCCGTTCACTGATCTCTCTTCTCCTAGTGGGCTTAGAAGGAGAATAGGATAAAAACGTGCCCACATTCCAGACTTGCCTGCAGAACTGGAGGAAAGAGGACAGCAATATCATGTTTGCCTTTGACCTGCTCACCTGAATTTCCTGCTAGGAAATGTATAGTTCTGGTTGAACAGCTAACTGTTCACATTTCCCAAGAGGGCCCACAGGACTCACCTAACATCGCTTTCTTCTTCCATTTCTTCGTAGTGTAACACTTCTGCTTCATCTACTCCCTCTGAAGTCTCCATTACATCAGACAACATCGCCACACAGCCCCAGTCTGTTGTCCTCAACTCTGGCCCTGTTTGAAAACAAGCAGCATCTGTCAATCCAGCTATTCCAGCAATATTTTAGTGAATAAAGAACTGATGCAACACCTTAATACAGGGGACGCTTCCTAAACCATGAGGAGTAGGATAAAAGAAAGGCACTGACGGCTGTTAACTCAGAAACTGGCAGGGATAACTGACAGGCATGCCCCTGACAGTCTCACTGTGTCCACTCAACATATACAGCATTACCGATTAATGATCCAGTTGCATCTTAGACTACAAGAAGTCCCTGCAGCTCTGTGCAAAGGAACTGACAGCCTCAGCTCGGAGCCTCACATGCTGTATTAGAAGCAGGAAGCACACTGATAACCTGGCAGCCTTGGGTACAGAAGAAACCAGTGATTCACTGTGCAACCCAAGTCATTTTCCCTCTCAGGGACAGATGCCAAATGAACAAAAATAGAAGCCTGAAATATTAACTGCCTCTATACCACTGTGAGCAAAACAATTTTCCCCCCATTAGGATTGCCAAGCCTCTAATCCAAAGGCAGAAAAGCTAGATGCAGAGTGGAGAAAATGACGAGGCAAGGAGGTGAACCCCTCTCCTTCAGAACTTCTCCTGCAACTTTTAATTACTGGGGCTTGGACTGCAATCTGCTTGTTCATCCCATGCGCCAACAGGTTCCAGCAGCAACACGCAGCATCTCTTCCTCACAACAGCCAGTTTAGTCAGCTAAGCTTTAGAGACAGACAGCTGGGCTAGGGACTAACAAAAGCCTCTCCTGCAATGCTGTATATCTGGAAGGGAAGAGATGCGAGTCACAGGGCTGGTAAAACAATGCCAGAAAAACAGGCCTGCAAACTGCAGAGCAATGTCTTTAAAAGCAGGAGCAGGGTTTTCCAAACAGCCTTTCTTGGGCTGTCCCACCCCACACCTCCAAAGAGCAGTGACCAAACATGTCTCCGCTGCTCATGAAGCGATTTCATTTAGGATGACCCACTAAGACCATATGTAGCATAGAATCTCCTGGCTAACAGGTGCCAGCAGGCTATTTGAAAAGCTGCAGATAAAGCAGCATGCAGAACAATAGAGGCAGTGAGCAGGACTAGAAATCATACACGTGACTTATGACACCAACACCTCGAGCAAGCCATTTGACTGCTATTGCCTCATTCCCTATTTTATGAATGAGAAAATTCAGTGTAGATACACAGGTTCATGGAGGCTGAAAAACCATGTCCTTTTTGTTGCAGCACTGGCTGTGCTGGGATGTATTCCAGCACAGCTGATCCGCTTTGTTGGGTAACAGATGTTGTCCATTGTTCTTCAGCGTTGGACTCAATCCTACAGGACAACTCCAACCTAGGCAAACTGATCCAGGGCATGGCAACATGATATGCAAGTCCAGGGAATCCCCTGCTGGGGGATTCCTGGGCACACTTTCTGCAAGTGGAGAATCTGGGAAAGCACTCCCAGGGCTTCCAGGGGTATGGAGGATTGAGCCCCTGAACACCCCTGCAGACTAATTGCAGGGGCACACAAGATCCAGCCCTTGAACCCCAAAGAACCTGCCAAGGGTGGCTAGAGAGCACAGCCAGTTCCAGGCTGCCCACACTCTGCCATCACAAAGCAAACAGATAGTCTGCAAAATAGCAGCACAAATTAATATCACCTTGGTTGTGGCCACAAAATTAGGCATCTGTGGCACAACAGAGCATGGACATCAGCTTGTTTCTGCTTTGTTCCCCCATAAAAAAAAAAGTTTATGGCAGCACAAAGGCAGCATCTGTTTTTAGCTTAAAAGTTAAAGATGGCAAATCGGGGGTCAGATGGGCACAGACCAAGCCTCCTACTTATTTACAAAGCATTTTCCTGAACATATTCTGGCTGACCAGAAATAATTCACCCTCTTATACTGCTGCCCCCTCCCCATTAGCAGCAAATACACTGGTCAACTTAAGGTGCATTGATCTGGCACATCTATAGTTTGAGGCACAGAAAACAGTAACCAAGATAACAAGGCAGACTGCAAGCCATGCTAGTTAGCACAAAGCTGCGTTGGCAGATCAGCTACCGACAGCCAGGCACATGCATAGACCCTACCAGATTCACAGTGGAAGTACGCTGCACTGCAGCTCCTTTAATTTTGCAGGGTCCCCTGTGCATGTGCCCCACCACTGACTGGTGGAAGGGCCCTGCTTGCTCCTAATCAGGAGGGAAGCAAAAACTGCAGTTTTCAACTTGGTGCTGTCATTGTCTCCCTGCCGCAGACTGGCCAAGGGGCCCCGACCCAAGAAGTCATCCTGCCCCTTTACTTGGCCTCGGTGAGGCTGCAGCTGGAATACTGCATCCAATTCTGGGCTCCATACTTTAGAAAAGATGTAGAGAAGTTTGAGAGAGTCCAGATGAGGGCCACATGCATGATCAGAGGTCAAGAGAACAGGCCTTACGAGGAGAGGCTGAGATGCATGGGACTCTTTAGCCTGGAAAAGAGAAGGCTCTGGGGGGACTTGGTGGCAGCCTATAAGTATAAAAAAGGTGTGCATCAGGATCTGGAAGAATGCCTGTTTACCAGGGCACCCTAAGAAAAGATGAGGTTTAACAGTCAAGCTGCTGGAAGACCATTTTAGACTGGACGCAAGGAAAAACTTCTTTGTCGTCCAAGTCTCCAGAGTCTGGAATAGATTCCCCCAGAATTTTCCCCCCTAGGTAAGCACTTACTCTGGATACATTCAAGAAAAGCCTGGATGCTCACCCTGCTGGGGTCATCTGACCCCAGCTCACTTTCCTGCCCTTTGGGCAGGGGCTGGATCCAATGAACCTGCGAGGCACCTTCCAGCCTTAATATCTATGAAATCTATGTTCAGCTTGAAGAAAAGGGTGCTTAAGAGGGGAAATGACAGCAGTCTTCAAATACTTCTCTCTTTGAAGTGCTACCATAAAGAAGAGGGAAAGCATCACTTCCCTCACTGCAGACACGCAGTGGCAGGCAAAATATGGTCTGCAGGCCAGATCCAGCCTGCCAAGGGATTCCATCCAGCCCACAACAAGTAGGGATGTACATATCTTTAAAAAAATTATCCATTTACCAATCTCTAATTCTATCATTTAAATGGTTAACTGATAACACAGCAGCTCAGACAGGGCTGCTGCTGGGAGATATTCCCTGGGCCCTTTGATGGAATGGGGAGGGGAGAACAGAGGGGTGTCAAGCCCAGCCAGACAACACAGCTCAGGTAAAGCCCTCATGCTGAACAGGAGAGAGCACCTGTGTACAAACAGCTAATTGCTTAACTGATTAGGCTGACCACCGTTTTCTTCTTTAGCCTCATACGCTATGAGTACTATTCCCACCTTACCCCTCCCCCTCCCTCCCACTGCCAGCATCTCCACTGCCACCACTGGACCTGGCCTCACTTCCCAGGCACCTGGGCCCATTTGGCCTGTACCCACTGCTGGGGGCACCAGACAGAGTGGGCAGGCAAGGTCTCCATGGAGTGGATGACATAGGGCAGGACAGGCAGACAGGGTCAGGGTTGGGACTGCAGGGTGGTGACAGCACTGAGCTGGATCCTGGGGCAGAGCTGCAATTCACTCCCCACCTGTCCCAGCAGCAGGCACCAGTTCTGCAGGTGAGGACATATGAGAAGTGTATTGTGGCTCTGCCCCAGGCCCCAGCCCTGCATTGTTAGTCACTGTCCCATGATCCCGGCCCCAGCCCTGCCTGCCATCCCATCCCTGGACACTGCTCCCAACTCACCCAACCACCCACCTGCAGCCCCATGCCATCTGCCCAGCTAAGTGTGACCAGCCCCACGGGGGTCTCAGGCCAGTCTCCATGGAGACCCCACCCGCCCACCTGCTCCATCCAGTGCCCCCAGGGCCAGACAGGACGAGTTGCTCCCTCCCACTCCCTTGTGCTGGACCAGGTCAGCATCTCCACTTCCCACAACAGCTTATCAGAACTCCTTCAGTGGCCCTCCAACCCAAATAATTGCCCACCTCTGGGTTAGGTGCTCCCCCTGGCTTGTTAACCTGCAACTTCCCAGGTCCATCTTTCTCGGCCAACATACTTACAAAACCTCATCTCGTCCTCTACCTCCTTTGCCAGGTGCAGCTCATTCTTTACCTTTGTCTTCTATATTTCCTGGTATGCATCCTTGGTGTCCTGCCCATTCTTCCATTTCCTGTATGCTTTCCTCTTGCATTTGATGCACTTGTACTTCAGAAGTTCCTTGTGCAGCTACACTAGTCTCTTACCAGGCTTCTTGTGTTTCCATCATGTTGGGGCAGTTTCTCGTTGGGCTTCTAATACTGTGCCCCTTAGAAGCTCCCAGGCCTCCTGGGCACTTTTATCCTTCAATCTATTCTCCATGATGCCATGCCTACTAGCTCCTTGAGTTGGATGAAGCCCGCTTTTTGAAATGTAGCATCCTAATTTTGCTGACCTTATGCTTTCCCCATCTCAGGATCTGTAATTCTAGCATATTGTGATCACTTCCTCCCAAGTTATCCATCACCTTTACGTCCTCCACCAGTTCTTTCCTGTTGGTCAGGACAAGATCCAAGATAGATAATCCACTAGTTGCATCCTCCACTTTCTGGAGGATCCACACAATTTAGGCGTGACATTTTATATTTGGCTACAATGTTCTTCTAGCAGATGTCCAGAAAAATCGAAGTCTCCCATCAGTACCATCTCACAGCTTTTGTATAGATTTATCATATTCTTGAAGAGTGCCTCATCTACCTCCTCTACCTGATTTGGTGGCCTATCATAAATCCCCACCTTTATAATCTGTGCTGTGTCTTTCACCTTTTATGTTCACCCAGATGCATTCTGCTTTGTCATCTTCCTCCTCCTGAACCAGGGAAAAAGCGCATGCACTTTTGACATAAAAGGCAACACCATCACCTTTCATCCCAACTCTGTCCTTCTTAAAACCCTTGATGTTCGCATTCCAGTCAAAAGACCTGTACCACTAGGTCTCAGTGATGTCAATCAGATTGTAGTTCTTTTCACAGACTGCAGCTTTCAACTCATCTTGTTTATTCCCCAGGCTTCTCACATGTGCACTGGATACATTTAGCATTTTGACCTCCTCACTTCCTTTTTGTGCCACTTGTTGCCATCCTGTGACACTAGCCCTTTTCCAGAGGTGAGGTGCTTCAAATCCTTTCCCATCTGGACTGCATGCTGTGCTGCTGGAGGGTTTTGATCACCATCCTTTGTGAAACCTAGCTTAAAGCCCTTCTTCTTACTTGGCCAGGTGATGCTCACAGATGCTCAACCCTATTCTTATCAGATGGTGCCCATCTCTTGATAGTAGTCCTCCTCCCAAGAACATCTGCCTGTTGTAGAAGCCAGAGCCTTCATGTTGAGACCACCTTCTCAGCCACGCATTCGCTTTCAGAATAATATGGTCTCTGCCAGGACCCCTGCCTTCCACAGGAAGGATCAGTGTGAACTCCACTTGTGCTCCAAGCTCCTTAACCTTCCTGATGTCCATGCAGTTATAGCTACTCTTCCAGTTACCTACTGCTGGTTTCTTAACCCTCTTTTTCAGCTTCCCAGAACTGACTGACCTCCCAGCAACCTTATTAAAAAGGTTACTGAATTTTATGCAGGCTCAAGGTTCCAGCTGGAATGCTCTGAAGAACGGAGTTATATTTATATATACAGTGTACAGCACAAGCAGAAGCAGGGCAAAGCCTGCCTTGCCCAGTATGCCTCATCCAAACCTGGTAGTCCCTGCACTCAGGGGGAGTTACTCAATTTATGACCCATGCTCTCAGCCCTCTCTAACGCTGCCAACTTTGACCCAAAGGGCAATGATTGTGCTGGTAATCAGCCTAGTTAGAACTAGGCCGAGACCCAATCAGGCTATGTAATGGACTTTAGCTTCATGCAGCAAGACTGAAACCGAGTCTGGCAGCGAAATGCTAGTGATTTAGGAATTCAGAGCCCTGAACCCCCATTATGATCCTCCCCAAGGGCAGGCAATGTCCCAGTCTTCAGGCTTTCTAGAAAATGGTTGCAAGTCTACTTCATGGCTTTTCTGTTGGAAAGGATAATGCCAGTGGAAGTGGCAGGGGGACAAAGGTTTGTAAGCTTTATTTCTACACCCATACTTTGTACTCTGTTTGATCAGGTCACCAATTCCCCAGATACCAGTTCAGCAAACAGTACGTGACCTCTGAGGGCTGCACAGACATTTAATCAAGCTCTATACACCATAAGACAAGTGCACCTCTTTTTACAAGGGGGAAGTGAGGCTAAAGTTAAGTGACTTGCCCAAGTCCATCTAGAAATCCTGCAATTAATAGAGTCTACTCCAATAGCATACAGAAGCAGTGCATTATTGCCTTCACATTGCCCCTTTAGTTCTGGCCAGAAGGCCAAGATCACAGCCACTATTTGAGTTCAGTTTGCTCTAGTGCTAGTGCCAATATTTTAAAATTCAGATTCTAAAAATAAGAACCCTCCCTCCAAATTATCTCGAAGTTCAGGCTTATGTTCCTTGGGAAAAGCCAGCCTTTCAGAAGACACCTCAGCACAATAGAGCTGGTGCTGATGCAGCTAAGGGAAAAGCAGCTGTCATCTGTCCTAAGAAGGGTGCTCCTGCACTGCTTCCAATTCTTAAAAGAAGCAGAGCCAAAAAAGCCAAGAAATTTCCTCATGGAAAAGCAAAAGCAAATGCAACAATAGGACAAACTAAAATGTGGTTGCATCCTACTGCTACTACCAAACTAATAAATACTCTCTTCTTCATATGCACCTCCCACTAATCAATCAGGTACCCTAAGATTACCCGACATTGACTCATCACCTCTTTGCCATAGTTATGAAATTGGTGCAGCATAGAACTGTTAATACAGAGCATGTGAAATGTGCTGAAAATAGTGTTTTAGATCTAAAATTTCCTATAAAAATTGGTAATTCTCCCAAAAAGAACGTTCCTTCTATGTTTCTTGGCAACTGTTTGCAATTTAGCATGCTACTAACCCCATTCAGAGATGTGAGGCGATGCTTTATTTTTCTGTGGGAAATTTTCTATTTCTAAAAATTCATTGTTTCATAAAATTCATTAGTAACAATGAATGGATGCCAATACAATATTAGGCAAGCTTGGCAGTTTCAAAGATGCAATTGATGTTTTTCAGGTGATTATGCCCAGGAAGTATGTAACAGTACATATATGTTTTATTGATTTGTAAACAGGAGGGCAAATACACTCACATAATAAGCCAAACCAAAAATCAAGTTATGAACTCACCTTATTGGCTGTGCAGGTCAAATAAAAACCAAAGCATGGCATATCATGCACAGTTCTTTGGGTGTGCTAAAATTAGTGCGTCAATAGCTTTTCTTAAATTTAAACAAACAATGTCAGGGAAGCACATGCTATTGTGCATTGTCTTTACTTGTTACAAGTATTCCAATAAAAATAATTTCTTTCCACATGAAGCTTTTAATTTGTTTGAATATAACATTTAAAACCACATTAAGTGTACAGTATTTAATTTTCTTCCTAATCAAATATTTCAGTTCAAATACTTGTGGCTGTTGAGACATAACATTAACACAGGATATATTTAGTAAACAAAACTAAAAAAGTCAGTCAAATAAACATGCTAAATCAGATCATGCCCTATTTAGGGCATTGGGAAATTTTCCAATTCAAAATTTTCCAGAAAACCCACACCTCTGACCCCATTTCATAATTTCTCTCTAAAAAGGACATTAATCCCTCTGATTTAAATCAGACTTAGACATGAGTACTGGAGAAAAGCACTTCAATAAGGAAGTGCTGACTTTTCAAAGGATAACTGTGATAAATTAAAGAGAGATTAAAAATGCCTCCATAGTTTTCATGTTAGTCTCAGGGCTAGCACAGCTCAGTCTTTCAGTTGTCCAAATTTTGAATTTATTCATAAAGCAGAGAAATTTGAAAATAAGGAGTTAAAATCATCTGATAAGCATACATAGACTGATTTAGACAGCGACTACTGAATGAACGGCAGAGACTAAAGTTAGCTCCCCAAAATGATTCTACCTTTATTTAAGAGCTCTATGTCCTACATAAGCAAAAATAACAAGGCCAGTTAGCTTCAGAAAAAAACACGAGTTGGTGCAACTCCACTCCACTCTGCTTAGAAATGCTAGTCACAAAGATCTGGCAAGGTTTTACCTATTCTCCTGGGACCTCTGTAGTCAGTAGCCAGCTACTTACGCATCTACTTCCCTTTCCTTTTATGTGTCCTTGTGACAAGGTATTTAGTAGAGCTCAGAAATTTGTTAGAAACTGACAAGCCATGAGTATTTCTGCTATGGCCTCAAACTTGCAATCTCTGAGGTATCAACCCTATGCCTTGGCACCTACTCCACCCCAACCCCCAGGCCCTGAACAGGGAGGCAGAGACTGAGGAACTGGAGTGCAAGGCACAGGAGGAGGAAGTTGGTGAGGTGAGTGACTGCCTGATCAAGAAACCAAGGGCGCTGATGACTATAAGCAAGTAACAGACAGTGGCCTCAAGAATGAATTCTCTGGCAAAATGAAATCTAAAATTCTAAGTTTCAAGAATACATCCTTCTCCCAAAATAACAATCCATCCAAAACTGCAGCCAATTCTCCCAGGACACCCCATGCACTGTTTACACTATCAATTCACAATGGCATCACCATGGCAAATATTCTGGTTTCGTTGTTACAAAAGGGGTCTTCAAGTCAGGGACTTCTTGGTGCTTCCTCTGACACTGTATGACCTTGGATTGCCGCTTAGATTCTGTACCCATCTTCCCATCTGTTGGGGAAGACTTGTATAAAGGGAGGTCCCCAAGCCTTCTAGGTGAGGGAAATGGAGCGATTAGAGGAATTAAGTGATTAGAGCTAAATTCTTAAAGCTCAGGACTCATCTACACACAGAGCTATTCCTCCAGTAAGAACATGTGTGGGCACACTTACTCCAAAATACAGTGCTTCATTCCTACTTAAATGTAATCCACTTCATGGAAGGAATTCATCTGGATTTAAAGTTTTTAAAAGTTTACATTTAAAAAAAAAAAAAAGGGAAAAAAAGAAGGAGATTTACATTCCAGGCACATGCATAAGCATATCTCCAGGAAGATCTGGAAAACAAAATCACTTGAAGTTTTAGCTTTTCCACAGAAAAGGGAATGGTAGCCCCATGTCAAATGTCAAAACCCCCTAGAGAGGATGGGCTGCTGTTACTTAAACAGATTTTCAGTTTTCCCATACAAGCTTACCTTGATACTTCACACTGAACTAAAGTCTACTTTTCAGACATCTTCATTCATATCATACTTCACAAAATACCAGAGAAGAGAAAAGATTTGAGGAAAAAATCAAAACATAATATTCAGCCTTTCCTTAGAACAAGGCAAACAACCAGGAGGCTTTTGAGACTACAAGGGTCTGAACCCTGTCAAAGCACTGTTCAGCATAATCACATACTGTGTCATCAGTTACAGTTAACTTTACTTCATAATTCAGATTATATTTAGTAATAAATTAGTTAATACTTTGGACATAAAAGATGTCCTCTACAGCAAGAGTTTAAGCAGGGGGGCATACTGGGCATTTATACACACACTTTTTTTCCTGTGATGAACCGGAGACCCACCACTTCAGAGCAGACTCAATTAATTGTGTCTGCTCTGCACACAAGCTGAGGCGCGCTGCGCTGTGCCATGTGCAGTTGTATAAGCGGTGAAATGCACATCAGTGCATAGAAAATGGTGGTGATGCACTTTTGAACTAAAGCACCTCCGAGGTATTTTAGATCAAAAGCGCGCTACCACTATTTTCTCAGCACTGGGCACTTTTCAATGTGTAAAAATGCCCATTGAAACTGAACAATTACACCCTCTCTGAACAAGAACACATCTCTGCAAGTAAGAAAGTCCATCAGCCTGACCTGTCAATTTTCAAGGTACAATTTGATCAGGAAGAAGTTTGCTCTGTGACAAAAGAAAAAGTGCATTATGAGAACACTCATCCTTATTTCGTACTGGCTGGA
Source organism: Crocodylus porosus (assembly GCF_001723895.1). Classification (NCBI taxonomy): domain Eukaryota; kingdom Metazoa; phylum Chordata; order Crocodylia; family Crocodylidae; genus Crocodylus; species Crocodylus porosus. The sequence continues at coordinate 6,565,519 of NW_017728923.1, read as the reverse complement.
ACTGGCCACTGTGGGAGACAGGAAGCCTATCTATTTTTTATGTAAAGGCATGAGAAGTTAGCACTTTCAAACTCAAGTTAAACAGAGAACAGTCTGGGGAGTTATCCTGTCCTTTTGTTCATACACACACATACACAGAACAGAGGTGGGCAAAATGTGGTCTGTGGGCCAGCCCACAGGGCCCCTAAAAAGTTTAGAAAATTAATATTTGCCTGCCCCTGGCTGCCTGTCAGGCAGCCCTCCACCCAAAATAACTGCCTGCCCCTGACATAGAAGGTATCAGGAAGTGAAGAGGCAACTGTACCATTTCAGTGTCCAGCCCTCCAACTCTGCTCTTTTCATACACAGAATGCCACGTTGAATCCATTATTGCCTTTACAATGGAAAGCTTCTATCGAGTCAGATGTGTGCAGCAGATGCCAAGCAGGGCATCAGACAGTACAACCGAGTTGTATAAAGCACTGGGAGGGTGACAAGTCTCACAATGTACAAGGCTGTGACAAATGTATTATTCACCACTTCACAATGGAAACATTACTGCGGGGGGGGGCAGGAAGGGAAGAAGGCGTAATAGCATTTAAGAACCTCATCTTCAAAGCTCTTCATTGGATTCAATTCGGATAGTAAACTGAGAGGACTTCAAAACAATACCCTGGCATGAGGAACGGTCAACACCTTACAGCTTAGAAAAGACCCTAGAATACTAGAAATCAATAGTCCCCAACCTTTGCTAGTCCACAGGCAACAATACTGAGCAAGTGACATTGTGGGCAACAGCATCCGCCCTATTCTTTCTTTTACTTTTTTAACATTCTGTGGCTGTAAGCAGAATCAAAGGGTCCACAGGTAACATGCTACCTGTGAGCCATACATCAGACACACTACTACCATAAAAAACCTTTATTCTAAAGAACCTTAGGATTCTTTCACAAACAAATATATCCAGAAATAACCTCCTCCACCAGTGAAGTACAGCCACCTCTGAAGTAGAGCACACAACTGTATTGCACAGCAGCTTGGGACAAGTGGAATTCTATCCAGTGAAAACTAAAGGGAAAATTTAGTAAGGTGCAAATACAGTCACTGCTTGGGCAGTAACTTGGCCAGAACACTGGCATTAATATGCCTATCCCTCTTGCAAAAAAGTGTCTATAGCCTTTGCCAACTGTAGCCTGGACTTCTATTTTGCCTGAAATTCAGACCTGCCAGCACACAATGCCCTACAGCATAATCCTTTGGTACTTCTTTGGACAAACAGCAAAAGAAAGCACTAGCAAATCCTTATCCACATCAATTCCTAGAGCACACAGATATGCTGTATTACAGCTTCCAAATATTAAGTGGAAACTTGAATAGTGTACAAGATGTGCCAGTCACAATGCAAACAGAGGTGGACTACAGACAGCACAGAAGAGGGTTTTGCATGATGCTTGATAAGAACTTTGTGAACAAACATACATTTATAGTGGCTTCAAAAGGGGAAGGGGAATTGCTGCTCAGAAGCAAACAGCAGCTATTATGCTACAGTTGTTGTGTTTGCACGATCCTGTAATGATACATGCGAGCTAAATTGGCCCAACTTTGTCCACAGATGAAGCAGGGTTAGCTGGAGCAGTTTTACTATACTTAGTAGTGCACTAAGCTCATGTATTTTCCTTCTTCCCCCATGAAACAGCTACAAATGTATGTTTGTCTATACCCTAAAGTAGAGAGGAGGCTATGTCTGGCAGAGGTGGAAGCAAATGGAGAAGTGTTTGCAGAGGCTGATGGGAAGTGACCACAGAGGACCATGAGAGGAGAGCAACTTTCTTTGCACAGAGGTGACAAGATAGCATTTATATGCATCCTGGATAAGTGCATAATTCAACAAATGGCATTATCACTGCCAAATCCAACTCGTCTATTAGTTACATTGCAACAAATTGACTACTGCATATTAGTTAAATGCATAAACCACTTATGTATATAGCATCTTTCAGAACTATGGCTCACTTTGCAAATAACTGTACTTTGGTAACTACATAAGATAACTGTATCCACCTACTTTGTTCACAGTTGTATTTCCTTTAATTCCACCAGAAAGAGTGAAGGAGAAGGAACTCCCAAAAGGAAGGCTGCTATTTTCAAAGCTTCTAATGACAGGAAGTTAGATAGTTTGGGGCCTGCTAACACCCTAGCACTGACAGCACAGAGTATTTACATTTTTTGGATATGTGCCTGATCTATGTAGATGCATAGTCTTTTTTTCAGTCCTGAGGCTATGTGCTTGAGAGCTCAATGTATATGGGTAATAGTAAGTCTACAGCATCCTAAATTAAATTATCCCAAGTCGCTCAGAAAAGCTAGTGAAATAAGCATCTAGCTGTACAAGGGCCAGTTAACTGTGAACAGTGTATGAGATTACCTATCTGAATAGAGGTTACAGTTACAGGATCTGTAGAAAATGATTGGCTCTATTTTCTCTTATGCAGATGCAAGACAAGGGCAGAAAAGCTTTTCGATGAAAAAAAAATGTTGAAAGGAGAGAAAACAAAAAACACAAAACAGGGATGTGAGAAAACTTTCCCTAGGAAAACCACGAGGGATCAGAGTCACTCAAGCATGGCAGCTAGACACTTGCTATATCATCTTCATTATCAACATTATATTAATTATTATGTACTTGTATAATAATAAATCTCCCACAAAAATGTTCAAATGCAAGGAAGTAAGAAACCCTATGACACTTTAATCATAAGCAGTGCAGATCATTTTGTAATTGGTTCAAGTGACTCCTCTGGTTTGATTAGAAACCAAAACACTGTGAAGCCCACTGAGGAATCTAAACTCTCAGACACAACGGGTTTTAGCCATTTACATTAGGAAAGTAGCTGATATTACTGCTAGATCACAAATTTTGTCAACAGAATTCACCACTGTTCAAGCAGTCCTTGCCTAAAAATAATGCACTGGAATATTAGAAATTTGACAAGGCCTATCAGTAGCTGCTGTACTAATCAGCGTCATTACAGCAATACCACTGTTGCTCAGTCTCAAGCAATTTCCAGAAATAAGGCAGGTATAAGAAAGTCAGGCACTGTTTGTATCTTGTTAATGGATTACCACGGTTAGAAAACTAAATACATATCTAGAGCACTGTTGCCTCTGACCCAAATGGCTCAGTTTCACAGTGAACACATTTCTCTTTCCTATTTACAGAGAAAGATAAAAAACAAATGAGTCATCATGTGACTAGTCAGAAAGCTGGTAGTGCCCCTAGTGTCTAAGCAGTTCTTCTCACACCAATACACCACTAGATGAGGTCAACTTAATGATTCCTTCTGAAAGCTCTCAGAAGTAAGCAAGTATTCTAATGATCTAAAAGGAACAAACAGGTTAGTGATTTGCCAAAGACCATACAGCAAATGTGTCAGAGCAGACACTGAAACAACAGGATTACAGTTTTGAGCCTCTGGTAATTTTGGCCAATCCCACAGAGGACCAAAACTCAAATCTAACCCTACTGTTTGAAAGCATACAAGCAAAGAAGAGCATGGAAGCAATATGCTCATGGGCACTTGTGTTGCTAAACAGATTCTGACAAGTGGGGGATATTTTATTTTGTAGGCTCAACAATTTCAAACCTAAACTTCCTTATTCTTTTTATGACATCAAACTTGGATGTCACCAGCAGGTGAATCAGTGAAAGCAAGTTCAACTCCAACAGCAGTGGGTATAGTTTTTGTCATCCATTTGCATCACCATATAAGGACAAAGGCCCTCAATGGTGTTATTGGTATTTATTTCTACCTGATAGCTGCATCTTAGTCACTCTCAGAATTTGCTTCAATTAGCTGCAAATCTCAGTGAAGTCCCTGAAGAAAAAAGAAAGTACACTTGGGTCTCTCTTTATGCGAATTCGTTTTGTACAAATTCACTTATATGCGACAACCTTAATTATACTAGAAATTTGCTTTGTGAGAAAAATCCAATCTTATGTGAAGTCAGCTGGCAAGGAGCTCCCTGCAGGCTGGCAGAGTCCCAGCCTGCAGAGAGCTGGAAGGAAGCAGAAGAAAGGAGGTGAGACAGGGGGCACCATGTGTATGCACAAAAAAAAAAAAAAAAAAAATGTATCCGCCTACTTTGGACACTGGAAGTATATGCACATGGCCCCTAGTCTTGAGAGAAGGTCCAGCAGGTAAGTGGGGAAGAAGAGGGGGATTGAGGCCCCTGTAGGGAGTGAGTTGGGCAGGCCTGAGGTTGCTGTCCAGCTTGGGGGTGCTAGGGGCTGCTTGCAGTATGGGGCAAGCACCTTCTCCACACAGCCCCATGCTATTTTATCATCTTCCATCATGGAGGAAGTGATTCAGCAGATGAGGACTTGGCTTCTGCTCTTCCTTCACTTGGAGTTGTGGTGGACTAAATCCACCTTCACGCCCTCCCACCCCCTCATCCAAAGCCTTGATAACCTTAGCTAGAAGACAACATAGGAAATCACCCTATTTTCCCCAAAGAGAAATCACTGCAACAACTTTTCCCCTGCAACATTTAGAAATTCCTAATAATCTTCTCCCATGCAACACACTTCCTTATTTGTCAGTTCTGCAATTTGAAGCACTGCCATGCAGAGATGTGCAGCAGAAAATTTTCCAGTGCTTTATTTTTCTGTGGAAAATTTTCTATTTCTAAAAATTCATTGTTTCATAATATTCATTAGTAACAATGAATGAATGGATGCCAATACAATATTAGGCAAGCTTAGCAGTTTCAAAGATGCAATTAATGTTTTTCAGGTGATTATGCCCGGGAAGTGTGTAACAGTACATGTATGTTTTATTGATTTGTAAACAGGAGGGTAAATACACTCACATAATAAGCCAAACCAAAAATCAAGGTATGAATCCACCTAATTAGCTGCACAGGTCAAATCAAAACTGCAGCACAGCACATCCTGCAGTTCTTTGGGTGTGCTAAAATTAGTGTCAACAGTTTTCAGTGCCTTTTTTTCCTTAAAATTTAAACAAAAAATGTAAGGGAAGCACATGCTATTGTGTATTGTCTTTACATTGTTGCTAGTATTTCAATAATTTCTTTCCACATGAAGCTTTGAATTTGTTTGAGTATAACATTTAAACCATATTAAGTGTGCTATATTTACTTTTTTCCCCTAATCAAATATTTCAGTTCAAATACTTGTGGCTATTGGGACATAAAATTAACATGGGGTACTTTTTCAGTTTTGTTTACTAAATATAAGTCAAATAAACATGCTAAATCAGATCACGCTCTATTTAGGGCACTGGAAATTTTCCAATTCAAAATTTTCCAGAAAACCCACATCTCTGCTGCCATGTAGAAAGAAACCTTATATGCATTCAAATCCATTTTATGCTGCAGTACACAAGTTAACACTGAACTGGACTCAGTGATAAGTGTCAGTTCTCAACAAGGAAAGGGGAATAGAAGTTCAAATACAATATGCGCAAAGAACAGTTCACAAAAATAGGCTCTCACTCTTAGTGTAGCCACAGGTTGGCTGTCTTTTAACATATTAATACCAATACAAGAGCTTTGTATGGACAGCAGTAATGACAGTCATCACAACAGCTACAATCAGGCACCCACACAATAAGAGGCAGCCCAAATTTCAGTAGCAGGTAAAAAAAAAAAAAAAAAAAAGACTTCTGATTTCACTGGCAGGTCAACTAGAGTTCTTTAAACAATAATGACCAATGAGAAGGCGATGCACGACCGCCAGCGAGGCTGGCCACTTCCTCATATTTGGAAAAAAAAAATTGGGAAACAGGGCCCCTCTACACATGCAGATACAGACTAGATCTAATGCAGGATCCACACCATAGTGCAGCCTGCCATACGCATTGCACATTAAATCCAACTGCAGCTTACTGCTGGTATAGGGGCAACTGGATCCTGGGCTCCTCCTACATCAGTAAAAAGCAGGCTCCCAGGCTGAGAGCCCGCTTTGCTGATGGGGTCCCAGCTGCAGGGACCACACACAGCTGGGACTGAGTCCTAGGCCCGATGGGGCTCTCAGTACAGCTGCATGTGGGGTGCAGCCGGGACTAAGAGTCTCATCAGCTGCCACCGTGGTCCCCCACAGCTGGGGGGTCACAATGGCGGGGAGATAGCAGGAGCTACGGTCTCCCCAGCTGCTACCTGGAGCACCCCGCACGCCGTGCTGCGCTGCCCGGCAGCTGGGAGCTGGCAGCAGGCAGGGCCTGTGCCGAATCTGGAAAGGAACCAGCTATAAAGTCGTGACACATATTCGAGCAATCACAGCGAAGGCGCAGAGGGAGCCGGACGCGGCCAGGTCCGGGCTGAAGGCGGGGGAAGGGAAGAGCTGTTAGTGCGGCAGCTCCCGCCCACCCCGCGGATCGTGCGGCCCCGGCCCCGGCCCCCCTGAGCCAGCGCCTTCCGCAGCACTCACCGCCGCCGCCGCAACCGCTGCCGCCCCCGCCCGGCCGGAAGGGGCGGGACACGCGCCAGTCTCCGCCGCGATTAGTTATCGCGAAGCGACAGAGCCGCGGCGAACTAGTGAGTAAATAAAATGGCTGCGCCAACGAGGCCTCCCATTGGTGGCTGGAGCCGTGACGCAACAGAACCGGGTCCTGACGACGACCCCGGCCCGTACAGCCCCGCCCCCGTCTCATCCACGTGCCGCTGCACTTGCTCCGTCGGCGCGCGCCGCCACCTCCGCGCCCGCTGGGGGCGGGGCGACAAGTCCCGGCCCGAGGGGCTGTGCCGCCCTGCCGCCCTGCCCTGCCCTGTCCTCGCACGGCTTGAAACCGGTTGATAAACTGCGGGGGACGAAGTGCCGGCAGCGCCCGGGGCGCTCGGCCCACTTCTTCCCTTTACAGCCGCAAGCACGCGTGGCATTAATATAGGGACAAACCATTTTATCCCGGGACAAAGTGACATGGCCAGACAGACGGCTGTCTGTTGTCCCGGGATAAATCCTAACAAAGGTTTCCCGGGAGATAAGAGATGGTCAGAGTTTATCCCAGGATAACAGCATTGAATCAATGGCCAAAAAGCAGCAGTGCAGTCCGCTGCTCAGCAAACCCTGGTTAGAAGGGCAATGTGTCCCAACCATCCCAAGAAATGTTTATTCCTGGACAAACACAGGGCCGACTTGGATACAGACCAGGATTTGGTTTTTTACTATCTTGGACACACACTGAGTGACACCAGCTGGGTTCTGTGGTATTTCTTATTCTGGGTTACATGTTGCTCCCGCAGGACCAGGTTGCTGCTCTGATGAGCTGCATGAAAAAACCCTGTGAGCACAGAGCAATTGGAGCACCTACCCTGGGCACGGGAACAGCATGCCTGCCTGCCACATTTTTCATGTAAATGCAGAGCATGGCAGTGAACCCTCTAGGAGTTTCCTGTGCCCTCCAAGTCCAGTTCAAAGCCTAGAAACTAAAAGAAAGCTGGAGATGGGAATCATCAAAGGTAGGCTGAGCAAATCCTCCACTTCTTCTGCTGTCTATCATAAAACAGAAGTAAAGTGCTAATTTGATTTGTGCAGCTCAGTTCTGAGATGCTGCCAGTCAGCCTGTAATGGTGAGACAGGGTGATGGTTTGCCTTCTGCAAGTAGGAAGAGCAAGCTGCACAGTGTCCCTTTTGGTAGGGATAGGACTCAAAAGTTCTGGAAAGTTTCCTGGCAGATAAGAGTCACCTTGGAAATGGGATTGGCACACTCCCCATGCCTCATGCCCTCATACATCAGATACAGAAACAGCTTCATTCCGTTTCTTAGGAGTTCACAGACCATGAATGCTATAAATGTCAATGTGGTTGACATTTAAAGCATTGAACAAATAAATGTCAGCTCCTTGATATAATGATCAGAAGTTAAGGTTTTTAAATAAAGTTGATTTGTGAATTTCTAAATAAAAAAAGCCTTTTTTATTAAAATTCAGGGCTTCATAATAATGACGTCCAGTGAAACCCACATAGCCACTCAAAACAGATTATCCAATCCCATTTCCTCTAAATTTTCACTAGAAGAAAAATGTTCATTTGCAGCCCTTGCAGTAAAGATAACCTTCCAAGCAGGAGCCAATGGTAAGTGATGCTGAGTAGTTGCTGTTACACAGGAGCTGTACAGAGGGCCAGCAGAATAAAGGGGCAGAATCTGCTTTCACTGCTCACTCCCCTCCTGGGCTTATCATCTTATCACTCATTGCCAGTAGGGCTGTGCAAAATTTCATTGGGTGTTTCGTTTTGACGCTGTTTCAACTTATTTCAAGCTCAAAACAGCAAAATTGAAACGAAAGGCTTCAAAATACCCTTGAAACAAAACAAGGACATTCGATGTTTTGAGTTTCAAAGCTAGGCTTGCTTGCAGGGAAACAGAAACTAAGGAGTGGGAGGGGGAAGAGGGGAGGACTGCTCTGATATTGACCGTGTAGCTGCCCAGTGACTGTGATCCTTCCCTGAGGTCCCTTCCAATCCCAGTATTCTGGGGAAGGGACGGAAAAACAGCTGCACCTTAATACACACGCGCAGTCACAAATTTTGCTTGTCAGCGGCTTGAGGTGCAGTTTCCCAGAAGCCCCTGAACCTATCTCCTTGAAACTTGGCAGGCTTCGTGCCCTCAGCAGGGGCTACCATGCCTGCAGTTTTCACCCTGCTGTGCCTTAACACACATATGTGACACGCGTTTTGCTTTCAAGACTTTGAGGTGCAGTTTCCCAGAAATCCCTGCTCCTATCTCCTTGAAACTTGGCGGCTTCAAAAGGGGCTACCATCCCTGCAGGTTTCATCCAAATCAGGCCAGAAATGACAGTTATAGGCTGTTTCAATTTTCCCCATTATAGCCTATGGGCGAAATGTCAGAACAGCGAAACAATTTTGACGAAATGAAATGGCAAAATGGAAGTTAAACTGAAATGGTGCAGTTTCGCACAGCCCTGCCAGTAAGTACTCTGACAGTAGAGTTTGGTGCACACTGCCATCTGGTTGCCCTTAGTGATTAGATTACTTGAATTTTGATAATTGGGCCAAAGTTTATGAACTAAAAAGGCTACTAAACGTCTGAAAGTACTGGGCCTGGATAACATCCATCCTGAACAATTCACTTGTGTCAATTCAACCATCTTAGACTGGCTCTGTCATTTTATGATTAACTGCCCCTCTTGTCAGATCTGAGGTTTGTGTAAGAGGCAAAAAGGTCACCATCCTCAGGACTGCAGATGACCCTTGTGGCTATCAGACAGTTTTTCTGTGCTCTACTACGTCCAAAACTCTTGGAACATACCATATTTCCTCCATAAGAAAACGAGGTCCATCTATCCCCACATTTAACATGGGGGGGAGGGGGGGAAGCCCCTTGCTTTACAATTGAGCATGGGGGGAGGGGGGTGTTGGGCTGGTACAGCAGTGCTGGCTCCATGCCACTGCTCCAGGGCTGGGCTGGAGCCACGCTCCATGCCATGGGTTACAGCAGGGACGCGGAGCCTGCTGGTGTGGAGAAAAGGTTAGCAGAGGGGGGTGAGGGGTAGGTGTGAGGGCAAGAGACTTTTGGGGGGAAGATGGGAGAAAGGGAGGCAGAGACCTGAGGCTGTGGGTGGCAGAAGCAACATGGAGAGAGGAGGAGTGGGGGAAGAAGGGGAGGGGGAATTGGGCAACCTGAGGCTAGGGTGGGTGGAGGGGGGAAAGAAGCTGGCACAATGGGAGTAAGTGGCGGGGGGGGGACAGACAGCAGGGAGCGAGCTGCCTGCCTTTCTCACTGCTTACCCCACTACCACCACACTGCCTGCCCCAATGCTGCCACCCCTTCCTGCACCTTTACTGTCCCCTGCCTGCCTGCCCTACTTACAAGCTCCCCCTACTGCCTCCCCCACTATCTATCCCCCCACCACCTGCCCCATTACTGCCCCCCTCATCACCTCTTCCCCTACCACCTTCAATAATGGGGGGATGAATTTAAGATGATTCTCCAATAATTATATTCCATACATGGAACAGTATAATAAATATATGTATTTTCTGTATATAGAATCTAATTATTGGGGGCTTATCTTATATCCAGGAACATTTTGTCTTCAAGTAAATATAGTATCATCCCTGGAAGAATTAAACTAATAGCAAAACACATTTTGCTGAATAAAACAGACTGGCTTCTACACATGCTGCTACAAATTACATAGAATCAGCCTCTGAAGCAAATAAAAAGTGCAGGGCAATCATAGAATCATAGCAGGTAGGGTAGGAAGGGACCTTGTACATCTTCAAGTCCGACCCCCTGCCTGGGCAGGAGAAAAAACTGGGCTCAGATGACTCCAGCCAGGTACGCATCAAGCCTCTTCCTAAAGACCCCCAGGGTAGGAGCCAGCACCACTTCCCTTGGAAGTTGGTTCCAGCTCCTAGCTGCCCTAACTGTGAAGTAGTTCTTGTGGATGTCTAATCTAAACCTACTGTCCAACAACTTATGGTCATTATTCCTTGTCATGCCAGGGGGCGCTAGGGGAAACAAGGTCTCTCCCAAACCCTTCTGGTCCCCCCTAGTGAGTTTATAGACGGTCACCAGGTCCCCCCTCAGCCTTCGCTTGTGAAGGCTGAACAGGTTCAAGTCCCGCAGTCTCTCATTGTAGGGTCTACCCTGTTGTCCCTGGATCAGTACACCTCTACAATTTAATTCTCTCTCATGGAAGGAGACTCTGCCTTCATTTTAATTAAAAAAAATTACCTCTTAAAAGACTTAAATAATTTCTCTTAAACCTCCTTGATCTTACCACAGATCATAATGCAGTATGGCACCACAATTTGGTACTGAAACTCCAACGTTAATCACAGCTTGTTTGCTTCATAATGGGCATTCTGTCCAGTTAGATGTTCCTGTAATCTGTTCAGTGGTTAATGGAATCTCATGCACACACTGAAGAAGAGCATTCTGCAACATGCTGTGTTTGCTCCTGTCTTATTCAATTCATATATTGCTAATTTACCAGAAAAAAAAATTCAAAACTTTTGTATGCTGATGATTTGGTATTATTCTGCACAGGCAGGAGTTTTGAAATGATGAAGACAACATTCTCCTGTGACCTTGGAGTCCTGGGAAAATATTTCTTATTGACAGTGCATACAGCTCAGTACACAGAAAACTGTCTCACTGTTTCACTTGGATAATCATTGCACACCATGTCAACCTTTTGCTTACTTCTGGTGGTACAGTGTTTCTTTTTCTGCATCTCCTATATACTTGGGCATTCAGCTCAGTAAGATGCTAACATTTAGAGAACGTACAAAAACTAATTGCAGGAAAAAGAGCTGCATGAATAAACCTACTCTGTAGCCTTTGTGGTGCCTTTTGGAGGGGCCCGTCTCTCCATGCTCCAGAATACATCACTGGCCTTTGTGGATGCGCCTACTGATATCACATCTCTGTCATGCAGCTATGCACACAAGGAAAATGGATGCTCAGATCAATGCTTCATTAATATTTGATGTCCAGTGACCAATAATTAGTGACTACTTCCCAGTCACATTTTTAAACTCTGACTTTTTGATCATGTATCTGGTATCTAATCATCACATATCTGGCACCTTCTTCACAACAAGCGAAGGAAGAAACGTCCCCCTCAATGGCTTAAAATATTATCTCCCATTCATCAGAAGAGCAAATAATTTTGTCTGTACTCTTGAGTATGAACAGACATCAGTGATGCATCAGCAGATGGCAAGACAAACACTGAGATAATCACTCATCCTTATTCCCTCTCGTTTCTAAATCACTGGATGTGGTATGTCCCACAAAAATACTGTAGCTTATGCACTGGGATTGGCCATTTCAGGGTTGCCTCTTCTTGGGCAAGGCTCAACTCAGCACTGCTTGAATGTGGAGCTGTTATCCAAACTGCTGATCACATTGCCAAGGCCAGTCCTCCTTACTGTACTGGAATTAATCAAACAGCTTGGACATTTTGTCAAGGGTCTGGCTGGCATATGTGGCTTTGGCTTTTTTCAAAATGAGTGGACTACGTAGCAGGGCATTAAGGTGCCTGCTACTTGGAGAGCCCAGATAGCCACCCAGGTGCAGGTTGCTAGGGTAACCAGAGGGAGCTAGTGACCCACACCTGCCTGGTCAGTTGACCAGAAAGGGCAGAGCCTGGCTCCTATATAAATCACAGGCCAGAAGCAGTTCCCTGCTGGCAGCTAAGGGGGAAGGAGCTCTGTCTGGGTGAAGAAAGAAAAGTGGTCTGAATGCATGAGTAGCTTGATGTGGGTGAGGGGTGGAGCACCCTTGGGGGTGGCTTGGGTAATTGTTATAGCTGGGCAGCTAGAGTTTATGTTATAGCCCAGGGGCTTGTGTTTTGTTTGCTGTTTTATACCGGTGGCTTGGGTGAGGCCATAAGGGGATGGAGGAGGCTTCATAGAGGGCTCTCAGTAGAGGGGGGACCCCAGCTCTGCAGAGTGGGCTGTAATTGAGAAGCCCCAGAGAGTGGGCAGTGACTGACAAAAGCCAGAAAAGGGCAACATGGGGAGTGTACTAACTCTGAGTGCTGGAAGGGCATAGTATGGGGAGTGTGCCTACCCCGAGTGCCCAGTAAGGCAGAACGAGACAAGGTTATAGAGAATCTAAGCACCCAGTAAGGCGCAGTGTGAGACAGGGCTGTGGAGAGCCCAAATGCCCAGCAAGGCGTAAAGCAAGACAAGGCACTGAGTGAGATGAGGCTGCGGAGAGCCAGAGTGCCAGTGGGGCGCAGTGTGAGACAAGGCTGTGGAGAGCCAAAGCGCCAGAGAGAGTGAAAGACTGAACAATGTCTGGTACATCAGCAAGGCTTGGGGTGTGGTAAAGGGGTGGCTGGAGCCATGCATAGGGTTAAACCTTGGATATATAAATCTGGGCTGGAGAAAGCATTAGGAAGAGCACTCCCTGTGAACAGCCAGGCCATCTGGGGTGCGTCCACACATGCAAGCATGGGCACTTGCAGTAGCTCAAATAGAAGCAGTGTAAATTTGAGCCGGGGCTTTTTGTCTCGGCACACTTTCTTGGGCATGCACTTTGTTGCCGAGCAAATTGTACCACATGGGGCAAAATAACCCTGCCTGGCTCCTCCTGGATCTGCAGCCAGGGGGAGCTAGAGCCTGGGGCCAGCACCTGTGCTGTCTCCAGTGGTGTAAAAAGCTGTCCTGGCAAGTAGTTCAGGGCTACTCGCTCTCAGGAACTTCTGGGGCCCAGGCAATTGGTACCTGGGGACACTACCCCTTGTGCCAGCTAGACTGCTGAAGCAGCCCTGAGAATGCCCTGCACCCTCTACCCACTACAGCAGTCTGGCAGTGGGGGCTGCTGTGCACCTGCCAGACCTGGATGGGAACTGCACAGTCAGTAGAGGCATCTGCCCCCTGGGCCACCTGCCAGTGGGCTGTGGCTGCAGAGTTGGCCTCCTGGCGGCACTACTGCCGTGTGGGCAGCAGAGCAGGGCTTGTGGGGGGGGAAAGGCAGGGCTGGGGCTGGGCAGAGCAGGGGTTGGGGGCCTCAGGGAGGAAGGCAAGGGATGGGGCAGGACAGGGCTGGGGGAGCTGGCAGGGCTGGTGGGGGTCTGGTCCCCACCCCCTTACCAGCACTGCAGCCCTGGTACTGTGCTGCCTGGCAGGCTGTGTGTTCAGCACCAGTGCAAGGGGCACTGGCACTCTGGCAGCCAGAGTGTCTCTGTGGAGGACCCAGCCTCTGGGACCATGCCTTGCCCTGCTTTTTTAAACTTTTGTGTGTTTTTTAGACCCCGGTTTAACTTTCTCCCCATGCTGAAAGTTTGCAGCACGGGGAACACTTTTTCATTCCTGCGCATGCCTCTTGCCCCATCTCAAAGGGGTTTGAGACAGAGCAATAGGCACATGCATGCTCATCTGGACGTGCCCCTGGAAGCCTGTGGCAGTGCTGCCATCTAATGGAGACCCAGAGGAAGAAAAGTGGCTGCCTGCCTCTGCCTCCTTCATGAGGCATACATAACCTTGCCACTACCTGAGGCACAAGGGATGAAGAAAACCCACCAACCAGTGATTCAATGCTTTGGGATGGAGACTGAGAGAAGACCGATTCTGAAGACAGGCTGTGGAACCCGAGTACAGCAAAAAAAAAAAAAAAAAGTGAAAAGAAAACCAATAGGGGGCAAGCTATAAATTATTTTCAACACCTAAAATTAATTGAAATAGAATGCCCTTTCAGTGCCCAGAAATGCAAGGAGAATGAGGATCAAGCAAAATGAACTGTAAGTCATGGAGTGTTAAAACAAACACCCTTTCCCCCATGACTTAATCAGCATTACAGATGTTTTGGTGTAATGGGAGGCCATTGGCCCCATTAGCAGTGAAGGGGAAAGAAAAGACAGAAGGCACAGCATGCACCCCACTCCATCTCCTGGCAAGATAAGCTCTGTAGCAAGGAGAGCTACCCCTTAACTCTATTCCAGCCTCTGGTACCTTACCTGTTTCCCACAACTTGGTAAATATTATTGCGAAGGGCTCCAAAATCTCTTCTACCAGTTCCTTTGGTACCCTGGGATGAAGTTGATGAGGACTGGTGATGGGGATTTGTTCAAGTCAAAGGTGCTAAACTTACTTATCAGCAACAAATATGTCAAACAAAGGAAAAATGTAAAGTAAATGGCTCCAGACCTAAGTGGATAAGTTCTGGCCTTTGTAGTGTATAGTATTGCCACTATGGAGTTTGCATTCCCTTTAAACAGGAAAAAATTAAATTTCATTTTCTAGAGTTAATATGGAAATATGAACAATGCTGTGCCCATAAGTAGCTTTTAAAAAAAAATTAACCTTGCATATTTCTTTAAGGAATTGTGATATGATCTTCACAGGGTGGCTTTGATTTAAATAACTGGTCAGGCAGCCTCCATTTAATAGTTATTTTCTACAAAAAAAAAAGTGTATTCTTGTTGTTTGATATCCTTTATTCATTTACCTTTTGGAACTTTGCATTTTTAGAGAAAGGTAAGGACTTGACTATGTGTATGCAAACTTGCAGAGAGACAGGAGGGCTGAAGGGTGGGTAATCAGGTCTGTTATATCTCATCTCCATATAGTGCTGTTAACAAGGATGTTACTTCTGCAGACGGCAAGTTCTCCCTATGCCTGAAGAAGGGTATTTGAAAGCTTTCGGGTACAAAGGATAATGTTTCCAATTATTTAATTGGTTTAATAAAAGATATCACATCTACCCGAAGAACCTTGTCTCCTGTGATCTCTGGAGACACAAATCTACAGTTTGAGAACTGAAACTAAATATCGCAGAGATGATTCATACGTTCTTCTGGAATAAGCACTGAGTCCCATTGGGTAAAGTGGTTTTCTTTAATCTTTACAAGTCTGTGGAGGAGCCTCTGGGAACCCCATAAGATTGGGCCCCTAATATAGGCCATGGCCTGTTGTAACCTCTTTGTAAAACTTCTAAAAAGGTTACAGGAATATGTTGTCTCAAATTGTATATAATTAGAAGTTATCTCTATTCCATGATATCTTTGAGTCTTAGCATAGCTTAAATTAAAGCTATCTGTATATAATTTTATTGTTTTAAAAGTATCTTTAAAAAAAGCAAAATATACAATTAAATAAAAAAAAGATTTAAATAAAAAAATCTGATTTTTAAATAGTGTCTGTGTGTCTGTGTCCACTCTGGATCTTCATAAGAGTTTTATCTCATTCAAAAATGTACTAATCTTTATATAGTTTGAGCTCTAGCAACTATGCTATTGATGAAAGCATTAAAAAACGTGATGCTAAATTAAAGAAAAAAGTTCTGAAGTAACCAAGTAGGATACAGCTGAATGGCAAATGTCTTGCCCATTTCAATCACATAAGCTTGTTGACAGCCTTTGCTCTAAGGCTGTAGAATGAATTAAAGGGGTACAACTGTTTTCTTTCGTAGAATCCTCCTTAGTTTAAGAAGCAAAACAAAATTAAAGCATTGCACTTAATTGATATCAGTTACTTTGCTTGTCATGGAAATCTAGATGCAGGGATAAAGGTCTCCAATTCATTAATGGCTCATTTCATTGCTTTTTTTTTTTCCTCTCTTTCTGCCCAAACAGACCTCATCAGACCTTTACAATGCATACTCAAAACTATGCAAGGAAAGACCTTGTTTTAACAATGCTCAATGTGATCCTCATCTCTCTTTTTTTTCTTTTAAATCAAACTGCCATATAGCTCGTGTATTTCACTAGTATCAGTAGTTCAGAAATTTAGAAAGCCATGGACTTGCTCAACACGTGATTGTCAAATAGTGACAAGGTGTGAGTCAATATTGACAGGAATTGACTTTTATTATGTTTATGATAAATCACAAATAATAAAATATACAACAGTTGGGCTGATGCCCTGTGTCCATGTGGGCAGCATTAGGATGGTGTAAGTATGTACCTTGTGTTTCTCGGTTTTCAGAAGTGTAGGGCTAAATGATCTTGTTTCAATGTCCTAGAAATTAGATCACCCATAGCAACCTTAGCCTTGTGTTAATAAAAGCTGTCATTAATTTTCCTACTTGTATAGAAGTAAAGAGATTTTTTTTTTTGTGGCCATTAGTGATGACTTATGCAGTTGTGGAAGGTTTTCTTACAGTTAAGGTGCTGCTGTGGCTTGATAAAGAATGGAGTGAGGTAGTTAGCCATGTTAGTCTGAAGTCAGACAGAAGGCAGGGCGGATTTGCACCTTGTAGATTAACTACATCATAGATACATAGCATAAACTTTCCTAAGCAGCAGGTTACATCATCTGACATTAAGAGACTGCAGGAAGAGTTGCTAAATAAAAAGCAATGATTAGAAAATGAAGGGGGGGAAGGAAAAAGAAAGGACATTGCTGAGTGAAGCAAGCTGGGCAAGAGAGAGAGAGTGAAGTTGCATGTTACACTTACACCTGACTAAATCTGTGGAATATTAAGTGGCGTTGTGCGTTTGCATATTGAATTAATACCATTTCTTGCCTGCATACCTCTGACTTGCCATTAGAGGGCTGGTGATGGCTAGGAGCTAGGACAGCTGGGCTCTTTCTCTATTCCATCCTGGGACGATGGAGGCTTGCAAATTGCTCATTTTATCTCTGGAGTGAACTGAAGTTACCCTTGCCTGAAGTGGGGTAACTTTGAGATGCTCAGAGGGCACTTAACACCAATTAATGAGCTTTGCCTTGCAGATGCTCATGTTTTAAGCGCCATTAGTATGGTGTAAGTCTAACATGTAACTTCACCCAAAAAACAAAGCAAGTTAACCCACTGAGGGACATAGAATTTATTAAAAGCTACTCCAATGGGATAAGAATTTATAGTTTTGGTTTAGACCCAGCTTAAGACCTTTAGACCTGACTTAAGACATCCATCATCCATTTGTGGATGATATCTTGTTCCACAATTTCCTGTTCTAGTTGGGTTTTTTTAAAGTTTTGCTGTCTAAAAACAGCCAATCTGAGGTTGGCAATAAAATGTCCAGGGAGGTTAAAATGTATTGCCAAACATTTGTGTCTTTCTGGAATTGATACCAGATCGGTTTTCATTCATTCTTACTTGAAGCAATCACCCTGTCTCTTCATTGTAGGGGCACTATAAGCAGACTGTTGCAGAGCAGTTAGGTGCCCTGCTCCTTTTAAAGAGTGGAAATGCTAGGCAAAGAGCCCTAGCAGTGAGTGGGGAGCCCCAGCTGCTGGTTGCCAGGGCAACCAGAGTTGGCTAGTGACCCACCCCTGCCATTGGTCAGCTGACCAGAAAGGGCAGGGCCTGGCTCACATTTAAACCCCAGGGCTGAGACCAGCCTGGCAGTTCCCTGCTAGCAGCCAGGGAGGAAGGAGCTCTGCCTGAGCAAGCAAAGGGGAGAGGTCTGACTGGATGAGCAGCTCCTGATACTGTTGTAGGACAGAGTATTCCCCGGTAGGGTTTGAATGACATTACAGCCGGGTGGCTTCAGTTTGTTACAGCCCAAGGGCTTGTGTTTGATTTTATTATTGTATAACACCGGTGGTTTGGGTGAGGCTATTAGGGGATGGAGGAGGCCTCACAGGGGACCCACAGCAGCATAGGGACCCTGGCACCAGAGAGGGTGCAGCATTGGGGTGCACCAACCCTGGCACCAGTGAAGGCGCAGTGTGAGACAGGGCTGCGGAGAGCCCAGGGAGGACAAGGGGGCCAAATTTATAACAAGGCCCAGACCAAACAATGTCGGTTCCATCTGCGAGGCATGGGGCATGGTAAAGGAGTGATTGGAGCCACTTATAGCTCATAAGACTAGGGTGCCCCAAAACACCGATTGTGCCATCTATTTTTGGAGTGTGACCCACCAGGGGTCCAGGAGTTCACGGGGTCGGAGTGTAAAGCAAACCATGCCCAAGAGGACATAAAGGTGTCTGTGTCATCAAAGATGCCCATTGGGCCGATTTGGCATGGGAAGGGGGCCTTGGGAAGATCATGGCCATCCTACGGGACTCCGTGCTGTGATATAGATAAAGATAAAGAATGCTATGTGACTCTTATTGTTACCCCTTACAAGGCACTTACTAGAATGAAATGGTGATTATGACTGTCCTTCAAAATGCCTGGAGGATATAGTAGCTGGCACAACCAGTGAGGCAAATCACAGTCCTAAATTCTTGGTCATTCTGGGTTTGCTATGGTAACTTTAAGCATCTGAAGACTGCTACTCCTCTTTCTTGTCCTCTGCCATTGCTTCCATGTCACTGTTCCCTTTCCTTCCCATTTCAGCTGTTAGCACACAAGCTTTTTCCTTGCTACGTGGTGCCCTTTGCTGCTCTTCAATATAGTGAGCAGCAGCAGTTTACTGCAGGGTTGGACCTTCCTGCTTTTAGCCAGAGCTGTACTGTTGCTGTACGTATGGTACTAGTTCTTGTGGAGGGAAGGAGGGTGCTTTCTTTTGAGGCATTGGGGCATAATCAGAACAACATGATGTCTGTTCTCTTAGCACAGGGGTCAGCAAAATGAGGCCCAGTGGCTGGATGCGACCCACAAAGCCATTCTATCTGGCCCGTGGGGCCCCTAAAAAAATTTAGAAATTTTAATATTTATCTGCCCCTGGCTGCCTATCATGTGGCCCTCAATGGCTTGCCAAAACTCAGTAAGTGGTCCTCAGCTCAAAATAATTGCCTGCCCCTGTTTTAGCAGCTTGGTTTACAGTTCACGCCTAAATGGAGAATCATTGTAGGGCCAAGGAGGGGGAAGAGCAACAGCAGATGTATAATGTAAGGGTAGATGTGGAACAATACTATTGCCTTAAAGTTTCCTTCTCTGAAAGAAGTCGGTGTTGATCTCCTATTCAAACTTCAAAAAGAAGGTTGTGACATGCAAGGAAAGAGAGCTAAAATTAAAATCCACAGTTGTAAAGAGCACTGGTATTAACAGTTCTCAGCAGCAGCTTGGAGTTGTTAGCACAGGGAGTAAAACTAGAGCTGGTGAGATGATGTAAAAAATGTTTTACTGGGGAATGCCAATTCCTGAAAGGTACAGCTTTGGGTGGTCAAGTGCTGCTTTCAAAGGGAAGGGAAATTTATTTTTCCACTCTAGGTTTGAACTGCATATTAAGCTCACAGAGAGAAAGCTGAAAGAGCCTCTCAGAAGAGCAAATACCTAGGTGTATGTGAAAGACACTTCTGCTTGAATGCATATTTCTACAGGTCAGGTCTACAGGAGACCCTATGTTGCCATAGCGATGAGCTACAGTGACATAGCTTTGGCAGACCAACCATGACGCTGACACTATGTTGCTATAGCAACAAGCTACCTCACTGTAGCTAAACCAAGTACTAAATGACTGCGTAGTACCAAATACACAGTCCCAGGCATGTGTGAATGTGCCCAGAATACATTGTCTCCAGCAGAAGTGATGGAGGCCAGGCTGAGATGTGGGAGAATGGTAGGATTAGGGCCTGACAAGCTGAGTGAGGATTACATTCCATTTCACTCACATAGACAGGCAATTACACATTACAATGAACTTGCAAGAGAGGGGCAGGGGAACCTATTTTTAACTTGGTCTTAATCATTTCTTCACAGCTCTTCTAGGGGAAGACTTTTAGGGTGCTTTACTTTCAGCTTAACATCCCCCCAGCACTAAACACAGCACATGCCAAGAAGAATCATGTCAGTTTGACCCAGCTTTCCCAGTGTCTGTACAGCTTGCACACTTCAGCAGGATGTCTGGGGGCTTTTAAGTTTAAAAAGTGCCAAAAAGCCCCTACGCACTACAATGACAGTGGAATCAGTCTTAAAAACTAAGGGTGCTGATGGACCTGAAAAAACCAACACAGTGCTATACTGGAAGAGGACTTGCATCAGTTTGACCTGGCTCACCCAGCACCTGTGTAGCATGTACACTTCAGTGGGGCTTTTTGATGCTTTTATCTAATAGCTGATTGAATCAGATCATCAGAATCTGCTGTATATTGATCAAGCTGAGCACAGCCAACCTGTATATTGCTTTGAAAGGTGCAGTACCCAGTCTCCCCATTCTAGGTCTCTAGTAATATATAGGGTGCACATTCCACCAACTTAACAAGTGCCCCACCCCCCTGCTGCCATCTTGGGACTGACCACCATCTTGGAACGAGTGTGAGACATAAGAAACCTCACTTTCAACCCCCACATCACATGGTGCATGACATCAGAAACCCTGTCCCTTAGGCTGCCATTTTGGTGACTACTTTGCCATGTTGGTCCCAGAATTCCTAGCCCCCATAGGGTTGCCAACCCTTTCAGATTAGCTGGGAGTCTACCAGAATTGGCATCAATCTCCCAGTGACTACTGAGAGCAACCTGGGAGATTCATATTGTGGACAGTGGTCACCTCATGCTCCAAGAAATGTAGGACCACAACAGGTATGCTTCCCCCCCATGCATGAGGAGACTCCAACGGTGACACCAGAGGAAGAGGAAGGTAAGCAGCATGCTGCTACCCCCAAAAGGAGGCGTAAGGTGGGGGGGGGGCTCCCTCCTGGGGCACCGAGGGTCCCCTCTGCCATCTGGACCTGCTAGCCCATGAGGTCTGCTGCTTCTCTGGGGTTTGCATCCAAGATGTTGTGGAGAGGATCCTCAGGCTAGTCCAGCTCTCTGACTACTACCCCAGGCTTTTCATTCATGTGAAAACAAATGACGTAGCCAGGAGTAATCCAGACCAGATCCTGAGTGACTACAGAGCTCTGGGGGCTGGGCTCAAGGTGTTGGGGGCCCAGGTGGTCATTTCCTCTGTGCTCCCAGTTGCAGGCCACAGTCCTAAGAGGGAAGGATGCATCGAGGAAGTCAACCAATGACTCTGACAGTGGTGTCACCAAGAGGGCTTTGGCTTCCTCAACCACAGCACACACTTCAGGGACTCCTGAGAAAGGATGGCATCCACCTCATGTGGAGAGGTAAGGCCCTGTTCTCAGCCAGGATGGCTTATCATCTAGATAGTGTTTCCCTGTCCTCCAACAGTCTTAATTTAAAAACCTAACTAGAGCTTGGCCAGGGACCAATGTACAAGGAAGCTCTGTAGAAAGGGACACTAGGGACACTAGGAGAGCCACTCTTGCAGGAGCTGAGGGAATAGCTCTTCCTTTAGCATGAAAGGAAGCAGAGGATCTCAATAGGTGCCTGTACACTAATGCCAAGAGTGTGGGGAACAAGCAGGGGGACTGTCACAGGACACTGAAGTGCCCTGCTCCTAGAAAGAGGGACAGGTGCCGGTTGCCGGAGCAACCGCAGTTGGGTCAGCTGACCAGAAGGGGGCAGGGCCTGGCCTATATAAGCAGCTTAGGCCAAGGCAGTTCCCCTCTGGCAGCTGAGGAAGAGAGAGTGCTGTGGGAGTGGAAGCTAGATGGCCTGAACAGCTTCGGTTGAGGACTGGCGGAGCAAGCCCTGGTAGAGTTTTGAACGATGGCTAGCCAGAGGGCTTAGAAATTGTGTTTTAGCCAGATGGCTTGGAGTTTATGTTGTAGCCCAGGGGCTTGAGTTTTCTGTTGGTAGTTGTTACACCGGAGGACCGGGTGAGGCTGCCGGGGTTGGAGGAGCCCTCATAGGAGCTCCCCAGTAGCGTGGGGGTTCCTGGCACCGGAGATGGTGCCATGTTTTGGGGGCGTATAGACCCCAGCCCCAGTGGGGCAGTGTTGTGCAGGGGAAGCCCCAGGGCAGGCAAGTGACCCAAGAAGGTGGGTCTGGGGCCAGGCACGGCTATGGCCACCTAAGCCTTGGTGGGGTTTGTAGACCTGAGGAGGGGGTGCACTGACCCCAGCCCCGAGACAAGGCACAGTGCATTGGGGGCCAGGCATAGCTACGGCCACCTGAGCCCCAATTGTGAGAAGCCCCAGGGAGGGCACACAGAGGGATAGAAGCCCCAGGGAGGGGAATTTGGGGGCCAGGCACAGCTACGGCCACCTGAGCAGGGAGCATGAGGCAGGAGCCCAGTGCGGGCAGGATTGTAAGAGGGAGCCTTGGTGTGGGCATGGCCATGAGAAAGGCCAGAGAGCATCCGCGGGGAGTGCAGAGAAAGGCCCCAGTGGGGCGACTAAGATAGCAAGGGGGCGCCGTGAGGGCGCAGCAAAGGAGTTTGACAAGATGACGTCCAGTACACCTGAGAGGTTTGGGGTGTGGTATAAGGGGTGCTAGGGGCCACACACAGCCTATAAGGCTGGGGGGGCACCAAATCAATCTACACGGAATGGGGCCAGGATAAATAAGAGCACCGTATCCAAGGGACAAAAGGTAGCCTCCCTTATAATACTTTTGTCATCAAAGACGTGGTGGGCGAGAACGAGGGTGCTTGATAGTCAACTTGGCACAGTAGGGGGCGCTAGGAGAGATCACGGCCACTCCTGGGTCCCCGCCCTGTGACAAGGACCTAGCCCTCCTGCTTTCTGGTGGGCATTATGACCTAGTAGGGATTATAGAGACCTGGTGGGGTTCCTCATATGTTTGGAGCATAGCCATAGAGAGCTATGCCCTTCATAGAAGGGACTGGGTAGGGAAGAAAGGTGGAGGTGTAGCTCTCTATTTGAAGGAGAGATGCATCTCCTTGGAGGCCAACATCAGCTCCAAAGAAGAATGGCTTGAAACCCTCTAGGTCAAGCTGCGGGGGTAGGGTGGGGAGATTGGCATGGAGAGAGAGATATAACTGTAGGTGTTTACTACAGGCCACCAAAGCAGGGGGAGGAACTCAATATAGAGTTCACCCAAGCACTGACAGAGGCCATGTGTGCCCAGAACATGGTAGTCATGTGTAACTTCAATTACCCGGACAGCTCTTGGGAGGAACACTTGGCCAAGTTGGACCAGTCACGTTCCTTCTTGACCTGCATTGAAGAGCTCTTTCTGGCTCAGGAGATGCATGGGTCAACCAGAGGTAACACTCTCCTAGATTTGGTCCTGGCCAAAGGAGACAACCTGGTGACTGACTTCTACGTAGAGGGTAGCATGCATGACAGTAACCATGAAGCCATCACATTCAAAAATGTACATTTTAACAAGCTCAGATCACTAGTAGCGGAAGTGATGTGGGGCCAGGGATCGGAGGTGAAAGGAGTGCATGAAGAGTGGTCATTCCCTAAGGATATGATCCTTGAAGCACAAAGGAAGTCCAGTCCCATGCAGAGAAAAGGTAGCAGAAGGGCTGGGAAGCTCTCTTGGCTAAACAGGGAAATCACAGTCCTCTTAAGAAAGAAGAGATGTACAAACAACGGAAGCTGAGGACAGGCCCCAAGGAAGCCTATACAACAATGGCCTGCACTTGTAGGGAACAAATTAGAAAGGCCAAGGTGGCAACTGAACTTATATTAGCAATGGGAATTGAGAACAACAGGAAGTCCTTTACGTATGTATGGAACAGGAGGGGAAAAAAATGAGTGTGGGGCCATTGCTCAGCAACTCAGGACAGCTGGTTACTGACACTCAGGGGAAAAGTGAACTCCAGAATAACTACTTTGCTTCAGTATTTCACTGGGCCAAAGGGAAAATCATGCCAGATAGGCAACAGAATGAGCAGGGCAGGAATACTTCATACTGTTGCTGTAGGTGTGATCAATTAAATAAATTAGACGTATATAAGTCAGCAGGACGGGATGAACTCCATCTGAGAGTAATGAAGGAGCTTGCCAAAGTCATTGCAGAGCCCCTGGAAAAACTTCCAAAACTTGTGTTGCTCCAGATGTCCCTGAGGACTGGAAGAAGGCCAATGTTGTGCCCATCTTCAAGAAAGGGAGGAGGGAGGACCTGGGTAACTATAGGTCAGTTAGCCTAAGTTCTATCCCAGGGAAAATCCTGGGAAAAAATCATTAAGGAATTTATGTGCAATAGATTTGCAGATTGTAAATGACAGCCAGCATGGCTTTATTGTGGGACAGGTCTTGTCTTACCAGTCTCATCTCCTTTTACAATTAGGTAACTCACCACCTGAATGAGAGAGAGGAGGTTGACATTGTATACCTTGACTTCCAAAAAGCCTTTGATCTGGTACCCTACGATGTTCTAACAAGAAAATTGGAAGATTGTGGGCTTAACTGCAAGATAGTTAGGTGGCTACGAAGCTGGCTGCAGGGTAGGATGCAGAGAATCCTAATGAACAAATCTGTCATCCTGGCGAGAAGCAGCCAGTGGTGTCCCACAGAGGTCGGTGCTTGGTCCAGTACTTTTCAGTGTCTTTATCAGTGATTTGGATGTGGGGGTGAAGAACTCACTGGTCAAATTCATGGATGACACCAAGTTATAAGGAAGCGTGGTCAGTGGTCATGCTTGAAGATAGGCTACAGATACAGGTGGATTTAAACAGGCTAGCAAGTTGGGTGGATTGGAACAGGAGAAATTTCAGCACTGAGAAAGTGGTCCACCTGGGGATGAACAGTCTCCTGCACACCTATAGGCTTGGTGG
The DNA here is from genome assembly GCF_001723895.1 of Crocodylus porosus. NCBI lineage: Eukaryota > Metazoa > Chordata > Crocodylia > Crocodylidae > Crocodylus > Crocodylus porosus. The sequence continues at coordinate 6,540,667 of NW_017728923.1, read as the reverse complement.
CACCAAACTGACTAGCACCACAAACAAAAGGGACCTGGGGGGTAATAACAGACCACAGTATGAATATGAGCTGGCAGTGTGATGCTGTTGCCAGCAGGGCAGATAATAGTTTGGCATGCATCTCCAGCAAAACCGAGGAAGTGAGTCTTCTGCTCTACTCAGTATTGTTAAGACTGCAGCTGGAGTACTGCGTCCAGTTCTGGGTGCTGCACTTTACTATGTCCTTGTTAAAACTTGAGAGTCCAGAGAAGGGGCACCCGAGTGATTAGAGACTTGCATGACAAGCCATATGAGGAAAGGCTGAAGGAACTGGGACTCTTCAGGCTGAAAAAGGGAAGGATGAGATGGGACTGGGTAGCAGCTTACTGCTACATCAGGGAAGTACATCAAAGTTTCGGTGAAGAGCTGTTCAGCAGGGCACTCTTGGGGGAAAATCAGGAGTAATGGCCACAAACTTGTAGAAGACCATTTCAGGGTCAACATTAGGAAACATTTCTTCATGGTTAGAATGTCAAGACTGTGGAATAAGCTCCCTTCAGAGGTGGTGCAGTTGTCTACCCTGGAAATCTCCAGAGGAGGCTGGACAGTCACCTTGCTGGGGTTACCTGACCCTAGCTGTCTTTCCTGCCTGGTGCAGAGGGCTGGACCCAATAATCTTCTGAGGTCCCTTCCAGCCCCTAACAATCTACGAATCTATGAAAACAGGTTGAACAGTATTATTAATGACTAGGGGTGCACCAGTACATGGGTCCATATCGGATTGTCACCAATGTAAGGAAAATTGACAGTATCGGCAATTGGCTTTTTTTGGCTGATGTGGCTGATAATGTTGCTGATAAATGCCCTGTGCATGTGCATAGCCACAGTGCAGCACAGAGGTGGCCAAGAGCGCAGCCCAGCAGCATGGAAAGCAGCCGGGTTTGACTGGTAAGTCTGTTTTGAGGGAAGGGGTGTGTGGTGGGGGCAAATCGAGACCCCCAGTGGTGAGGGAGGGAGTAGGGCTGGGGCTGAGGCAGGGGCAGGTGCTGCACAGCTGGGGTGTGGTGCTGGATGGAGCCATAAACGGCTCATCCGGGGGCTGCAGTAAAGGGGTGGTGGCTCCCACTGCTATACTTGCCCCAGGAGGGCAGGGTTTCAGGAAGCCCATGAAAGCAGTCTGTAGGCCCGTGTGTATGTGGACTAAGTGGCTTTTCTCTGGGGTTTTAATGCTTATAGATAATCTCTACACTTATAGAACTAATTCAGTCCCAACCCAAAACCTCCATCTCCAAGAAGCACATGCAGAAAGATTCAAAAGCTTATTTCAGAAAATGTGCCTTTCAGTACTGAATAAAGCTTTCCCTTTGTTCTGTTTTTCTATTTTAGAAGAAGGAGTTCCATTTGAAAAAACCCAGTTACAGGCAGTATTATAACTTAATGTACTTATATTAACACAGGCACAAATAACGCCTCTGTTTTTAAATAATTTTTTACCTTGCTGTGGTAAAATTGCATGTAGCTTTCTTACCAGCTAAACCCTTTGTAATAAAAATAAAATAATACACTAAGTAAATAATGTGTATACACATATAAAGTAAAAATAATATACCAAACTGTTTTAGAACAAAGTTACCATTAAAAATATTTCCATAAAGTTAAACTTGTATCTCCAAATATTTATATATTAAGCTCTGTTTTAAAACAGTTACCAGTAAAAATTATTTTAATAAAAATGGAAGTTAAGACCCTCTACCTACATAAGCTAGCTTTATCTTTAAAACAGTTACATAGCTAACCCATGCCTGCTTCTAGTTACGTAAGCTGATTTTATCTTTACAACATGCTCCCTCCCCCTCCCCAAGAAACTGAAACAAGTGCATGATGCCAGTGAGAATGCATTTTAAAACTGTCTTTATTTCCATCAAATATGTATAATATTTACAGCTTTTATTGCTAAAACCTCCTTCTCCTAAGAAGGGCTTTTATAATTTCTAGTAACTGTTAAGTCTTGATGGTTTTATTTTTACAGCACGCTCACAGGGCTAACTCACCCCACCACCCCAAAAAGTAAAGGTAACACCAGTAAAAATACATTTTATAACTGTTTTTGCTAAAGCCTTCCCTTAAGCAGGGTTTTATAATCTCTAGTCCCAATTAAACATTCCATATAGGGTATCAGAGGCTTATATTCCTCAGTGATCAAAACAATGCAAAGCAGCATTATGGTCTTCAGCATTATGAACTGTGTTTAAAATTGCTATACCCTGAACTAAATGTTTCTCTGTGAGGTGCAGGCAATTCATGGCATAACCTATTACACTAATAGCATTTAAAACACTTTCCATACACCGCACAGAGTAAAGAGCATTTTTACATATGTTCTGGGATGCAGCACTGGGTGCTTTTAATAGTGAGCCACGCAAATTAAAAGTGCCCATGCGTCATATGTATTAGCATCCCCACATGTCCCCTGTGCTGAAAAAATGGTAGCGGGGCACTTTGAATTAAAGTTCATTGTAATCTCCCATGCTTTTCACCTGGGCATCAAGTATGGCGGTTCCTCTCTGACTTTGCTGTTGCTTTTGGGAAGAAACAGTTCTGTTAAAAGGGTGACTTCGGGTTGGTCCCCCAGAGGGTATTGCCTGCCATGTCTTTGATGAAAAATAATTTTAATTGAGAGGAAGATGTTCAGTCCCGTCCCTCCTGGTGCCTCCCTTTGGTCATCCCAGGTGTTCTTCCTGTTTGGGGCTCTGCCTCCCCTACACCCCGCCTAACGCCAACTAAAGATGTCATCACTTGTATTGTTGGAGTTGGCATACCGAATGCTTTGGTGCTCCCGCTCTCTGAATTTATGACTGTAGGATCGGGACAGTGTTTTAACCCGAGTGCTCCCTACTGCCCCCTTTTCCTCATCTATGTGTCGCCCTGATTCGGTGCCATTCTGTCCTTTGGCATGTCGCCCTGTCTTCAAGCTTTGTACTTGCCGTTGGACAGTTGTGTATGGCTTCTTGTCCTACTTGGTCTTGCCAGGCTCCAGTCCACGCTGTACTCATCTGTTGTCCACAGAGGTTCTATAGGTAAGTCCTTGGGCTCTCTCTGGCCCAGATCTCTCACAGAAACCCCTTCCTGGGGTAACCACTGGGTCCCCTCACTGGGACTAGGTTCTTGCTCTGGCCCCTCTGGGCCAGTTGAAGACCTCACTTCTGGTCCCGCCCTGCTGGTCTTCCACTGGGTCTTTTATCCCGGCTCCAGGGGCCTGGCTGACCAATTGGTCCTGGCACACTGCCATAAAGTGTGCCCCCACCAACAGGGGAGCCAATCCCGGCTCCTTCTGACTCAGCCATTTTTTGTTTTGTTTTCTTTTTCCCGCGGCAGCTCCCTGCCATGGTTTCACTTTCGCCATGCTCTGCTCCTCATCTGGCAGAGGTAAATTTTTTCCACACTCATCAAATGTGTTTATTTCAAAGTGTCTTGAATGCATATTTCTACAGGTCAGGTCCAATAAAAAATATTACTAAAAAATCCAACTGGTCACACATTCCCTGGCCCAGGGTTGTTCAACCTACCAGTGATCCAGCCTGCAGAGCCACGGGTCCAGAAATTTGGCAGCAGGGAAGTGTGAATCCTAGAGACATGGCAATTAACCCTGCCATTGCTCACTTGCTGCAAAATTTCTAGTTCCGTGGAGAGCCCTGTGAACTGGATGACACAGCCCCATATTGTGCTGGTACATAGGGTTTGGGTTGCAGTGGGATCTGGCATGTGTGACCACTCCCATAGACCAACTCTGCATGCTGACCTCACATGTAGAATTTGGCCTGTGGACTGGCTCCACACTACTCATCTGGCCCATGGGATCAGGTATGTTGAACACCACTGCTCTGGACCATCATATTTGCAACATCATTATTTCTGGATTTGTTATCATGTCCTTCATCCTGAAATGGCGGCACTTCCATCTACATGGGAACTGTTACAACTGCAGAAGCTGTAGCCATTTTGCAGGCAGATGCAGCATCCCATAGAGGAGACACGTATACTGAGCTTTGCTTTGGGAAATTTACTTTTGCTTTCTTTGATGTTGTTATTCTTTTAATGTAAGTAACCCAGGGAAAGACAAGAAGAGGCCCTGGAACACCTGCCCACAGCAGGACCCAAGGCAGGGCCAACCCATTCAGAAAAGAAAAGTGGAGCGGACGAGCCATGCCATGGTGAACTGCCTGCGCGGTTCATCAGCCGCTGTTATTGCCAGCTGGGAACAGCACTGGCTGATGACATTGCAAAAATCACTGCCTGGCTGATTTAAAAGCCGACGGCGGGGAAACGGAAGGGGCACCACCACCAGGGAGGCTGCTCCCTGGGCTGCACACAGGCCGTGTCAACAGCCCGGGAAGGAGACAAGGAGGGTGCGAGGGAGCGGGGAGGCTAAGGGCGGCCGTGAACCCCCTTAGCACCGCCTACCGTCACTTTAGGGTGACGTAGCACCCTCAGAACCTCGCCCGCCACGACTTTGATGGTAAGATATATATAAATGTGGAGGCTGCCAGTTTCCCTAATGGACGGTCTTGTTAGTCGTCCCTCTTCCAGACGGGGTTTGATAAGCGTTCTGCCTTAAGGGCAA